>NC_134852.1:95632897-95938255 GCF_049852395.1 Peromyscus maniculatus bairdii
GGTAGGAGTTGCTGTACTGGTCTGATTGCTGGCACTTCAGGGATATTGGCAGCAATCTCGATGCTCAAGACTGTAATGGGGCAGAGGAGGCCAGAGAATCTAAGCCTTTCATCTCTCCTTGGTGCCTCAGAGTCATTGCCTGGTCCAGGCCCCCTCGCCAAATGGGTGAGGATATCTGCCAGTTCTCTGTAAGTGACTGGAGCTAGCGCAGTGTGGGGGGAGTTATTCTCTACCGTGGGTAAAAAACGCCATAGAAATGTAAGTGGATTAATTGTAGGCATTAATATTTCACTGTTAGGGTTGAATGAGAAGATGAAAGTCACAGGCATCCAGAGTCCCACAAGTGTCTTCTCTCCCCCTCCTGAGTGTACATGGCATCTTGAAGCTCTCATGGAGCATGTCTGATAAGAGGCTGTGAGCACAGCTGACGGAAAATGGCTCCCTGGTGGCCGGCTCTCAGAGCAGCTATCTGTGCCCAAACCGGAGCCTGGCCAAATACTGTGATCCAAGATCCAAAGCATCCCTGGACTTCAGCAAATCTCAAAGGGAGATAGGGAAGCTTAATCACAGCTGATTGGGGGTGAGTGACTCATGCACTGGGGCTTTCCAGCTGAAGCCTTGGGGACCAACCCAGCTTGGGTTCTCCCCAAATTATCACAAAGAATCTAGACCGCAACAGTTGGGAAATGGGGGGCTTATACATAAACAGAAGCTGTGAGTGTCTATAGGTGAGGAACTGGAGGCTGGAGAGGACCCCCATACACACCCGTGTGACTTATCCACAGTTGTACAAGACAGGTGTTTATGAATTAATGAATAAATGGTCATTGAAAAAGGAAGGAAGGGGGAGAGGGAGGGAAGGAGGAAGGAGGGAGTTAGTTTACTCTTCATTTGTACCCATTTCCACCATTGGGCAGTCTTTTCCAAAGTTAGTCCCTGTACTGATCCCAAATGCTGACCCAGTTACCTGAACACAGGAGAACCTGTAGATCCCCAAGCACAACAAGGCAGCACAGGGGACATGGCCCAAATGAACTTCCTCTTGGAATGCCCACAGATTAACCTCGTCCATATCTTCCTTCTGACTGGAGAGACCCGGGGCCACTCCTCCCAGTGAGGTGCTGGGGTCATTGGCAAAGCGCCTCCCGTTTCTGCTCACCAGAATCAAGGTTTTCCAGAGTTCAACCACCAGAAGACACTGAGAGGATTGGCTCCGTCCATGTCTCCTGGGTGGTGTCTCTGCTGCCCCCCCTGCCCCCCCCCCCCCCCCCCGCTTGCTCTCTGAACCCAGTGTTTGGGCATATCCAGTTACAGCTAGATACCTATTGTCACCTGGAATGCCCTGGGCCCTCCCCCACCCTCCCCCACTGAGAGTGACCCCTCAGATCACTCAGAGGATATGAAGTGGTTATTTCTGCAGCCCCCTTCCCCACAAGGCACTCCTTATTTTTGACAACAGTCCCTCTCCATCAGGGTCGCCTTAAACACCACTCACTGCTCAGCGTCCCTCCTTCCTCTGAAGAGTCACTTCAACTCGTGAGTCCAAGTGCCTTGGGCAGAGGCTAGCCTCGAAGCCTGAGCCTTCAGGATGGGTCAGGGCAGGAAAGCAGAGGGGTCGAAACAGAGCTAAGAAAGGCAAGCCGAGAACACTCACAGAGACTTTGGCAGAAATCCTTCTGCCTGTTAGGTACGGCACAGCCAGAGGCTCCAAGCCCAGAGTTGCATATAAATGCGAGGTGTCACTTGAAAGCCCCACATGAAACAAAGAAAAGCTGGGATTGGATCAATTCACATTGTTTGATAGCTATGCTTCACGAAGCTACTGTGGATGCTGGATGAGTAAACACCTTTGCTAAGGGAAGTTCAGTGTTAGGTTCCTGCAAGTCCCAATTCATGTTTTTGTCAAACAGTCAGTACAGAACCTGGTCTTTTGTTTGTTTTTTGTTTTTGTTTTTGTTTTTGAGACAAGGTTTCTCTGGGTAGTTTTGGTGCCTGTCCTGGTTCTCGCTCTGTAGACCAGGCTGGCCTCAAACTCACAGAGATCCGCCTGGCTCTGCCTCCCAAGTGCTGAGATTAAAGGCATGTGCCACCACCGCCCAGTGAAAAGAATTTTTTTCTGCAATAAAAAGATCCTTCTAAGATCCTTCTCCACTGTGTACACATAGAGCATCCTCTCCCTCAGCCTACCTTCAGTACAGATAATGGTACAGGTCCAATGAATGGGACATCCACTTTCTAGGAGAGAGGGTCAGAGGAAAGACCCTCCCTTAACGAAGGAGTTTTCCTATTCTAGGTAAGCCATCTCTATTCTAGCAGGCCTTGATTAGCTCCCTGACCCTGCACCTTAACTCCCTCAAGTGGCTCCTATTTACTTATATCTGACCTCAGACCACAGAGGTTCAGGGATAGAAGGATTTGAGACCCTTATCCAATAATCAAAGGCATCAAGGAACCCTTAAGACTTTTGAATGAAAAAAGTTATATTAAATGTCCATGTTGGCTGCTCAGTGATCAGCCTCTAGCCCGTCCTGGGCACCAGCAAACCCCATGCCTATCAGCATGCAGCCCTGCTGCAAGGAGCCCTTTCAAGCCAGCTCCTCCAGATCAATAGTCTTGTATGTATCCTGGAAGAGTCCATTTCACTATGAGGCTCTAAGGAAAAAAAAAATCCTGTGCCCTCTTAACACCTTAAGGACCAGGACCCATATCTCCAACCCCATCTTCTTTTCAAGAGGAACCTGGCCAGAAAGAGAGCTCAGAGCTCTGGCTGTCCACAGCTCACCGGGAGTCCTCTGGCATCTTAAGGGACTACTTACACTGCACCAGCTCTGGCTACTGTGACTACTGCTCACACTCCTCCCAAGGTCATTTTTACTCAGTCAAATGCATGAAGATTTCACTTAGAAATGTCCACAAGCCTCTGATGACCTGAACCTGCCCTGCCATTGGCCACCACTTCCCCTGTCAAATGCCCCAGCTAGGTCTTCTGCAGGGCTTGAAGAAGCCACATCCTGTGGCCAAATCCAGGAAGTCTGGGGAAAAACACAGCTCTTTCCAGAGGAGGTGACTTCAGCTTTAAAACCAACACTTCCTGGCTGACTTCTTTTCTCTCTCACAGTTCCCAAGTGTTGAACTTTACATTCTGTGTTGTAAGACGTCAGCCCAGAGAGGAAGCCACTGTCTGAGTCTGAGTTCTGTTGTGCTGTTCTTTTATTGACATGCAGAGACGGTTAAGACATAAACCCTGTCCCCATGCTAAATCACTATCCACTGATCACCAGCACTAAGAAAAGGACTGCCATCACTCAGAAATAGCTCAACTTCTGCCAGTTTGGACACCACCAGACTGGATTTGATTCTTAGTATTATGGGTAGACTTGCAACCCTCCCTCAAAAATTCATAAGGTTGAAGACTTAACTCCCAGAACCTCAGAATATGATTGCTTTTGGAGTAAGGCCTTTAAAGAGGCAATTGACATAAAGCCAGGTTATATGACTGGTGTCCTTCAAGGGGCGGGGGGGGGGGGGGGGGGGGGAGTATCAGGAACGCACACAAAAGAAAGACCATGGAAGATTCAAAGGGAAGCACCTGGAAACTCATGAGAGGTCTCAAGACACAAGCCTGCAACACCATGATCCTGGATGAAACCAACTGACTGCTTGACTGCAATTTCGAAGGTTGCTATCCTAATTCCCAAGGTGATGGGAGTATTAGGTCATGAGGATGGGACCCTTGCGACTGTGCCAGTCCTTTCTGCCCTGCGAGGACGCAGCCAGGAGGCATCATCTATGAGCCAGAAAGTGGGCCTTCACCAGATACATTTACTTACAGCTTGATTTTAGACTTCCTAATCTCTAAAACTACGAGACAATACACTGATAGAGATTTAGTGTGAGGGTGTGCACACACACACACACACACACACACACACACACACACATCTTTCACTTAATTTATGTGTGTGGGTATGTGAATGTGAGTATAGTTGCCTGCAGAGGCCAGAAGAGGGCACTGGATCTCCTGGAGTTGGAGTGACAGGCACTTGTGAGCTACCCAGTGTGAATGCTGGGAACTGAACTCAGGTCCTCTGAACAGCAGCAAGTGCTCTTTGCCACTGAGCCATCTCTCCAGCCCCATAGATATATTTAAAGCAACTGGTTCATAGTATTTTGTTGCAGATGAAGTGTACTAAGGAATTGAATTTCCAACCTCCGAACTGTGAGAGAAAATCAGTTCCTGCAGTTTGAGTTACCCAGTCTATGACACGTGTCACAGAGATCCAAATTGATTGCAATGAACAAATAACTCGCTTATTCACTAGGCTGCTACATGCAAAACACCAGAATTTAACATTGCACTAGAAAGCAACCTGAGAACCCCAGCAGCATACAGTACAGTCAGGGAGGAATACAGCATAGATGTATGCTATATAGAAGAATGCAAATATTTTGATAGAACAATTCTATAGCTTTTGTTATGAAAAAATATATTCGCTCTAATTTGACTGATAGGTTGGGGAACAATTGGAGAAAAAAATGTGAGCTTTGTGTTTGCTTATCCATGAGAAACAGTGGATGGACACAGAAAACTGCACCTGGCTGAACCAAGCCACACAGAGAGCCATATTATTCACACACCCCAGACATCTACCAGTAATGTCAACTCACCATGAGTTATCTACACTTGGTGTTAAAACTCCCCGTCTGACTTCACATGACTGTCGTTGAAGCATTTCATGAGAAGACACAAGTGACAAAACCTCTTAAGACCTGTTTCCCCGACCAGACGTCCTTTTCCAGGCCAAGCACCACGCTTAGTAATATTCATGAGTTTCCACTTGCCACCTAAAGCCATGCGGGCATTTTCAGCACGTTCCTACTTTTACTTGTATCAGCAATGGAGCGCTTTACTTCCAACGCGCTTCCCCCAGTGAATGCTACAGATCTTATTGCCTGTGTTTGTACAAAGAGGTGATTTTGAAGAAAGCGTCTGACTTACTTAAGTGTTTCAATAAGGAACTGTAGGTGGCTGAGGCCTGCGTTGTAAGTGATGTGTATCATACCGATCGATACATAGAGAACATATGGGTCTCACTAATGTGGCAAGAACACCTCCTACTTGCCACATGCACTAATTACAGGAAAAATTCAGAAAAAAAAAGGTGACACTAAACATTTTTAAGATATTGTAAATGAAGCCTTTGGAATATGATGTGACTTCCAGCTCCCCAATGTGTTTACTGGATGAAGAATTTTTAAGGTCAAAAGGCCACACACAATACAGTTACACTTACCTGTCATGGAGTTTTCCGAAGTGCACAGCTGCTCTCTCAGCTTCTCCACGTCGTCAGGGTGGACCTGTTCATAGAGGGTGCTCCCAAACCACTCCGACTGTGGCTGGTTCAGAACAGGTGTGACAGAATCTGACACATAGATGACTCTTCCTGTCTCAGCTGCCACCACAAACAGAAACCCATCAGCAGCTTCCAGGATGAGATGCTTCAGCTCCTGGGGAGAAAAGGCCATGGTCAGCAAGTGTACTAACAGATACAGATCCATTATCTTCTCTTAACTAGCAACCTCAACTTCCTTGATGTTGCTATTCATTCCGGTGTGCAAGGGGTTGCGTTGATGAACATCATTTCACCTGCTTAGCTCTTTTTTTTCTAGAGAAACGCACAAAACTTGCACCCTCCCTAAAATACACCGTCTTTTCTCGGAGAGAGTGGCTGGGGGTTGATTTCCAGTGTGGAGAAGTGAAAGATCAGGTAAGAATGATCAGGAGGTGCTGAGTTGCCAGTTCCCTGAGGCACTTTCCTCATGTACTGAAACTGCAGTCACGACCCCACAGAAGGGCCCAGCATCCAGTGCATGGCACCAAGGGTCATGGATGGCAGGAAGGAAGGAGAGTGAGAAGGAAAGAAGAAAGAAACAGACCATGAGTCTTCCCATTGTGTGGGGACACTGCACTCTTGTTCATCTTGTTCCTGAAGCCCGCTGTCACCCCACAGGGCAACAAATGAGGCTAAATCAACTCTGCTACACTGAGATAACCATGCCTAAAGGCAACTCAGTGGTAACTATCTGTATCCTGTCACACCAAGTGAAATAAAATGCCTGGGCTCCTGGACCGCAAGAGGTGTGGAGCTAATTCTTCCTCAAACACTGGAGTCGGCACCCACCACTCCAACCTTCTCGCACACTGTCCAGGCCTCAAAGAACAAACTCATCCTTTGGGGGCAGCAGTAAGCCAGCATTTTCCCCAGCCCAGACCCCAATGTTCAAATACAATCCCACGAGGAATGGTTACCACCCAACAGTCAGGGGCGGCGGCGAGGAAGCCAGGGATGGAACCTGGAGCATCTGGTCAGAGCGACCTCCTAGTGTCCAAAAGGGTCCAAGGACCCAAGTCCCTGGAAGACTTTAACTTTTGGGGCACAGCCTAGGAACTTTGTGGCTTGTATGCAGGCACCGGCTTGGGAGCAGTCAAACGCACTCAGCCTGGGAAAGCGAGGTGGATGCTGACAGTGCAACCCCCAAGTTTACTCTGTCAGCTTCCCATATACACTTCTGCTTCCTATGTCTCTCAGAGGCTTCTGTAGTCCTAACAACATCAGCATTTTCATTCTCAGTGTCAGGAAAATCTTCCCAACAGGAAGATCCTTTTAAAAAAAAAAATGGGATAAGATGTCTGGGGAAGGACAGAATTCTATGTCACCGGAGGAGGCTGAGGGGCTTTGTGTATGCACACATGTTTTAATCCAGTTTGCAAGGACTGCAGAGGTCTGGTAGGACAGAGCCAGCTCCACCCATCTCTTCCCACCCTCTCTCCTGAGGTTCATCATCTGAGAGCTCGTTATTCATAACTGGCCTTTCCTCCTTTCTCCAGTAAGACAGTGTGGGTTTAGGAATAAGGAAGTGTCGTCTATCCATGCTCTGCCACTCAGCTTCACAGCTCTGGTGGGATATTTAATGGCTTTGGCTTCTGGTATTTCATGAAGTTTACTTTCAGTGAAATTTCTGGAGGTTAAATGGGCTTTTGGTATGCAGGGCTTAGTGAGTGTGTGCCACATAGTAAGTCCTTGCAGGGCTCTGTAAATGTACACGTGACCAAGAGAGCGGCATGGATAGGGCACATGAATGTGTAGCTGCCTTCTCTCTGCCACCTCCCATAGCTGCTTACAGTCCTTTTTGTAGGGATTAAAGTTGGGCAAAACATTCTGTACTGACCCCAGTGTCAGCAGTACTTAGATACATTTCCAGCAAGTCACGTCTCACCACTCATCGCTCATTACGGTAACATTCCCACGCTAACCAGACTTTACGAGGATGCCTTCCTCACCGCACTCTCAGAGCTGGGGGCTAGCATGTTCTTCATTTTTATAGAGATGGGAATGAGGATGGAAGCCTGTACCTGAGCCACCATGTGCCACATCTCTAAGACCAAACACGGCTACCACCTTCTTCCTGAAACTCTCAACAGGCGGGATCAAGTGACCCCTGGGAGGATTTAAAGGGGAACAGCGGAGGTAAAGTGTCTGTCAGAACACCTGCACCAGACAGAGGGCAATGGAGTCAGTTTCTCTTCCTCATTCTTCTAAACCTGTGATCACAACACGGACAGACGCTCTGTGCTAGCAGGACTGCTGGTCCCTCACGCCTTCTCCACTCCCCCCTCTGTGCACCGTGCCCCTCTTAGAAGCCCCTATGCTGACTTCCTTTGTGCCTCTTCTGTGGCTCCTTCCCAGCCTCTGCCCTGAGCGCAGCCCCTGGTGCGAGCCAGGCCCTTCCGCTCAGTTTCACCTGAGCTCCACTTTCTGTCCTGTCAAACATTCCATGACTCCAGATTCCACACACGGAACACTTGGCTCCTCCAAATGAACACTCCCGACAACCATGTAATTTCACCTCTTTCCACTGGAGCCATTGGCTTCATTTATCTCAGGAAAGCTACGGAAGCCTGAAAGTCAAAGCTCCATGTTTAGTTAGACACGTCAACTAAAGCTTTAAGCACCAACTGATGCTCAACTATGAAGGACAAGGACTTGGCCCATAAGCCGCCTGGCTCCTGTCAATCCATTTACTAATGATGTCTTGCTAGTTCATGCATTTCTTCTCCCCAGTTAGCATGGGCATAAAAAAAGGGGGGTGGCTTTAGGGAACCCCGGTAGAGTAGTCTCCAGTTCCTTCTCTAAGTAACTGGCCCTGGGAAATTCAAGCTTCGACTTCTTCAGCCCTCAAACGGTGATGAAGAGCAGCGGCTTGTCAGCTAAACTAAATGGACAGAAAGAGGCGGCCTGGACCAGGACCCTGCAGACATCTCACGGCATGACCATCCTCTCACTACCCCTAACACACAGGCATTAAGGTGTCGGCACCATCTTCCTGAGTCAGCGTGCTCATCACCGAGGTAGATGGGAGATGAAAGAGCAGAAAATAGAGAGATCTGGCACTCTGGAAGAGTACCTCTTGCTGAAGAACGGAAGCAAAATTTCTCACCTTCACTCCTTCCCCAATCCGGAACTTCATGTTCCTCTATCATCTACCTCAGGCTTGTGACCCTAACTAAGACTCTCCCCCACTTCCCCTGGCCGCAACACCAGAAGAGTAGCCAGCGCCGGGGCACCTGCTCGGTGAGGAAGGAAGGCTTGTACGCGCCGTCAGTCGATTTGTTCCCGGTGCCCCTCATGGACTTCATGTGCGAAACAGCCATGCGCAGTATGGTGAGCTTGTCTGGCTTCCGAGCCAGCGCGCTGCAGGTGGGAACCATGTCGGAGAGCTCCGTAATATACTGAGTCATCTTGTTCCGCCTGCGCCGCTCGATCTCACTGTGGTTCTCTCTTCCCAGAAAGCAAGAGGTCAGGGGGAGGGAAAAAGAGAAGGATCAGACCGGGGTCAGCAGACATTGGGAAAAAATAACACAATCACATCAGATGGCCAAATTCCGAGGCCTAACTCACAGTGGCTGAGTGCTCTGGTACTTGTGGGCTGAAGCTGAGCCCTGACACATCTGTAAGCTCTTGTCTGTGTGTGGGGAGCATGGACCTCCACAGCCTCCTTCTCTGTATATGTATTGGCACTTCCTAAATTACCCACCTACCTATGGGTTTTCCCTAGACATGCAAAATTAAGACCAGGCACCATGGAAGGTCAAAGCATCCTAGGAGGCTTTCTGTGTACAAGCATGATCTTAAACATGAATGTGTGCTTACATATGTGATGCATACACTTCATGGTATGAAGCACTATAAATAGCCTCCAATTATAAGATAGCTCCTTCAATTTTTTGATGCTGATAACCCATTCAGTAAGCACTGATCTCAAAATACATAAAGCACCCGATAATGATGAATTCCCACACAGCCATGCTACTTTCATTTTCAATACAGCATTCACTAGATCTCATGAGTCCTCAACATCCCACTATCTCGTAGGGACGTGTTGGACGCTCAGCCAGCCACAGGCTGATGTGAGTGCTCTAATCTGGCCTACCGCAGCCCAGGCCCAGCTGAGATGTTTGGCAGGGGCTGTATCTGATGCCTTTCTCCTTAACAATACCTCAGCTGACAATGCGCTTGCAGTATCTAACACGATCACAAGCCTTGCTGCATACTCTGTCACTGAGGAGACCACTGATGATGCAGATTCACTTCACAAAAACTTGTGAACGTGCCTTTGTGCTGCACCCTGTAGTGAAGTAACAGAACAGGTGTGACCCCTTATTAACCAATAACCGATTTAAAAAGCACTGCGAGGAATTACCGAACTCTATCTCGGGGATGCTTACAACGAAAATCTAGCAGAAGGACTGGGAGAATATTTCTGTTGTCTGGAATTATTTATTACCTTTAGGCTCAAAAGAGAGTAACAGCCAGCACCCCCCCCCCCATTCAACACACTTAAGACAAAGCTGTTTCCTGGGATGAAACCGTGTCTAAAAATACACCCCATGTCTGCTGCTGCAGGACGGAGGACTTTGTGGTTTCTCTGGGAAGGAAAGTGACACTAACAGTAAGAAAGGAGGATCCCCAGGCAAGGCTGCTCCACACACTGCATGTATTCATCAGCTTCGCACCCCATCCTTCCAGGAAGTGGGCCAGCATGACAATCAGGCCCAGTGGCATGATGGTGTGCATGCCGTGTGTGCTGAGACGTGCATGGTGTGTGTACACAGCAGCGGTCCCTGTGGTGGCCTGCTGTGAGCCTTCTGGAGCATATCTTCCGTTCAAGGAGTCCTGAGCCCGTCCCCAATGGGGAGACAGAGAAAACAAGGAAGCCCAACACGGTTTTCAAGCAGCAAAGGGCATTAAGTAGGAAGGTGCGTTGTGCACAGCAGAACCAGAGGTGGGATCTGGTCACTTTGTCTGCAAGGCTGTGGAAGGTAAAAGGCAGGAGAGAAAAAAGACCCAGAAGGTGGTGGTGGGCGGCTAGAAGAGGTTGGGGATGGTAGGCCGAGTTCGACATATGTGGCAATAAAAAAAGGAGGAGTGCCCTGGAAATAGGGTCCGTCTGGAGGGTCCACGGAAGGCTTAGGATCAAGAGGATGCATGGAGAGAGGAAGAGACATTCCTGTAGGAAGGGCAGACCTGGTGCAAGGAGAAGCTGAGGAACTTGGAAGCTGGGGAGCAGGCCAGACCACAGTGAGAAATCTAATGGAAGCTGAGCCAGTGGGCCCGGATGCTGGGGCTGACATTTTAGAGGTTCACAGGTGGATGAGCCTGGTAGGAGATAGGAGGAAGACAGGTAAAGACCAGCCGGCAGATTCCTACGGCCAACCCCACTCCTGAGTACTGACTGGAAGGATGTAAACTGGCCAGGGACACACAATGCTCGCGTACATAGTAAGAACCTCCAGTGTCGGGAAAGTCTACATCCTCCAGACAGAACTGGACAGAGTTTGCTAGGTAGGGGAAGAAAGGGTTGACCAGGTAAGAACAGGTTGAGGTGGGTGTGGGAGCCCGTTTTCAGGTTCCTCATGGCTTTACTCAGCAGATCTGCATAGAGAGGATGATTAGGACCACGGGCCTGAGTGCAGGTGTCTGAGATAGTCTGCACTTGGCTGTGCTGGGGGAGGAGGTCTTTTGCTCCACCCCTTGGCGTCTCTATAAATACCCTGGGGCAGAGACAGGGCTTGTGGGAATGGGTTCCAGGCCCCCTTGAGGCTATTCTTTGTTTTCTATCTGTTTATCTCCACAATCTAAATCCTTCTATCTAATATTTCCTGCTGCTCGCACTCAAGAAAACTCTGGGGAGCTGTGGGGTTGGTGGGTCAACGCCCCACATGTGGGGCACCTACAAGCCAGAGAAAGTGAAGCAAGCAGGAATTTGGTCAGAGGATTTCTAGCTCTTCAGCACAGGCGAGAATCTTGCCATGGAGAGATCAGCGTCCCTTTTCTCTCCTTCCACAGCCACAGAGCAGGTCACGTGGTGCAGACCACATTCTTCAGCTGGACGTTTGTCCACGAGACCCAAGGGCAGGGCGAGCTCCCCAGAGGTGCCTACTCCTACCTTGCTGGCTCACACTTCCTGGGGCCACCCAGAGAAGGTGGTACTCTGAGAGTGCACGGGCCGATGAAGCAAGGGGAAGTCAGACAGGAAGTTCAGGCACTTACAGGAGAAGATGATTCAGGAAGGACCCAGAGCACCATCCACACCACCTGCCTGCATGTCCCTGTGTGAGACAGACTTTCCTCTCTGTGGGAAGCAACCCCCACTTCCCACCCCACCTGGAGTCTAATCAATCTGGAGTCTCTCAATCTGACCTTTGTATTATCCCACCAGCACCACACACTTCTCCCAGAATTCCCTTCTCTAGTCCAATATGTATCCTGGCACTCAGCACCTTTCTGAATCATAAGAACACAATGTCTGCTCTGACTTATCTCTGATGGTTCCTTCACCACAAACTCCTGCCTGTGCCAAAATTCTCGCAAACACCTCTCCACTCTTCTCCCTTCTCCCTACCCGTGCTCGCTGCCCACCGTGGCTGACAGCACCTGCCCCATGTGGCTACGCCTCCTCTCACCTCTCCTTTCCCTCCACCTCAGACCTTACACTGTAGCCAGACTGACAATCCTCTAAATGTAAGTCTGACACTTAAAGTCCTTCAGGGGTGACTCTCAAACCTAGTGTTGAGTCCAAAGCTTTCAGGTAGTGTCTGTGGCAACCAACGGTATCTTATTATCACGGACTAATGTTCTCTATAAACATTGGGAGTGGTCTTTGTGAGGTTCTCTGATGTGTCCATAGTTAAATTCAACTTGTGGGCTGAGTTGAAGGAAGAAAACAATAAGTAAGACCTAAAAGCTGAAAATCACATTCACTGGCCAGTGCAGGAAATGATACAATAATCTTAGATTATGTATGAAATAAGCCTGAGCTACTAGCAGTATGTTAAACAGAACTGAGAACTGCCGGTTGCCCAGCAACAAGATCTGAGAACAAGTGGTATGCATTGATATGTATGACTTCATTTTGGAGCCGTCAAGGATACAGAGGTGAGGGAATGCCATCTTGTGAAAAGAGAATGACACATCCCTAGGCCCTATCTGCTGGCCCAAGTTCATCTTATCCTCACGGGAAGGGGAACAGGATCAGTCTGTTAGGCCTGGGACTGTGGTGTCTCTGAGCATCCATTACTGCTGGCAGCCAGGCAGCTGGATAAGGAAATCTGCCCCTACATATGTAGGAGAAGGGTCAAATCAAGGACGAAGAGGGAGGTGCAGCTAGCTGTGTGTTGACTTGGGTCTCTTCCAGCTCTGCTGCAAAGGGGCCTCTCGAGTGTACTCAGAACAGTGGGGCACCATCAGAGCAGTGGGGTGTCACCCGTCCTGATTAACACACAGAAAGGGAGGCACTTCGGAGTCTCCCACCGGCCACCAGGCAATGCTGACACAGTCAACACAGGAACATCCTGGGACATTAAAGAAGGATGCCATTCTGTGCTGCCCAGTGTTGTGAGAAGGCAGGGGCATCACTCTGAGGGCGAGCCTGTAGACTAGCTGCGCCATCAGGATGCTGGCACTTGGAAGGATAGATGGCACTGGGTCCTGGTGTGCTTTAGGGAGGCTTGTGTTTTTCTCTGGTGTGTGACCAGAGTCTTCTGGAGACAGGGAGTTCATCCCTGTCTGCTGCTAGCGCCTGTGCGTTGACAATGGGATTCAAGAGGGAACAGAAGTCAAGCCCAGTGCCAGCAAGTGAAGGCGGCTTCCTTAGGCTATACTGGGGAAGGAAGCCAAGCTCTATATTTCCATTCCTTGAGAAAAGCTGGGAATCCTCACTAGACTCCCATCAGAGGACAGAGATCATGGTGCTGCATCTGCCCAGACTGTGAATCAACTAAGAAGGATGGGGACTGACTTGCATCATAGTCTCCACACTTTTCAGGGCCTTGCCCACTGGGACTTGCAGTTATGGACTGACTGCGAGCATGGGGGCAGGAAATGGGAGAGGCCTTAGAGTGTACCTTACCGAGGCTGGCAGCAGACATCCGACCTTCCCCTGGGTGGTTAAGTGGAAGGTAGGGAGTGGACTTGCTTGTCTCCCCATCTCTGGGCAACTCGGATGTACCCACAGGTTCATCAGCCATGGATTATTTCAAGTACCCTATTGTATAAGTCAGTGGCCTCTGGGGCCTCATGAACCCAGCCCGGTAAGTAACAGCACATGTTGGAAGTACATCCCATCTCTCTCTTATTTTGAAGGCACGGGGGAAAGGAGGTGGTTGAGAGAAGCCAAGGTCTGAACTTGACCGTGTAACATGTGACTCACGGGCAGGCTCAGAGTGTTACACAGCATGGGGTCGCTGCCTCCTCACACTCAGGCCCAGTGAGCTCCGTGTTCCTCCTCTGTTGTTTCATCACCGACTGTGATATGCAAAATGTCAAGCAAACGTCACTCCGTGTTTCTCTTCCTCTTTTTGTCCCGAGACCCAGCCGCACTGTTTCCCGAGGTTAACATGCTTGTGGTATGTAGTCTCGAGGGGGAACTTTGACATAGAGGACTCAATGTCATCGTTTCCTTCTACAGAAAGGTTGTGTGTGGCAAGGGCAGGCTTTGGCAGAGAGGGGGAGGGGGCGTTTCTGAGGTTAGCTCCTTTCCAGGAACAGAGCACTCCTTGCTATTAAGGTGCATCTTTAGAAAAAAAGGACACCTAAAATGGGTCCAGTCTACACAGGAAGAGATAACCCACGCTTTGTTGGTGAAGCTCGCATTTTATTTTGACAGGAAATTTCAAGGTCTAATGGGTTAAAAAAAATGTGTTCTCATCTCATGTCTCATGCTGCAGTTGAGGATGAAGCTGGGACATGGATGGATGAGCCTGATCTCAGAGGTAAACGTTTATGGGACGAGGAGACATGTACTGTGGACCTGAAGATGCTGGGAATCCCTGGACAGGAACGAGGCATGGATCCCTCCTGCGTTTATAGAGAACACTGCTTCATTCACAGCTACCATTTTGGTTATGGGTAAAAAGAACCAAAAGGACCTGTATGGAAAGAAGTAGACGGCCAGCCCGGCGGGCTGTATAGACATCACACTTCTCAAAACTGCTTCAGTCCAAATGTGGAGTATGAATACAGTAGACAGGCACTTATCACCTGCCCCACGTTTCTCAGATCAGCAATAACCAAGAAGGAGGGCTGAGTGAGGGGGGCATCAAGGCCAGCCCTGCTGGAAGAAGATGGTACAGATGGGAAGTATGGTGGGAACGGGAGACTGGCACCTTCCTTCATCACACTTCTAAGTGTCCTACAATGCCTCAAACAAAACAAACAGAAAGGATGGGAAGTCATGGTTCTACCTATACCACCACTACTGGTGACCCGGGAGCTTTCCTTCAAGGCAGACTACACCCCAGCCAGCCACACAGAGCCAGCTAAAGATGCTGTCACAGTCAGTAGCTTGATTGTGAGGACCTTGAAACCAACCTCAAATAGGCTACACATTTCTTGTATTTCTCCTAATTTTCCTTAGTAGAAAAAAAATGATTCGTGTTGATAATTGTCTCTGAACTTGGGCCCTAGGGTTTTTTGTTTGTTTGTTTATTTAAGGGAGTCCATTAAAGTTAGTGGTCACTGTTTAACTCAAAAGCAAACAGGATTAATAACTAGTTACTTAACCCCCACCCCCTTCTTGTGCTGTGCTTTTTGAAGACCAGGTATTGCTGTATAGCTCAAGTTTGCCTTGAATTTGCCATCTTCCTGGCCCACATTCCCACGTGCTGAGATTTCAGGCATGTGCCACCAGGCCAGGCTTGGGACATATCAGCATTACTAATAGCTGCCGGCCACTAGGCCAAACGCTGGCACTAAGCAAGGCATACACAAGATGGTCAAAGTACAGGCAATGGGTTGCTCAATAACAAGAGGCACTAAATGCATGCCAGTCACATGACTGCTGGTTACGGGCTTAAGAAAGGTAAAATAAACTCACCTTGAAAATTTACTGGGACCTTCACCGTCTTCATCATCGAAGTCCATCCTGAAAGGTCAAAGCGACAGTGAGCACTGGTTATAACTTTCAGAAGACTGTAATTTAGTGATGTGAGCTGTGAGAACAAGGGAACCTTCACACCATTACATTGCTAGGTAATGCTTCTGACCTTTGGCGATGCTAAAACAGTTTCCTACAGTCTCAGGAAGGAAAACAAGAGTCACAGATGGAAGGTGTCCAGTACGCACACTGTTAGCTTTCCGGTCAGAAGCAGGAATGCTCAGTATCAGCTTGTCCCCCTAGAACTCTTCTCAGTTCACCAAAGAATGGCTCAGTCCATGTTCGGGGAAAGACATCAAGGTTTCTTGTCTCCCATCGTGTCTGGGGCTTTTGGTCCCCTCCACATCGTGTATTCCATATCAACACTTCATTTCTCAAGTTTATGGTATATATTGCTCAAGGGATTTGGAATACAGCAAGTTCAAAGGGTGATGAAGGAATATTAAGGAACAGTGAACTTGTCTGGGAATACTGCTTGTGACCTGGTGAGTCTCCATGAACCTCAGGGCAAAGGTCATTCCAGACCATCATTCTGTTACACCCAGGACCAAAGAGAAGGCTGTTGAGGAGGAGAAGGCCATTTGATATCAAAACCACTCAGGCAAGCAGCTGTCTGCTCACCAAACTATTCTTCAGACCTCTTCTTTACTGGGCCTCCCCTTGTAAACATCAAACAAGGTCTTGAAGAATTCTGGCTTAACTAACATCCCAAATGGTCCTTCTCAAAACCCCACATTCCTCTAATGTCAGCAAATACTTGACCGGATAATGACAGGGCAGAGAGGAAACTTAGCTCTGATCGAGCGAGAGTACTCAGTACTCAGAGTTTCTGAAGAAGAAAACGAGACACCTGCACTAAGTGCGGCTCTTGAGTGGGGCATCCTCGGGCCCTGCACTGCCCTGCTGAAGGATTTGGTGAGGCATACCCTCATGATTCCAGCAGAAGGGAGGCTAGCTGCCTGGCAGCTACATCCAAGGAATTCCATGTTTTAGCAGCTTATTATGAGAATGGAGTGTGCTGGGATACACAGTGAGATTCTGCTCAAACAATAAACAAAGAATTGTGTGAGTGCCAGAAGACCACAGCTCCAGATGCCAGAGCTTCTGGCCCCACACAGGGAGGGTGACCCTCATTCTCTGGTCCGTAAGAGCCTGGACAATAAGTGACCCAGGAAAGGGACAGGGTACCTAGGTCACCAAGAAGCAGTCACGTTACATATAAAGTGCCATCCTTGTACACATACCCTAAGATGGCCCCAGTGAGGTGTCTGGTGACCTCTAAGCTGTGCAGTAACTTGGGGGACCCAGGAACTAGGGTCAGCTATGGCAAAATGAAGGGATGGAGGGAGGGAGAACAGGCAGCTTTTTCATGTCCTTGTCCTGGATTATGTACAGTGCAGTCTGAGCTGACACAGTTCTGCCCAGAATTGCCTGATGGGATCCCTCACCAACTTGGATCCTTGGTCTTCAAGAGCCAGCTGGGGGAAATGGCTGTTGTGATAACACAAAACCTCTGTGCAAAAAATAAGGGAGACGGTCGAAAAGAAGGGAAAAGATAGGTAAAAGACCACATGCATGCCACCAGGGAAACAGACATGCACAGTCCCCAAAGCGTCATTATGGAAGCCCAGCATTGGACTGCAGAGCTGTCTACAGGACAAATGGAGGTGAATATGGGGATTCTAAATGAAGAAAACTCATTAGTATCCTGTATAATTACCAAGCTATCATCTCACCTTCCTGGAAATTACATGTGGGAAATAACCACAAAAAAAAAAAAAGGCCAGTTGCATTTTGCAGGGCAGCACTGCCACCTAGTGGTTATAGAGCAAAAGATCAACGTTTCTGCCTACATTAAAAAACCCACCACAAATTCCAAAGAACTTGTGCAAGTATTTATCAAAACCTCAAATGGGTGTGAGACGTACAGTTATCTTTAAAATTCCACTCATTTCAATTTGATATCAAAGTTTCTATAACAATTTGTGTGTGTGTGTGTGTGTGTGTGTGTGTGTGTGTGTGTGTGTGTGTGTGTGCGCGCGCTCTTGTATTCTTGTGCTTGCCTGTGGAGGTAGAAGACCCTCTCCTTCTACCATGTGGATGCAGTTATCTAACTCAGGTCAACAGGCTTGGAAGCAACTGCCTGTTCCACTGAGCCATCTCAAGGGCCTCTGATAGGATTGTGATCATCAAACTCCTACAAAACACAGTTGACTAGTCAGCCTCACTCGGAGCCTAAAGATCAAAGATGTTTGGGGTAACCAAGGACAGGGCATTCTTGGGATCCATGACTACAGTGCTAAAACAGTCTCAAGCAAATCAGGATGGTCGGTTACCCTTATTTTAACGGTTTTCTTTACCCATTCCCCTCTGGAGCAGATACACAGGAAGTGAGTTCTGTAGTAAAGGGTCACAGCTTGGACAGATGAGCTGCCGATCAGGCCAACAGAAGGTAGAAGAAAAGATGGCCTTGTCTGGACCCCGAGTTTACTGGAGTCCATTGGGAACTCGGAGCCATGATTTGTATATAAAAAATTAAAGACCAAGAAATGATGGCTCCCATCTATG
Source organism: Peromyscus maniculatus bairdii (assembly GCF_049852395.1). Classification (NCBI taxonomy): domain Eukaryota; kingdom Metazoa; phylum Chordata; class Mammalia; order Rodentia; family Cricetidae; genus Peromyscus; species Peromyscus maniculatus. The sequence goes on from NC_134852.1 coordinate 95,650,961, forward strand.
CACACATGTGCAATCTCATGCAGCGTGGAGAGGAACTACACCCACCAACCATGAGTGTGTATGCAATCACACACACACAGCATAGAGAGAAACTGCACCCACCACCCATGAGTGTGTATGCAATCACACACACACAGCATAGAGAGAAACTGCACCTGCCACTTGTGCATGCATGGACTCACACTTGGCAGCAACCATTTGGAAAAGTATAAAGTGGGTCCATCCTAGGAGATAAATCAGGACCCCCACGTGATTGTTGAGATCTTCAGGATCATTCACTCCACACAAACAGTCTCACTAGCCCCTCAGCATCACACACACACACACACACACACACACACACACACACACACACACACACACACACACACTGCTGCCCCTGACTAAACAAAAGACCTCAAAACAACACCTGCCCCAGGTGCACCTTCGGGTCTCTGCCACCATGTCCAACTTTAAATATGACTACAATAAGCTGCGCCTTTTTCTTCTGCTATAACAAGTGTGAGTAAATCATCCTTTATTTTACGTCTTTTATGTTTCTCTATTATACTGAAACATCTGGGTAATAAGAGAAATCAAAATACGACTGTAAGCCTTATTACATTCACTCTAAAAGATGCAGCACCGTGAATGGGTGATCTGCAAACACACTTGACCCCACTTTCCTGCCAGTGAGTCAGAACGAGAAGCTTGGAGAGGCATTTCTGAGCATAACTTGAGTGGAAAGGAAGCCATGAGAATCTCACCAGCAGTGCTTCTGAAGGATAACAGTGCAGCATCAAATATGAGTTTTCATACGGCAGTTGCTTTCGCTGCAGCAAACAAAGAGAAAGGTCGTTCCAGCAGGGCTGACCAAACAGTGGCTACATAGGAGCAACCCCGGGTCCAGCCATGGGCCTCCAGAACAAAGCAAAGTGACAATGTGTCTGAAAATGTTCTCCCTTCAGAGCCTGGATCTGTTGGTTGATATTACAGCCGAACTACACATTTAAACCTGAGGAACATCCACTTAGAAATACAAATATCTCCCCTCTCTCTCTCTTCTGTCTCTCTCTGTCTCTCTCTGTCTCCCTCTGTCTCTCTGTCTCTCTCTGTCTCTTTCTCTCTCTCCCTCTGTCTCTCTCTGTCTCTGTCTTTGTCTCTCTCTCTCTTTCTCTCTCTCTCCACCCTTTTTCTCTTTTCTTCTTTAGTTTTTAACCGGGGCCTCACTGTGTAGCCCAGGCTGGTCTTGAACTCTGGAGCCTCCTCCCTCACTAATGGCATGTTAGAAGCCCAGCCCTGGGATGCACGGCAGCAGCTGATCCATTTCCATCCATCCCTGTCTGGGGCCTCCACCCTCTATTCCAATGGCTAGCTTCAGAGCAGGCTCAGTTCTTCACTTCACTCATCACTGCCACTTCCTCACGAGGGTTGAAAGAGTTTGCCCCGAGGGAGCCTCCCCCACCCCTTGCTGAGCTCAGGGAGGTCACAACAAGAATGTACGTCAGGTGACTTGCTTCAGCTCATTTCTCCCACACATGTGGAGCTACTTTGGAAAGAATCTGAAACTTCTGAACCTTCACCTTTGTGTCCCAGCTGCCAGACAGAAAGCAGTGCCCTGCTGAGACCCACTGCTCAGCCTGTCAGTGAAGTGGGAAGACAGCCCAGCCAATAAGGACTCACGGCACTAGGCCAGGCACACATCCAGGAGGGTCCGAAGTCCTCAAGGGACCAGCTCTATGGGGCTAGGAATCACTAGAGAGGAATGGATGGCTGTCCTGGGCACTTGATACTCCATGAGAATGACCATCAGTGAGAGAGCCAAGACTTTGGAAGGGAATGGGGTAGGGCACACTAATGCTGTTTTCTTCTCTCCTGATACCCCATTCTCTTCCATTTCCATCTCTTCAAGGGTGTCCCATAATCTTAACAGAAGGAGCAGTTGGAGACACCATGCCAGTGACAGTGACAGCCAACAACAGTCAATGCCAGTCACAGCTCAAGGCCCTGATGATGGAGCTGCCAGCCACAGCTCAAGGCCCTGATGATGGAGCTGCCAGCCACAGCTCAAGGCCCTGATGATGGAGCTGCCAGCCACAGCTCAAGGCCCTGATGATGGAGCTGCCAGTCACAGCTCAAGGCCTGATGATGGAGCTGCCAGCCACAGCTCAAGGCCCTGATGATGGAGCTCCCAGCCACAGTTCAAGGCCCCGATGGAGCTATCTGCCTTTTGACACACATAGCCTCCATCAGTGTCTCACAATGGAAGGGACCAGTATTAGGGAAAGAGATGTAAACAGTGCCAGATGCAAGAATTACTATGGAAACAGGTCTTTAAAAATGGAGGTTCCCCTTCTTAGACCCAGCATGAGTCTCTAAGTCATGGGGTCTTATTCCCACCATTTGACAGGAGGAAGGAGCAGGCAGCATACAGACTCCAAGAAAGATGGCAAGGGGAACAGGCTTCCAGGCAAAGATCCAATTCACTGGTCTGCTCCCAGAGAACCCCAGCCTCATCTTATGGCAGGATGTCGGAGGCCACTGCTCACCTATCTTCATGTCTGCCTCCTGTCTTCATAGGTTGCTTTCTCAGTTGTATGTGGAATGGAACCCAAGCCTAAGAGTAGCCTACCCAGGGCCCACACTAGCTTCTGGTACCATAGCACTGTGTGTGTGTGTGTGTGTGTGTGTGTGTGTGTGTGTGTGTGTTTGTATTGGTTTGAATGAGATGTCAATGTCTCCCAGAGTCTCACATATTTCAATACTTGGCCCCCAGTTGGTGAGCCTTTTGGGAGAGGCTTAGGAGGTATGGCCATGTGTCACTGAGTTTCAAAGGCCACATGCCATTCCCAGTCTACTCTCTGCTTCTTGTCTGTGGTTTCAGGTGTGAGCTCTCAGCTGCTCTAGCTGCAATGCCTGCCTGCTGCTGGACTTTCCCACTGTGGTGGGGATGGACTCTTATCCCTCAAATAAACCCCTCCTCCTTCCGTAAGTTGCCTTGGTCATGGTGTGTCAAAGCAGGAGAGAAGGAACTAAAAGAGTGTGTGCAATGATACAGCCTGGAGGACAGCTGTGGGGAATTCCAGCCATGGTATTAAGTCCTACATGAAACTGTCTTAAGTGCAATGACTCCAGGATTGCGTTAGGACTCTATAGGCCAAGGTGGAAAGCTGCCGGGGTGCACACCAGCCTGAACCACGAGGAGAGAGAGGCTCACGGACACCCCCAGCACAGGGAGAGCTCATGGGTCTTCAGCATGGGGTGGGAGAAAGCCCTTAGACTAACCTAGGGGGCTCATTGGAGCCTAGTCTGGTCTCTTTGGAAAAAGACAAGGAGGAACAATGGGGTTCCTCACTAAAGAATGTGAGTTAAAATAGTGGCATTTGAAATAATCTGGATTTTTTTAATTGGAAAGCAGATATTTTAAAACTCTACACATTCTTTTTTTTTTTTTTTAAAGATTTATTTATTTATTATGTACACGGTGTTCTGTTTGTATGTATGTCTGTACACCAGAAGAGGGCACCAGATCTCATTATAGATGGTTGTGAGCCACCATGTGGTTACTGGGAATTGAACTCAGGACGTCTGGAAGAGCAACCAGTGTTCTTAACCTCTGAGTCATCTCTCCAGCCCCTACACATTCTTTTATGAAGTTATACCACTGAACTCTGTCTACAGTTAGCAGGAACCATGGCTCAGATAACAGGCGGTTGTACACAAAGCCCCAGAGGCAAGCCATACCCTTTATCAGGTAGTTATTTGTGGCGCCCACTGAGGAGACCCAGCAGCAGCAAACAGAACACTGACTGCCTCAGTGTCCCCTTTAACTGTGCCTCTTTAAACATCACAGGGCTTGGAAGAGGCTCTTGGGATTAAAACGCTGGACCATTCCAACATGGGTCCAGCCCGCAGTCTTGGGCTATGGAAGGTGTGTTCTGTTCTCACTGGATAGCTCTAATCACGGGCAGTGTGCGATCAGAAAACGAGCAACATCATGAGACAGCTTATTTATTAATTACTCAACTGAAAAAGAAGGGATCAATGGGGAACAGGGTTGAGGAATACACTGGGCTAGGAAATACCAGCTATGCTTTTCCTTTGGTTGGATTGACTTGGGTTCCGGGTATAGATGCTAACATCTTTCAAAACAAATAGGTGCCCATTTGGGTTTCATCTGCTCAAAAGTGGTCTGTAACCTATCAGAACCAGTAGAGTCAACAGAGCTTAATACTTATTCTCTTCATTGTCTGAGCAATAGTCAACATATCTGGCTGGCGCTCGGGCGCTGGATCCTGGCCAAAGGAATTCCTGCACATTCCTAGGACAGATGAGCATTGGAGGGAAGGTTGGAGGGCCCCAGTCAGATCGCTTACAGTTCCTGGGGCTGCATCTGCCAAAGGAGGCCGGAATGTTCAGGCAGTTGAGAGTGAACGCCTCCCTTCAGAGAGCTAGCATAAGCAAAGCCCAGCAGGCCCCTACAGCGCACTCTCCCTACAAGGACAAGCAAACAGAAATCCCCAGCTGGGTGCCAGGACCCAGAAAACTTAGAAGCAAATCATGTGCATGTTTAGGACTCTTGCAAAATCTAAACAGGATGCAAACTGCTGAGCTTTCACTCTCCAGGAGGGGGAAAAAAACAATACTTTTCTAACAGGTCAAGAGCATTGCTCAACTTTGACTAAGGCCGGTTCCTGGAAATGCTGGGTCTGCTTACCCGGATCGCCGCTTTCCTCCTCGGGCAGGCATGGCCCCTGCCATCCTCACCTGCCCAGTGGCCGCCATGGGGGCAACAGGCAAGCTCACAGATCCAGGTATGTCGGAAGCCATTTCTGCAAGTCAACAGAGACAAGAAGTTTTGTTAATGACAGAAAAACCCAATGACAAGCAAGAAAGCTGTCACAGTGCCCCAAGAAAGCCCACCTGGGAGGGAGCCCCGAGGACCTGGTGCTGTGGCCACTTGGTTCACTGCCAGTCACTTGACTGGGCCGGTCCTCTGAAAAGCTCCCTGACCTCTGCTTTTCACCTCTGGGCAGGATTCCCAACTGAGTGCTCAAGTCAGTGGTTAAGAAGCATGAGAGCAGCTTTGCAGCAGCTAAGGGACTCATGTTTCCCAGTCACCTGGAGGCTGGTGGGCTATCTAGGTGGAAGGGAAAGCCAGAGAGAGAGTGAGAGAGACAGACAGAGACAGACAGAGAGACAGAGGCAGAGAGAGACAGAGACAGAGAGACAGAGAGAGACAGAGACAGAGAGACAGAGAGAGACAGAAAGAGAGAGAGACAGAGAGAGAGAGAGAGACAGAGAGCATGCTAAAGCTGGCACCAACCACAGTGCTTGGGACAAGGCTAAATCTAAGAAACAGTCTGCCTGTAGCAGTACCCACTGACCTCCACCTTTGCTTCTACACAGAGCCTAGTTCTCCATCCTCAGTGTGGACTCAGAAACCCTGACTGTCAGAACCCATGGATTCAGGGGCATTGAGAGTCCCCCATTAGGCTTCATCATGAGGTTGCCTCAGGTGGTGATATATTGTTTGTAATCTAGGAAATAAAGCTTGCCTGAAGATCAGAGGACAGAGCTAGCCACAGAGTTAGCCATAGAGGTCAGGCAGTGGTGGCCCACACCTTTAATCCTAGCACTTGGGAGGTAAAGGCAGAGATCCATCTGGATCTCTGTGAGTTCAAGGCCACACTGGGCTACACAAGATTAATCTAGTCTAAAAGAGAGCACTGGTGGCACACACCTTTAATTCCAGCACTTGGGATCACACCCCTTTAATCCCAGCACTTAGGAAGGTTGAGACAGGAAGTGATATGGCTGGGCAGAGAAAGGAATATAAGGTGGGAGGAGACAGGAACTCTTTCTCTTTCAGGTTGAGGAGTTGGTGAGGTAAGAGGTGGTAGCTGTGGCTTGCTCTGCTTCTCTGATCTTTCAGTTTTTGCCCTGATATCTGGCTCCAGGTTGTTATTATGAGACCGATTAGAATTCGTGCAACAGCCTCACACTGAGGCATCTGGGTACTCCTAGCCAAGGTTTTCCAGGAACAAATACCAATGTAAAGAAAGAGAATGTTGGGCAACAGAAGGGAGTTATTTTTTTTTTCTATTCACCATGGTTAACATATTGTTTCTAATATGCCAGACATCTCTGGAATCTCTTTAACACCAAGTTAGACATCCTTGATTTCAAATCAATCACCCCATCACAGAGTTTCTTCTTCACACTTTCTGGGCTGTTGGCACCGTCCTGATTAAGTCCCTGTCAAGATAAACCCCAGGAGCAGCTTCACTGGCAAGGCTCACTGGTCTTTGGAATGCCTTCTGCTGAGGTCGCTCTGAGCTCAGTCCTTTTTGGGGCAGAAGGGACACAGTGGTCTATAAGATATACTCCAGCAGAACAGTAGGGGATAAAGTGTGCATCAGGCTCCTCTCAGGGCAGAAGGAATGGCCACTGAGGCTGCCCTCTGCCTGGTGTTATCACTGTTTTTTCTCTAGGGAAACTAGAGTTGTCTCATAGGCTAAAAAACATATTTGAGCCTTTCTACTCAAAACTTTCGAAATCTGATAATACTGATAACAATCTTATCAGCCCCTCCACTGTGTTTACAAAATTTTGAGGACTGTGGTGGTCTTGAGTGCATACACTAGGAAGTATACAAGAAAAATCCTTCCCTTGGGCAGTTCCTGGGTTTGAGACTGTGAGGTAGCAGGCACAGCAATGCCCTGACAAGCTCATCATAAGCTGCTTCTGATAGAGTATTAAATGTCTTTTCTGAAATAGCAGCTGATACCCCCAGCTTCTATTGAGTCTCAAGCTGGGGGTCAGGGCTGTCTAGCAGGCAAGGTGAACCCACAGGTCACAACATTCTAAAGCCAGTTCTCCAGAGTAGTCATCCCTTCCGAGTCTCCAGGATAAAAGGCTCCAGAGGAAACATGGTTAGAAAAGCTGAGCATCGATCTCCTTTATTAAAAATGCCAATGCCCATTACACACATACTGAGAAATCCTATGTGAAGAAGTTACTTCAGCTTTGATTAATCCAGTTGATAATAAATGTCTAGGACTCCGGAAACACATTTATTGCCCACTATACCAGTGCGCCATGCAACGTTAGTTTCAGCATGTGAAAGCCAACACCTTTGGTGCCTGTGAGTGAAGGAAACATCAGAGTGGAATTGATCTTGACCATCATCTGCAAATCTCCAAATGTCCGTTGCTCCTCCGGGCCAGTCACTCCCAGCGCAGAGAGGAGGGATGTGGCAACCGAAAGGCAGTGCCTGGTATAGCAAAGATGATAGCCACTGAAGTTTGTTTTAGGAAAACAAAATTTCCAATTGGGATCCAACTTGCAGAAAGTAAAAGCTCCCCAAACCCTGGCTGGCAAGACAAAGTGGGGGAGGTAATTTTGAAGATCCATTCCTATCTTGAGATGGCTTTGAGAAAGTGTCCTGTTGACTAGTGCATCACCTCAGGATCTCTCTCTCTCTCTCTCTCTCTCTCTGTCTCTCTCTCTGTCTCTCTCTGTCTCTGTCTCTCTCTCTCTCTCTCTCTCTCTCTCTCTCTCTCTCTCTCTCTCTCTGTGTGTGTGTGTGTGTGTGTGTGTGTGTGTGTTCTCCAGTTCCTCCCTAGGAATGCATTTCACTAACAATGACCTACAAAGGGCTAAGAGGAAAATCCAAGTTTGCAGTCAAACATTTCCAAATAGTTGCTCGAGCAGGTGCCAATTAACAGAATGACTGGGTCACTATTGGTCATAGTAACGTCTATGAAATGCTCAAATACCTATCTTGTGAAGTCATTTTTTAAAATTAAGAATAATGGATGCCACGAGCCTAACACAATGTCTGAGAAAATAAGCATTCAAATAACATAACTAAAGTCATGAACGCAGTGCTAGTAAACAGCTCAGCCGGGGGCTGGGATTTAACTGGGATGAGGTACTGGTTTGAGACAGCTCAGCTGGGTGCTGGGGTTTAACTGGGATGAGGTACTGGTTTGAGACAGGCATTCTTTGTGATGAGAGGAAATCTGTTCCTGTGTCCACTTTTCACAATTTAGTTAAGGAATAGATAGTCCATTTTAATCCAATGCCATGTTAGTAACCAAAGTACACTTCTAGATATCAAATAAACCAAATGGAAGATGCAATCCTCCATGAATGAGGCTTTCATTCATGTTAAAGGTTAAATGTTTCCAATGTTGATGTTTTAGGAAATATCTGCAACAGATTCCAAGAAAACAGAAAGCAGGTCTCTCTCCTCTGTCTGTGTACACCTGTGTGATCTGCTGGTCTCTCTCCTCTGTCTGTGTACACACATGTGATCTGCTGGTCTCTCTCCTCTGTCTGTGTACACACATGTGATCTGCAGGTCTCTCTCCTCTGTCTGTGTACACACATGTGATCTGCAGGTCTCTCTCCTCTGTCTGTGTACACTTGTGTGATCTGCAGGTCTCTCTCCTCTGTCTGTGTACACACATGTGGTCTGCAGGTCTCTCTCGTCTGTCTGTGTACACCCATGTGATCTGCTGGTCTCTCTCCTCTGTCTGTGTACACCCATGTGATCTGCAGGTCTCTCTCCTCTGTCTGTGTACACACATGTGATCTGCAGGTCTCTCGTCTGTCTGTGTACACACATGTGATCTGCAGGTCTCTCTCCTCTGTCTGTGTACACACATGTGATCTGCTGGTCTCTCTCCTCTGTCTGTGTACACACATGTGATCTGCAGGTCTCTCTCCTCTGCCTGTGTACACTTGTGTGATCTGCTGGTCTCTCTCCTCTGTCTGTGTACACACATGTGATCTGATGGTCTCTCTCCTCTGTCTGTGTACACACGTGTGATCTGCTGGTCTCTCTCCTCTGTCTGTGTACACACATATGATCTGCAGGTCTCTCTCCTCTGTCTGTGTACACCTGTGTGATCTGCTGGTCTCTCTCCTCTGTCTGTGTACACACATGTGATCTGCTGGTCTCTCTCCTCTGTCTGTGTACACACATGTGATCTGCAGGTCTCTCTCCTCTGTCTGTGTACACACATGTGATCTGCAGGTCTCTCTCCTCTGTCTGTGTACACTTGTGTGATCTGCAGGTCTCTCTCCTCTGTCTGTGTACACACATGTGGTCTGCAGGTCTCTCTCGTCTGTCTGTGTACACCCATGTGGTCTGCTGGTCTCTCTCCTCTGTGTACACCCATGTGATCTGCTGGTCTCTCTCCTCTGTCTGTGTACACCCATGTGATCTGCAGGTCTCTCTCCTCTGTCTGTGTACACACATGTGATCTGCTGGTCTCTCTCCTCTGTCTGTGTACACACATATGATCTGCAGGTCTCTCTCCTCTGTCTGTGTACACCTGTGTGATCTGCTGGTCTCTCTCCTCTGTCTGTGTACACACGTGTGATCTGCAGGTCTCTCTCCTCTGTCTGTGTACACACATGTGATCTGCTGGTCTCTCTCGTCTGTCTGTGTACACACATGTGATCTGCTGGTCTCTCTCCTCTGTCTGTGTACACACATGTGATCTGCTGGTCTCTCTCCTCTGTCTGTGTACACACATGTGATCTGATGGTCTCTCTCCTCTGTCTGTGTACACACGTGTGATCTGCAGGTCTCTCTCCTCTGTCTGTGTACACACATGTGGTCTGCTGGTCTCTCTCGTCTGTCTGTGTACACACATGTGATCTGCTGGTCTCTCTCCTCTGTCTGTGTACACCTGTGTGATCTGCAGGTCTCTCTCTCCTCTGTCTGTGTACACCTGTGTGATCTGCAGGTCTCTTTCCTCTGTCTGTGTACACACATGTGATCTGCTGGTCTCTCTCCTCTGTCTGTGTACACACGTGTGATCTGCAGGTCTCTCTCCTCTGTCTGTGTACACCCATGTGGTCTGCTGGACCTCCCATGGAAAGGTAAATGCCTGCTTCTCAAACCTGGTAGCTGTTCCCTTTAACTGATGCATAAACAGGCAAAAATTGCAGGATTCTTCTGGAAGATCCTACAGAAATAAATGTTCCTGGCCAGGTCTGAGCCATGGCCTGGTACCAAATACAGCCAAGATGCCAAGACATTAACAAGCAGAGTCACCCTATGGGGCAGTGTTGATTTGCTCCAGGGTTTCTGAATTTCACACTTAAACAAGGGGAAAGGAACCCGTGTGATTACACTGTATGGAAGAAATCACCCCTCAGAGCCAGTAAGAGGACAGTGCAGCCACTGCCACACTCTGCAACTGGGGTCCATGAAGACGGCCTTCCGGAAGACAACACAGATACATGAATGGAGATGCTAAAGTATCCAAGCTTCACCACAAGATAGTCTGGGGACTGAGGAGGTATGTGGTATGCAGTGCCGGGTGGTGTGTGTGTGTGTGTGTGTGTGTGTGTGTGTGTGTGTACGTAAATGCATTTGCACATATTTGCAAATGTGTGCAGAAGCCAGAGTTTTACATTAGTTGGGTGTGGTCCTCAATGGTTTGTCACCTGAATTTTTGAAACAGATTCTCTCACTGAACCTGGAGCTCATTGCTAAGCTGCTGGCAGTGAGACTCAGGGATCCTCCTGTCCCTGTTGCTGAAGTTCTGGCACTACAAACGTGCACCCCCCATGCCTGCTTTTTACATGGTAGTTCTGGGGATCTGAACTCAGGCGATCATGCTTGTAATGCAAGTATTTTACCAACTGAGATGTTCCAGCAACCTCACCATGTGCTATTTTAATATTAGTTTAATGATGTGTTAATTGAATGTCACAAACAGAAGAGCAAATGTTAAAACTTTTTCACGAGGAACACACAGGAAAGACTGTATATAGCCAGTGAACTGGAGCAATGCATGCAGGGGACAGAGGCCGAGGAAGGGGGCCCTCTCCAACAGGCATGTCCAATGATGAGCAGATCGGCTTGGTAATAATGACAGAATTTTGCTCAAGATTTATATTGGGTACTGTCTTCCTGGAACCCTGCCACCTTCCTGTCATGAACTTGACTTCCATCCACCCATGAAGTAGATACAAAGGCATCCCTTGTTGCAGACTGGAGAACTCAGCAGGGAGAGGCGGGTGCCAGGCCACCGAGCTGGAGAGTGGCAGAGCCACTCACTACAGGGCTGTCATCCTCAAGGTACCCAGGCAGAAGTGGGGTGCCCTGCGGACACCACCCCAGCTACCCAAGAGATGAACTGACACCGAGACTCTCAACCACAGTAGAAGTTGTGTGGCACACAGGAAATGCCGTGGTTTGGGGCCATTCAATTGAGCTGTGGGGTTATGGGAAGTGACTTAACTCACCAAGCTTCAAAGGCCTCGTCTATAAAGTCAGACAAATACCTACATCTCTGAGTTGCCGTGAGGACAGAAAAGAATGGATGATGTCTGCCAAAAGAAATGTCCCCTCTAATTATTTCTCCCCAGGAAAAGAGTACCTTTCAACAGAGCCCTGTGTGTGTGTGTGTGTGTGTGTGTGTGTGTGTGTGTGTATCTTACATACACACCTGGAGGGGAGTGTTTCATAACTTTTGAGCAAATCGCTTGTCTGCACCTTGATATCCTATCTGTAAAGAGGGAGGTAATAGCGCACATGTCCAGAAGTTATGAGGACCAGAGATATTAAGGCACGTACACACACTCAGATGTGGCACCAGGCACACAGTAAGCATGTTCATGCAGTTAAACACGCACAGGGGTGCTAACAAACGTAATCATCTTACCATGAGATTCTTCCCTGCACGACTGTGATTCTTGTCTTTCTGGTCCCGTCTCACAGATGTGCAGGGAAGGCTACACTCTGGGACCCTTGTTCCTCCCAAAGTGCTCACCTGGGACTGCTGTCACCAAAGCATGAAAATGGGGACAGCCCCAGCCTGGGCTGCCTGAGATGGGCTTCTTCCTGAGTAGAGCTGGTGCAGTCTCTCTAGGCTCGCCCTTTGTGCCAGCTGGCAGCGGGCCACATCTGGGGGAGGGTCAGCAGACCAGGCACTGTATTCCTCCAGTGGAGTTGTGTGAAGCAGTGAGCCTCCACTTCCTGCCACCACCACTCTTCCTCCCTCCCTTCCGGCTAAGCACACATGCATACCTCACTGAGACACACCATACAAACCATAGAGATGCAATGTGCACACAACGAACTAGTGAGATCAAGGAAGATACTAATGGGAGAGATGTACACACACACACACACACACACATGCACGCACGCACGCACGCACGCACGCACGCACGCACGCGCACACACACACAAACACTATGCACCTTGCCTTGGACCTGGCATGGCCATAGTTTTTCCCTCAGTAACATGGTGCCTGCTCTCAGTGATGGGCAGGTTAGAGACACGGCCCCCGGTTTGGCAGGTTGCTACAGCTCCATACTTCCTTCAGAGGGCTGATGCATGCTGGTGAGGGAACCCAGAAATTTTGGGTGCATCCTTCATCCTGCTCTCAACTCCCATTCCCCATAGGCAGATCAAGCAGAGCCTGGTCAGGCTTTAGCAAGAAGGACATGAGCCTCACACATACAGATGGGGGGTTGCCACAGTCGGCAAAGAAGGAGTCTGGTGTTGCACAGAAACTCAAATGCATTCCATGATAACACCACCACACATCAAACACAAACCACCTTAAAACAGATGCTGCCGTTACCATTGTTCAAGGGAAAGTTCAAAGCAGTGGCCAAGCCCCTATAAGAGGCTGCCTCTCTGCTCTTCCCACTCACTGGCCCTCCTTCTCTACTCAGACGTGGTCTCAGGACCCCACCAGAGATCTGCAGTTATACATACAGTGGCCACAGCTGGTAATGGCCAACCGTGACTCTCCTGTTCCTACCCTCTTTGTGGGATCGGATCCCCACCCAGCCTTACTCAGGCATCCATCCTGCTTCTCAGGAGCCGTATCCCTGGCCACCCACTTTTTGGCCATCCTGCATGTGTCCTTCCAGCGGCTGCTCTTCACCAGGCCTCCAGGGCATCCCAGGCAGCCTCTTTTATCCAGGTTTCTCCTCAGTGACCTCCTCCAGGTATGTTACATCAACACCACCTCTGTGGATCCCCAAGCCTGCTGCCCCTGCTCCAAGTCTGTCTATCTATCTTCTGCTGCTGGCCTGGCTGGTAACACCCCAGCCTCCTGCTCTGCCCTGGCTCTCTTATTAGTGCCCACTCCTCCAGATTGGATAAAGCTAGCCACGGCACTCTCGTTCTCCTCTTCTCTTTATTCTTAACGCTGTGTGGAGTCCCTGCCATGACCAACTTGTTCCTTCATGGTCAGGCTACTGACACCTCTGCTGTCCACCATTCTGGCTCCAGGCACATTTCCCTGTCCGTCCTTACACTCTACTCTATCCCCTCCCACCCCAGGACCATTGCACACACTACATCCTTGGGTGAGAAAAGCTCTCATCCTTCTCTTCACCCAGTTAACTCCCTGGTCATTTAGATTCAGCTCCAGGGCCAAGTCTCAAGGAGGCCTGTTTCCAATCAGCCCCTTCCTCCCCAGTGTAGACACCGTCGTCCCACTCTACCTGTATTCCTCCCGAGAGAGAATGAAGGTCACAGGAGTCCAGGTGAGGGACCAGGCTGGCTGGGATGACAGAGCCTCAAAGAGGAAAGATGATGTCACTGTCTCAAAATAATGGTGTGTCAGCCTCAAGGCTCAAAAAGGGAAAACCCAAAAAAACCTTGGTCACCTGATCCTCCTACACTGAATGGGCAGAAAATTCTAGAGAAGGAAGAAAACCACGGCTGGGGTGGCTGGAAGTTGACATGTACTCTGTCGCAGGAGCTTGTGCTGGGACCTGTTGCAAAGAACAAGTTGCATCCGATAACCTCTTGTGTCTGTCAACTCCGAGGACACGGGCCCTGAAGAAGCTGGCACTGCGTTCAGTTTCTCCCTCCGTACTCCAGCTAAGGAACTGGATTAAGCAGGCACCCTTCCTTTGCTCAGGTTGCCGTCTGTCTGGATCAGAAGCACCATTTGCAAAGCCTATTTTGAGCCACAAGCTGTGCTGGAAGCCAAAAGGCAGGCAGAGGTTTTTTTTAAAGGCCCAGTCAAGACTGAGCATGAAGCTGGCTGGACATTTCACACTGACTGCTGCTGGCAGTGAGAGAGGAAGCCCTGTGGTCTGGGGATGCCAGGGAAGGTTCCAGAAGACTTCTGGAAGGAGGCTACCGCTGGGATAGCCTATCCACGGACTGGAGAAGCACAGCAGACATTCTCTCCTGAATGCAGCCCTTCCATTGCTCCACAGTGTCCAAGCACACCCCATCTCAGCCACCTTGGAAGGGTGCACCTTCTGGTTCACTTTCAGTCACTGGAACTTTCTGGAAGCCTTTGACCCCCAAGTGCCACTCTCAACAGATTCAGTTATCCCCCATATCCAATGTGACTCTCTTGTAATGACCTGTGCTCAGGGTTCCTCATTGTAACTGATGGCCAATACAGAAGCAGAAATATCAGCACCCCACAGCGTTCAACCACACCTGCAAGGATCCCCCCTCCCCAGGGAACAGAGTTCCCCACTGCAGAGAGGGTAACTGCCTGCTTGCTAGCTCCTAGATAGTGCTGTAACTAAGCTGTGCACACATCAGAACATCAGCCCACACTAAGTGATGCATGCTTCACCATAACACATACAGCATCCATGGCCCATGGCGCAGCATCTAGCCACAGGCTAGTTCTCATTTCAGATCCAGCCATGCTGTGTCAGGTTCCTATAAAACAGAGCAGGCAGGAATAGCCTGGGAAACCATGAAACTTGAGAGTATTAAGATGAAGGAAGAGGAGGGAATGCGAAAAGACATTCTGTTCTCCTCCTCTCTATTTCATGGAAATCCACAGAGGAGAAAACAGCCCTCGATCTTCACATGGAGAAAACTAACCACATGCAAACTTTCACAATACAAACACATGGAATATTTTTATGACCATTCAAATAAGTAAAAAGCCAAAAAGGTTCTCTCCACGGATGGGAGAAGAGAAAGGAGGGCACTAAGCAAAGGAAATGCTCCCTCCACACCCATCTTTCCCAGAGCGACGCTCGTCACAGATAGCACATCAAATGCTCCAGCCCTACCTTCTCAGAGGGTTGAACAAAGACTT
Organism: Peromyscus maniculatus bairdii; assembly: GCF_049852395.1. Lineage (NCBI taxonomy): Eukaryota > Metazoa > Chordata > Mammalia > Rodentia > Cricetidae > Peromyscus > Peromyscus maniculatus. The sequence continues at coordinate 95,666,011 of NC_134852.1, forward strand.
CTCTTCCTTGTGAACAACACCTTCTTAGGAGAATATGCTGCCCGTGTAGGAAGAAAATGCCAGAAACCTCTGGGAGCAAGTGCACGGCATTTGTATTCTGCTCAGAAAATGTCATCACAGATCTGTTTACCTTAACTGTGGACCATGATTCAGCCGTGACAACTGTCTTGCATACTGATCAATTTATTTGCAGCAAAATTTCCAGCGTTAACTGCTTAGGTTCTGAAAAACTGGATACTTGGATTTCTTGTGCAGCTGCGACACATAAAGAAAAGATCTAGCTTGTAACCAAAACATTTCAGTGGGAGACTGTGAAGGATTTTTCTTGAAGTGTGGGTAAGGGAGGGTCCCTTCCTCCTCCGGATAGAAGGCAGAGCTCACGATTCCTACAGGCCCTCCTCAGGGTGGGATGTTTGTAGCACAATGCACAGAAAAATAATGTTAACAGGGAGCACAGGGCTCTGCATCCAGGTTTTTTGTCAGGCTTTAACCAGCTGTATGACCCTCCGTAAGACATACCCATCCCACAGGCAGGATCACCCTCTATAAGACATATCCATCCCACAGGCAGGATGACCCTCTGTAAGACATACCCATCCCACAGGCAGGATGACCCTCTGTAAGACATACCCATCCCACAGGCAGGATGACCCTCTGTAAGACATACCCATCCCACAGGCAGGATCACCCTCTAAGACAGACCCATCCCATAGGCGGGATCACCCTCCGTAAGACATACCCATCTCACAGGCAGGATCACCCTCTGTAAGACATACCCATCCCACAGGCAGGATCACCCTCTAAGACAGACCCATCCCACAGGCAGGATGACCCTCCGTAAGACATACCCATCCCACAGGCAGGATCACCCTCTAAGACAGACCCATCCCACAGGCGGGATCACCCTCCGTAAGACATACCCATCCCACAGGCAGGATCACCCTCTAAGACATACCCATCCCACAGGCAGGATCACCCTCTAAGACATACCCATCCCACAGGCGGGATGACCCTCCATAAGACATACCCATCCCACAGGCAGGATCACCCTCCATAAGACATACCCATCCCACAGGGCAGGAGGTGGCAGAAATGGGAGGGATTTATGATTGGGGCGAGGCAAGGAGGATGGAGCCAAGCCCTGCTTTCTCTGGCAGCAATCATCTCAGACTAGACACTGAGCCTCTCCTAGCTGGGGGGCCTTAGCTTTGGGGGCAAGAAACAGCCATGAAGACTGGGAGAGGCCCTCCCACCCCAACTAGTAATGGCGGCCCTGGGGGATCCCGTCTCCCCAGGCCCATAGTGCTCTGAAATACTGGTGTCAGGACACAGGTTCCCATCGGTGTCCGTGCCCATAAACTCGCTTCTTTCACCTTCCTTCTGGCTGAAGGCTCAGTGTCTCTGTGCTAAACTCTATTTTTTTTTTATTTAAAAATTTTGTTTCATGCAATATATTCTGATCATGTTTTTCTCCTCCCTCAACTCCTCAGATCCTCTCCACCTCCCTTCCCACACATTTAATGTTCATTCTCTCTCTCTTCAAAAATAAAATAAAAAAAAATGTAAACCAAAACAATCAATAAGACAAAAATACCAAATGAAACCAAATACACACACACACACACACACACACACACACACACACACACACACACACACACACACACAGAGTCCATCATGTCTTAGCTACTCTTGGGCAATAGGCCTGCCACAGAGTGTGGTTGCTATATCTAGTAACACTCCAGTGGAGAAAATGGATTTTTTTTTCTTTCCTAACAGGTTATCAGTTGCAAATGGCTTCTTGGTTGGGGGTGGGACTTTGTGTCCATTTCTCCTTCTCAGTGTGGGACACTGGTTTGAACCTGTGTGGGACTTGTGTGTCCTGTCACAGTCTCTGTGAGCTCCTGTGTGCATCAGTCCCGATGTGCCTGGAAGAAGCTGTTTCCTCTGGCATTTTCCTTTTCTCTGGCTCTTAACAATTTTCCCACCATCTCTTCTGCATACATCCCTGAGTCTTGAGGGGAGAGGTTTGATGAACACATTCTACTTGGGGCTCAGTGACCCGAAGTCTCTCACTCTTTGCACATTTGGACTTCCATTTTCAAACAACAGAGGTACAGAAAGAGGATCAGAGGTACTGGACAAAGGCCAGGAATCTCAGCACAGTGGGGCATCTACCCACAGAGGGTCTTACTCCTGAGGCACACCAGACCTCCCAACAGCCAGAGACCTTCAGAGGAAAGCTGGGGTTATTGGCTCCAGAGAAGATGGGCCAGGACACATGGTAGGGAATGCTTAAAGTGCACAGGACAGATTGTTGCCAAGACAGGCTCCAACCTGGCTAAAACCCAGGCTGGGGTTTACCTATGTCTGAGCCTAGGCAATCTGGCCAGGAAGGAGGAGAAAGCACAGAGGGTAGGTAGCTTGTGGAAGACCCAGCCAGGGCCTCAAAGCTCTGCTATTTCACACTCAGAAGTTTAAGAACCTCAAGTGAGGCAGAGCTCAGGTGTTATGAGGATCAGAACCCATGTGAGGCAGAGTCAGTCAGCCTGAGGACAGTCTTGGAGGAAGTGGAAAAAATGAAGCCATCTTCAAACACCTGAGGGGACTCCCTGAAGGAACCACAAGAGACCAGTTCTCTACTGTGGAGGTTTCCTCACAATGATGACAAACGTGAAGGGTAAGGAGCAGGAGGAGTGACTGGATGGACACAGCCTGCCCAAAGACAGTCTAAGGCTGACCAGAAACCAAATGAGTGAACATGTCTGACATAAAGGGAAAAGCTAATAAATTATGGAATAGCCAGACAGATGAAAGTCGTTCTGCCATTAAATTCAAAGAATAATCTTACAGGAAAGTGCTGGAGTAAGTAAATAGAGCAGGCTGCACAATCTTATGAGTGTATTTGTCAGAGATCCACCAAGTCCAGCTCCAACCACTCTATCTGCTCAAAATCTACTGGGCAGCTTTAGCTTCTGAGTCTTGGTTTGAATGTTGAATGTGCCCAAAGGGTCTATATGTGAGTCTAGATTCTATTTTCTTTTGTTTAAAAAGAGGGGAACATGACTTCTTCTTCCTGTCCTTTGTCTTCGCTGAGACTCCAACAACTCCGGTTACTATCAATTCTTTCCAGTAGCTCACCAGGATCCCTCCACTCCGGACTGGCCCTCTGAGGACATCATGTCACCTGCTCTGAGCTCATCCCTCGTCTGTGGTGTTTGGAGGGGGTAGTGGAGACTTAAAGAGGTGGAGACTAGTGGAAGGAAGTTACATCATAGTGGGGGCGTTGATGGGAGTGCTGTGTGGTTTTTGTTTTTGTTTTTTTTTTTTTTGTCAACTGGACGCAAGCTAGAGTCATCTGGAAGGAAGGAAGTAGAATTGAGTCAATGCCTCCACGTGTGCGACATGGCAGAAACATGCTCCCATTCGTGTACTCACACGAATGGGGCTAGGAGAGTTGATTCAGGAGCTAAGAACACTTGTTGCTTTTGTAGAAAGTAGGAGCTCAGGTCCCGACATCCACATCAGGCAGCTCACAACCACATGTAACTCCAGCTCCAGGTCATTTGAGGCACTTTTCTGGCCTTCGAGGGCACTCGCATGCATATGTACATACAGACACAGAAACAAAAATTAAAAAATGAACACCAAAGAATCAGTACAACTATTAAGAGAGAAAGGATGAGCTTGCTACCATCAGAGACTGTTATGTCCTTTCTAAGCAAAGGTGTGTATAGAACCATAGATAGTAATGTAAAGCAGAATAAAAGAAATTATATAATGTATCATAATCTATACCTATGTGGAATTATTTTGGAAACTACCTTAATCATAAACAACCTCTAGGATCTTGTTCCCTTGTTTATTTGCTTAGAGAGTGCATCTCTCGAGGAACTTGGACTTGTCATGTCTTTTCCAGGATAAACTAATAATCATTTGTCATGTTCGTTATGTAAAAGACTCTCAAGGAGTGAGACCTTCAGAATCACACAGCCACACCTATGGTAAATCATTGTCAGCACAGAAATTATTCTTTTTTTTTTTTTTGGTTTTTCGAGACAGGGTTTCTCTGTGTAGCTTTGCCCCTTTCCTGGAACTTGCTTTGGAGACCAGGCTGGCCTCGAACTCACAGAGATCCACCTGGCTCTGCCTCCCAAGTGCTGGGATTAAAGGCGTGCGCCACCACCGCCCGGCCAGAAATTATTGAGAAGGCAAAGAGAAAGAAAAGTAGGATCTATTAGGGAACTATAAAGTAGCTCCAATTTGCCCTGCTTCTTTATAAAACTCACTGGCAAACGCCCATCTATTAAACATCACAGCTTGTATCCTACTAAGTACAGGAACATCTCACAGGGCAGTGCCACACTCCAGTGCTGCTTACACAGAAATACAGTTTCTGCAATGTGAATCCCACTAATAAACCACAGTAAAAACAGTAGCAATACTCTTGCTTGTTACAGTGTCAGACTGCCATTCTAAAACTGTAACATCTGGCTTCAGCCTGGATTACAGTCACATTGACTTTGATGCTCCACCACCAGCACTAAGTCAAATTGAATTAATTCAATGCACATTCAATATGTGTTCATGCAAGGAGAAAAAGATTTTCTCTCTCTCCCTCCCTCTCCCACTCTTTCTGTGTATGTGTGTATGTGTGTGTGTGTGTGTGTGTGTGTGTGTGCTTGTACAGTACACTACAAATGGAACAAAGCTAGTATATTAGTGTTAAGATTGCATGTGATTTTTAGTTCCACTTATTCTCTATTATCTCCAAGTTCTTAATACAAAGAATGCAATATTCTCATAGTTAGGAAACAATGCAAGTGATAGGACTGAAAATAAATGAGAGCACCAGGATGCTGGAGTCTGGGGGCAGGGGAGATGTCACGGGAGCCAGCAGGTAAGAAATCGTGTAGCCGCCCACAGCTTGAGCTAACTTACTCTCCAGGAAGGGGGTGTGCTGGGAAGATGCAAGTCAGAATCGAAAGACAGAATGTCTACTGAGTTCCCAAGGGATGCCAAGACTGAGCAGGCTAAGGAGCACGCACAGGGGCTTGGGAAAGCAGCAGGTTATTCCCATGTTCAAGGGGAAGTGGTGCTTCCTATATGCTGATTAGGATATACTGTAGTAACTGTGTGTGATAAACAGTCTGAATATTCCACAACCCAAATATTCAGGAAACAGAAGGAAAGGGAAGAAAAGACTATCAAGAGAGACGAGGGAGGCGAGGCTCCAGGAAAGACAGATCAGGAGATTCATTAGTTAAGGTCAAGGAGATGCTGCTACCAATTAGAAGTCAGGGCAACAGTAAGAGTACCCAGAAAAGTGTGCCACACATATTCTAGGAATGACTGTGACTCAGGCCAACTTTAATGGGTTTTGTGGTCAGAAATGCCCGGAGTGTGTGTGTGTGTGTGTGTGTGTGTGTGTGTGTGTGTGTGTGTGGCGGGGGGGGGGGGGGGGGGGTAGCTGCTATTGAGAATGGGAGGGAAGTAGCCAAGAGAAGAGGCTGAAAAGGCAGGTTTTTGACCTGAGACTCCAGGACAAAGGAAGTCCCTGAAAGGACTGTGTAGCTTCAGTGGCCCATGCCACTCAGGAAGCAGCAACTGGACATCTAATGAATGGCTTTTCTCAGCAGGAGTCACGGCACCTTAAATATTAGAGCCTTGGGGTTACAAATAAAATATCACCATACTAAACAGTGAGAACAAAAACAAACAAACAAAAAAGAATCGGTGCTCCATACATTCGACCTCCGCTAACCAGAACAGAATGAGAAGCTAGGGCTGACAGACCTTGGGAGGGGGTGATGGGAAGTCCTGGGGCAACATTCAGAGAAGCGGAGAGTGAGGAGTGTGGAGGCCCAGGGTCGTGTGGCTCAGACAGCATGGCTGTGAAGTTCATCGGCTGTGTCTGTGAACACCATGGCACTGCGAGCTCCTTGAAGTGGGCCCAGGGACAACAGTGGGTATAAGAAGGACCCGCCAGTTTCTGTTGTTTACCTGGACTCCAGGTGCCACCTCTCAGGAGCAGGACTTGGAAGAAATAAAGGATGGAGTCTGGAGAGACCGCCCAGTAGTTAACAGAGCTTACTACTTCTGTAGAGGATCTGATCATGTCAGATGGCTCTAACTCCAGCTCCTGGAAATCTGACACCCTCTTCTGATCTCTACCAGCACATGGGTGCACACACACAATTACAAATCAATATAAGCCTTTTGTTGTTGTTTTTTAAGAAAAAAGATAGGAGAAGATGGCTGTGAACATGTCCATCGGCCACATCCCAACTCACCTTCCACCATGACTTCAGAAAAGTTCAGGAGAAATGTACTGGCTGGTTTTGTGTGTCAACAGAGAGGAAGGAGTCTCAGGGGAGGAAATGCCTCCATGAGATCCAGGTATAAGGTATTTTCTCAATTAGTAATCAATAGGAGAGGGTCCAACCCATGGTGGTAGGTTATGCTATCCCTGGGCTGGTCGTCCTGGGTTCTATAAGAAGGCAAGCTGAGCAAGCCACATGAAAGCAAGCTAGTAAGCAGCACCCTCCATGACCTCTGCATCATCTCCTGTCTCTGGGATCCTGCCCTGTTTGAGTTCCTGTCCTGACTTCCTTCAGTGATGGAAGTACAGCAACGTGGAAGTATAAGCCAAATAAACCCTTTCCTCCCCGAGTTGCTTTTTGGTCATGGTGTTTTGCCACAGCAACAGAAACCCTGACTAAGACAAGAAATCTCCACCAAGGACCATCTTTTCACCTACTGTCACGGTTAATCACCACTGCCTACTTGGCTAGTTTTGTATCACCTAGAGTCTCAGCCTGGGCATATCTGTGAAGGTGTTTCCAGAGAGGTCTAACTGGAAGGGTGGATCCACCCCAAATGTGGATCCCATGGGCTGGTGCTATGTCCTGAATAAAAAAGAAAAAAGAGGACGTGCTCTGGGCCCCAGTACTCCTTTCTCTGCTTCCTGGATGCAGACATTCTTGGCCTACAGTTCAAACCACTCCTTCGGTCATCTTTGCTTCCATGAGGGACAGCAGACTGACCAAACAAGCCCTTATCTCCCTAAGCTGCTTTTGTGAAGTGTTTTGTCACAGCATTGAGAACAGTAATGAATAAACCATCTTGGCTGGAGCTGCCGGACCCACTTCTTCAGCCTACTGGTACCGACCCTCCTCTTCTTGTCCTTTGCCCTCCTCCATTCTTCTCCACCCCGCCCCCTCCGCTTAGGGCTGCTTCTCTCATTGGCTGTTGCCTCTACTCCTGAACCACCCCCGCTACACTTCTCTTGGTGGTCCTCTCCACGTCTCACTCATTTTTCTCGCATCTCTGTCCCTCTGGGTACCTCTGATTCCTGTGCAGGGCTCTTCCCTTCCTTCCAACAAAAGCACCCGGAAATGAACACAAACTCGGGCCTTCCTGTAGTCTTTCCTCCCCAGGTCACTCTCCTCTGCCTTCGTCCCTCTAAACTTTGCTTATGGCTTCAAGTTTGCCACACAGCTGCATGCCACTGTTCAACTCCATGTAAAGATGCATGTCAATAAAAGACATTTGCATAACAAGATAGTAGGAAAGGCACATTTGTTATTCTCTCATTATTCAAGTAGAGATATTCAATGCAGAAGTATTATAAAGCCAGAAAAACAGCGTATCATACCATAAGCACAATTCTTCTCAGAAAATGTCTTTTCTAAAAAGGAAAAAAAAAATTAACATTTCCCCTGTTTACACAACAATCCATTAAGTAAATCACACATCCTTCCATAATACAAAATTTTCTTTAGGAAGTCTTATGAAGTGAAGTGGTTTCCTTGTTGAATATATTCCTTGATGAATACATTCATCCATCATTCAACAAAAACATTTTGTGTTAAATTTTAAACAGTGAATTACTCTACAAATATAAAATATGCAAAATAGTAAGGCTGTTTCCATGCAAAGCATTAGAATGGCTTTTCTTGTTTGTTTAAGGTATTGCTGTTAGACTCTGTGGCACTACAGACCAAGTGGAATCTGTCCCCTGTGGCTCCATTTCTGCTTGGCACTTGTATTTTGATATAAAATATCCCCCAGAGGCTCCCATGTTTGAACACTCGGGCCCCAGTTGATGGTATTGTTTGGGGAGGATGTGGAACCTTTAGGAGACGGGGACCTTACTGGAAAGGTGGGTTGCTGGGGTCAGACATGAAGTTTTGTACCTCAGGCTAAGGTTCCTGTCTAACATTTGCAGCCTTTTCCACCTAGATGTCAGGTTCAAAGTTACAGCTGCATTCTTCTATCACCATGAAGCCACCGGCCACCATGCCTCTCCATCACCATTGTCTTAGTTAGGGTTTCTATTGGTGTGACAAAACACCAGGACAAAAAGCAAGCTGGCGAGGAAAGGATCCCGGAGGCAGGAGCTGATGCAGAGGCCATGGAGGGGTGCTGCTTACTGGCTTGCTCATCATGGCTTGCTCAGCCTGTTTTCTTATAGAGCCCAGAAACACCAGCCCAGGGATGGCCCCACCCACTGTGGCTGGGCCCTCCTCCATTGATCACTAAAGAGAAAATGCCTTACAGCTGGATCTCATGGAGGCATTTCCTCCCCTGAGGCTCCTTCCTCTCTGATGACTCTAGTGTGGGTCAAGTTGACACACACAACCAGCCAGTGCAACCATTATGCACTATATCCCATCAAACTACGAGGCAAAGTAAACCCTGCCTCCTTTCAGTTGCTTCTGTCGGCTATTCCATCGCAGTGACAAGGAGAGGAACGGGTACAGGCCCTCAGACTTGAAGAGATGAAAGGGGAGCTTCTAGAGAAGAGGACTGTGGGCTTCCTGGGAGCACGGGAAACGGGTGCAGGCGCTTCTAAGAAACACCTTGCAGTTGCAGACAAAGAGTACAGAATGCAGAGACGTTCTGGAATGCTGGTATGCTCCCCCAAGGCCTCAGCTCAAGCATGAGGTTCATTTCAGCCTGGACTACCTCAGCGACCGTTTTCTGTGAAGTCTGCAGGCTGTCAATTCTCATTTCTGCAGCCATGGACCAGACATGCATGTCCATGGTGGGGCCGTGTTCTGCACTACAAATACCGAGGTTTGAATTTCATGTAAAATTTGAATAGCATGTGATATTCTTTTGGTGTCATTTTATATCCATTTGAAAATACAAACATGCTTCTTGGCTCCTGGGACATAACAAATAAAAAGAACCAGGAGCGGGGCTTACTGACCATAACTTGTCAACCTCTGATCTAAGCCGAGACCCTAGAAAGTCAGGTGTAGTCAAGAGAACATCTGCCTGTAATTGATCGATTCACTGGCATTGCCTTCCCACTGTATCCACAGATCCAGGTGGAGCATTGTGCAGGTCTATCCCATCAAAGTCCTCACCCACCACTGGGAAACAGATGCTACATTTTCACCTCTTAAGAAAAGCCCCACCTTCGAAGCTGAGATCTCAGGAAAGCTCAACATAAGCTCCCCAGGGAGTGAAATCCTCTCTAGGACAGTGGTCAGTTCCTCCAGGCATGATAGGAGAGACTAAAACATGGCATGGCATACCCAGCTTTGTCCCAGAGGCAAAGAAAGAGAGGCCCGAGGCAGCAACCCTTTCATTTCAAGTTGCTGCCCAATCTGAAGGCCACAGAAGAGGGGGATCTCTAAAGAAGTTCCAAGATGCAAAGCCATTCTCAGCATCAAGATGGGGACCAGAAAGGCAGCAGCTGCTGTTGCTTCAGTATGGACACCACCAGGAAGGCTGAGAAACAACAGCCAGGCAGGTGCAGACAGGGGCCCTGACAAGATGACGCAGTTCAAGAGGCCCGATGTCAAAACTCTCAAGGAAGATATAAGGAATGAACAACAGATATGGGTCTAGACCCATCTGTGATGACCTCTAACCAAGATGTCCATTCCTATCACCCACCCCTATAACACACAAACCTAGAATGAATCCAGAACACATAGCCTCAGAAAGACAGAGTGAAAGGCTGCCAACTTTGGGACCCTGATTGCAGCCTCCCAATCCCCTACTGGGGTTTCAGAGGGCAGGCATTAGTGGGAACAGGGTCTTGGGGATGTAGGCTGTGAATGGCAGTGTGGGGGTCTGATCCTGCATTACAACGTCACAAGCACGAGAACAATGACTATCAGTGCTCCATGCTGTCATTTCCAGAAAGACCCCTGAGAAGAAGGACATGCAGGGAGGGCAGAACTGTGAACTCCTCACAAGCCCACAGTTGCTGGCTTCTCAGGGACAATTTTGGGTTCAGGGATCTTGTTTTAGTTATTGCTTTCAGTGGGTGGGGCATTGGTCACAAGTGGCTGATTTTTCATCTTAAAAACAGCACTGCATAAGTACCCCTGACCATGCTTTGTGGGAATCTCAATGACTGGGATTCTCATCTTAGAATGTGAAGCCTGGTGGGGACTCCTAGGGCAGGGCTTTGGAGGAGAGTGAGTGGCTTAGCATTGTAGACCAGCAGTACCCAGACATAGTCCAGCCTAGGGCAAGTGTAGTAGAGCACATAGGTGGGTCATAAAGAGTGGTGCCCTGCACTGACCTGTACAGATTGCTGTGCACATCTCAGTGTCCTGGTGGGGAGGGGCATCAGTAGCAGATTGTGGTCCTTTATTCCTACATTATATTTTAGATATTATTTTCCTATGTCACTATACCAAAAAAGACTACTGCAGCAGAAAAACTCCTGAGGTCATGCCAGTACCTCTTGAGGATCAGGTGGATACCAGCCCTTCAGAGTCAGAAGCGTATGAAAAAGCCTGAAGAGGCTGAGGTTCTTAACAACTCAAACTGAAGATGGACATACGCATCTACGCTGGCTTCAGCAGATGACAGGTATGGAGGAGGGGGTAGGGAAATTTCCCATCCAATCCCAACACACCACTCCTGGTACCTTCACATGCCACCAACTAGGAAGCTCCCAAACCTGTGTATGCAGTCCCATGACTCAGGCAGAACTGATGGAGTCCTTGGCTGCTTGGGATTAACTCCATCTCTAGTCCCTCTCTGCTTAGTTCCATCCTGGTTAGTTAAGTTGTCAATTCAGTACAGCCAAGAATCATCTGAAAGTCTCAACCAAAGGACTGCCCAGATCAGACAGGCTGTGGCCATGTGTGTGAAGGATGCTTGACTGACGATAGACACGAAGGGCCCACCTCACTATGGGCGGCACAACCCCCAGGCAGGTGACCCTGGGTTATATAAAAAAGCTAGCTGAGCGTGAGCCAGTGAGTGAGCCTGTGAACAGCTCCCACTCTCTGGGCTCTGCTCAGGGTTCCTGTCCTAACTCCCTGCTGAGATGGGAGTGTAAGCTGACATAAACTCTATCTTCCCCTAAGTTGCTGTTAGTCATGGTGTTTATCATAGCAACAGGAAAGCAAACTAGAAACTTCTCCAGGGGTCAGAGTTGGGGCTTAAAGTCCCAACCCTCTCCTCCTGCAAAGGTATACCAGGTAACCAGTCCCCATCCTGAAGTTGCCAGAGTCCCAGCCACCAGCTGTATAATTGGCACACAAAGGACACTCATATCTCTCTAAGGAAACAGGAAGACCAAATACATATTTAATAGCACATACTGAATAGCTCACACTTGGGCTGAGCAGTGTCCATCCACACCGTTCCTTTGTTCTACAAAGCTATCTGTCTGCTGTTACTTTCTTTTTTTTTTCTTTTTTTTTTTGGTTTTTCGAGACAGGGTTTCTCGAGACAGGGTTTCTCTGTGTAGCTTTGCGCCTTTCCTGGGACTCACTTGGTAGCCCAGGCTGGCCTCAAACTCACAGAGATCCGCCTGCCTCTGCTTCCCACGTGCTGGGATTAAAGGCGTGCGCCACCACCGCCCGGCTCCTGCTGTTACTTTCTGATGCTTCCTACCTTAAAAGGAGACCTAGACTATAGAGAAAGTATGCTAAGAATAAAGGATCTTCCAGTGACATATACTCTGCCTGGCATAAAGGATGCCCCCCCCCCCCGGCCCCAGTGTTGATGATCCAACTCATTACACACTGCAAAATATTTTCATCTGCTTCTAGATCCAGAGGTCAGATTAGAAAATGAGAGGATGATGATGATGTGAGAGGGGACCGATGTTGGGGGCTGTGTGTGTGGTAGGGTCTAATGGTATCTGTTGCCCTCGACACATGTTCTTCCTCTTTCCTGCAGGGGGCAGGATTCACTCCTGCTAAATTAAGAGGGCTGCTTCAAACCTTGGAAGGCAAGGCTGAGAACCTAGGTTCTATCGGCTCCTCTCCTAAGACCTGGGTGTTCTTCAGCCTCAGTTTCCACACAGCAGTGGTAGTTATAAGCACCTGAGGTGGTTCCCATGTGTGAAACTACATGTGACATTGTGGTTAAGAACACAGACAAGGAATGCTGGGACCTCATCTAGTTCTTTGCTGTCTTGCCCAGATAGCTGGGTACTAGGCTGACTCCTTCTGTATGTAGACTATACATCGCCCTCCACACTCAGGCCTCATTAGATGATGTCAATGACATTGTTAGGAAGGACAGCATGACAGGGCATGGGAGAACATGGATGATGCTTTCAGCATCCCCTCCAAAAGCCCCCTCACCTGTGAGCTGTGTGTGAAAGTTCTCAGCAATGATCTGTACTTATCCTGAACTTTCCACAAGGCCGATCAATGGGTTAGAACTTCAGTGATTGTGGAGAGGTTGGAATGCTGCAGGTTCAGAGACTAATCAGAATTTATATTAGGTTCTTTACCCACCTCTGTGTCTAACCTAACATCCCTGTGACTACAAGGTAAAACCTTTGGGTCGCATTAACTAACAGCTTAACTAACTTTAATTAACTAGCTTCCACCCACTCAAAAGCTAAGAATGTCATCAGACGGCATCTGAGGCCTACAGCACAGACATCTCCACTTTGTTGTAACGGTCCACCACTGAATCTGAAAAGGGTCTTGACTCATGGTTTTCTTTGTTACTATAAAACCTTCATGAAACTGTTACCATGTTGGGATGTGGAATTTGGAACAAATCAAATCTGTGTCCTGAGTCACGGTCATTCATAGCTGATTCCAGAATAAACTACTCCCTACTGTGGGATGTTCTGCATGCTGTCAATGTGTTGCTCTGACTGGTTGATAAATAAAACGCTGATTGGCCAGTAGCCAGGCAGCAAGTACAGGCAGGATAAGCAGAGAGGAGAATTCTGGGAAGAGGAAGGCTGAGTCAGGAGAGACGCCAGCAAGCCGCCAAAGGAGCAGCATATAACAGCACACAGGTAAAACCACGGAACACATGGCAACATACAGATTAACAGAAATGGGCTGAGTTTAAGTGTAAGAGCTCGTCAGTGGTAGGCCTGAGTTAATGGCCGAACAGTTTTAATTAATATAAACTTCTGAGTGATTATTTTATAAGTGGCCGTGGGGTCTGTGGGGCTAAGCAGGACTGGAGAAAGCTTCAGCTACAACTCCCTTTGAGGAGAATGCTGTATTTCTTGGGTCAACAGAGCAGACATCATGGTATGAAAGTCTAATACAGAAGCAATTAGACCTATGAATCTAAAAGCAGTTAAAGTGTCTTCATAAAAGCAGGTGAAAGACACTAAACACAGTTGCTTAGGCCTCAGCAGGACCAGGGCTGCAGAAGAATCCTAGTTTTTTGGATCAGCATACCTGTTAACTCCACTGCCTCATGCTCATCTCTCCCAAGTTAGTGACCTTATCATCCCAAGTATGAGTCACTTACAATGTAATCTAATCAAATAACTTTTGTTGGTGCTGTGGACTGAATTGTGCCCCACCAAATGCATATGTTAAAGCCTTAACCCCTGAAATGATGCATTTGGAAAGAAGGCTTTTAGAGGTAACCAGGTCTAATACAGTTATTAAAGTGAGTCCCTCATAATGAGATTAGTGACTTTATGAGAGAAGACCATCCCTTTCTCTCTGCCAGGTGAGGCTAGAAGAAGAGCGTGTCTGTCCAAAAGCCAGAAAGACAGCTCTAGCCAGCAACTGAATTGATTGGCACCTAGATCCTGGACCCAGCCCCACTACACACTACACACACACACACACACACACACACACACACACACACACACACACACACACACACACACACAGCTGAAATCCAATGCTACTATAGCTATGCTCAAAACAAATGTATAAGGCCCAACATGGACATGGAGTGGCTAAAGAGTAACCAGTAATTCATATTTAACAAAAAGCACAGGTTTTGAGAACCTGGCTCTATCCTGGGAAAGCAGTCTTGTTCTGTCTTTCCTCTCTATCCACATACTCAGGAAGTGGTGTTTTCTTGTGTTGTATCAGGTGGTTAATTCAACTGAGCACTGTGGATGGATTGGGGGTTGCGAATAGGGAGTGGATATGAACGGCCACTCAGAAGTAGCCCTGCCCATGCTCTTCTGAAGAAGTGGTTATTGTGGAGGAAAGCAGTACACATACAAACCCTCCCGGTTTCAGAGACAGCCCAGCCACACAGGAAGCTGGGCTAGCAGAAGCAGCAAGTCAGCTATGGGCTTCTAAAGTCAAAGACCACACAGCACTTCAGGCTCCTCAGAAGGGCAAACGTTCATGGTGTTGAGTCCCTGAAATGTACATGGGGCTATACTGAGCAAATTTCAATCACAAAACCCAAAAATCCATTAGTGCCACAGCTAAGGCACAAGAAGTTGAATGTGACTCAGTAGCTCAAGGTATTTTACAACATACACACACACACACACACGTAGAGGTGGTTGTCTGTGCTTCACCCCTGAAGTACCACCCCTAGTAGACAGCAGGTAGGTACCTGCCCTACTCAGGCGTGGCCGAGACAGGGACCCCTTAAGACCTGAAATGCGTATACACACTCTCTCTCTTGGCTACCTCGTGATCCTGGATGCTGGATGCTGGTACTGCAGACCAAGTCAGAGTTCTTCAGAGAACCACATTGGACCGGGCCTCACTTCTCCTGGATCCCGTAACCAACTCCCTTTGCTTGTTGTAAGTTAACTCAAAATAAACCCCTTGTGACTATCAGATAAACTATGTGGAATTCCCTCATTAATTGCCACTATATGCACACACCACACACACACACACACACACATACAGACACATACACAAGACAGACAGACAGACACACATACACACAACACACAAACACAGCACACACATATACATAACACATACATACACATATACACACAACACACAAACATACATACACAGGCACCACACAAACACAACGCACAGATATATACACACAACACACACAGATGTACACACACATATGCATACAATACACAAACACACACACACACACACAGATATACACACGTGATGGAAGAAAGCAGTAATAGCTGTTTTGTCAATAAATTGTGTGTGTGTGTGTGTGTGTGTGTGTGTGTGTGTGTGTGTGTGTGTGTGTGATCACATAGACATCTAAAAAGGGAAAAGTTCCAGGGACAGAAAATCAGCAAGAAGAAAATCACCTTGGTACAGGTAAAATTCTGTCCTGTGGTTTCAGGCAGGATGCCATAATAAAACAAGGTGGGACACTGGCAACATCACTGCCACAACTGGCCCATGGAGGTGCCCAGAGAAGGGAGACATCCTTCAGAGAGTGGTGTTGTTGAGGAGAGCCCTCAACCCAGACTGCAGCGAGGATGTAACTGTGACCGCATTGCCATCCCGCCAAAGCTGCAAGCCTCCTGAGCACGGCTCTGGCCGTTTTTGTGCTGTGATAAAATAACTGACTAAAGCAACCTAAGGAGGGAACGGTTTGTTTCGGCTCACAGTTTGGAGGTGTAGTTCACAATGGCAGGGAAGGCATGGTGGCAAGACCAGCTCCACCTGTGGTGGCAGCCCTGTGACACAGCCGGTCATACTGTGTCCACAGAGAAGCAAGAGAGGTGCATGATGGTGTTCAGCTCGCTGTCTCCTCTGACACAGTCCAGGAACCCAGCCCAGAGAAGGATACGACTACATTCAGGACGGGACCTGCATTCCCAGTTAGCACCCTCCCACACTTCCCTAGAGGTGTGTTTTTATAGTGGTTCTAAACATAGGCAGGTTGACAGTGAAGATGTTCACAGAGGCTGTCTCCTCAATACATAAAACTCTGCAAAAGCTGTGTGCAAACCAATCATCAGCCCAAACCCGTGACACACAGAAGCACCTCACCAACAAGGGTACAAGAGTGGACCCCTCGTTGCACTGCCTATCCTGGGCCCTCCGCCCTTTTGGTAACAAGATAACGTTGAGAGTCTTATTTGACACATGCCCCCTCTTTTCCTTGGTCCCTGTGATTCAGATAAATCTGCACCCGGGAGATCTTCCCACAACATGCCCACATCTAACCACTCAGAGAACATGTCTTTTGACCAAAGACTAGTGTAGGGATGTCAGTTGGCCCTCCTATCCAGGACCTCTCTGCTGGATTTCCCAATGATGAGATGTAACTGAGCCACAACCTCGAGGGGACCTGCCAGAGAATAAAACTAACATGAGGGAGCGGGGCCGAGCCAAATGCCCATCTAAGCACCAAGTTTTATGGTTTATTTAATTTTGTTTAAAATGGGCTCTCTTTTAGAGATACAAGAATCCTGGCAAATTATCTCTCTGTCTCTCTCTGTCTCTCTCTGTCTCTCTCTCTCTCTCACACACACACACACCACATCCCTAAACTCACATATTCAATAAACAATGAACTGCTTCTACAATATTTATAGAATATCACTACTAATATGGACAGAGATTAGAAATCTCACTAATATGTCAGATCTTAACATATCTCTTAGTAATATTTTTGACCATACAACATCACCATGTGTCTTTTATTCCAGGACTGAACAGCAATACCACCTGGACCAGAGGGGATCTGTTCCAACACCCCCAGTGCAGGCACAGAAGAATGCAGAACACCCATACCTAGATACACTATATTTTCTTACATACATACCCACAATAAGTTCAACCTATAAATCAGGCACAGTAAGAGATCAGCAATAACTATTATTAAGAACAGAACAATTATAACAGCATATTATAATAAAACTTGTAAACTGATAATTCTTGAAATTTTCACTTAATAGTTTTAGACCCTGTTGGCCTTTGGTAACTGCAGAAAGCAAAGCTGTGTGTGAGGAGACTGCTGTTCATACAATTTGACACTGGCAAAGACATCCACAGGCTAGATCAAAGACAAGGTGTATTTAGCTCAACGGTCAATGAAAAGGACATTGACATAACCAGTGCTGTGACTCAGAATGACATAAGTGTCCTTAGCATGAAGGATGTGTTTTGAGTTGTCCTCAGTATGGCCGCTGTTCAGGTAATATGAAGGTGGGTGTTAACCACTTGGGAAACGGCCTCAGATCAAGAGCGGTGGCGACGATGGCAGCACTATTTCTGGCCACGGACTCTGTGAGGTGCTGGACTGAACAGGCCACATGCATCATCTCATTGACACACACTGCTCTTCTGTGAGCTAGGGATCATCATGCACATTTTACGGATAAAGAAGTCAAAGGTCAAGGCCGAGAAACACGTGTGAAGTCACACATGGCCAAGTGGATAATGCATGCAAACCAACACACATCTAAAGCAAAAGACAATGCCTTCTAGGCACATAACACAAAATGCAACACACAATCTAGGATTACAGTCTCTTTAAATGTATTTTATTTTATAATAAGGTGCAGGACCAAAAATGCTAGGAACTCTACAAAGACAAAAAGTTGTACATAGAAGTATGACTTTTCAGGGCTGGGGAGTTGACTCTGCAGGCACAGTGCTTGCCACACATGCATGAGGACCCGAGTTCAGATCTTCAGCATCCCCCTAAGAGATGGGCATGGTGTCCCACATGTATAGCATGAGGGGGAAGAGGACAAAGATAGCCAGATCCTGGGAGCTCGCTGGACAGCCAGTCTAGCTGAGAAGGCATTCTGGATGTTCAGTGAGAGACCCTGTCTCAAAAAATTAGGTGGAGAGTGACAGAGGAAGACCCTCAACATTGACCTCTGGCCTCCAGACATGCACACACTGGCAATCACACACATGTTAACAAGCACACACACAGAAAAAGACACCTTCTCCATACAGGTATAAATGCAAATAAATATACAAATTTATAAATAAGTATATTAAAATGATAGAACAATTAGGATTATCACACATAATTTACTTGCTTAAGTTAATAAATCATGAAGATTTTTCTCCATCAATAAACTTAAAATGAGAATGCTTTAATGCCTAATTGGTAAGCCATTAAAGAATATTGTATATATAAGCCAGGTGCAGTGGTACAAGGCTATAGACTCAGGTACTCAGGAGGCCAGTGGATCACTTCAACACAGGAACTGAAGACAGCCAGAGCAACACAGTAAGCCCTTGTCTCAAAAAGTACTGTAAAGAAGTCATGCATTTGAAAGACAGCAAGTTGGGGTACACTGCAGGGTTTGAAGGGAGGAAAGGAAGGGGGTAAATGGTGAAATTATAGTCTGAAATTAAAAAAAAAATTTAGGGGCTGGAGACATAGCTTAGTGGTTAAGAGCACCTCCTGCTCTTCCAGAGGACCTGAGTTTGGTTCACAGCACCCATATCAGGTGGTTCACCACCACCTGTAACTCCAGCTCCAGGAGATCTGATGCCCTCTTCTGGCCTCTGCAGGGGCCCCCACACAAGGGACATGTACACACACACACACACACACACACACACACACACACACACACACACTAAAAATAAGCATAAATCTTAAAAAAGCTGCATATGCAAACCATTGTGGGTTTGCTTTGCCCTTGCTGGACATTCAGACTCAGTTACTTTTAACGGTTAGACCCCTTCTGCCTTTATAAAAGACTGTAAAATAGTGTCCTCAAGACATCGCTTCTAAGTGTGATTAATGCCTGAAAGTCAATGGGCACGCCTGGTGCCGGAATCACGTTTGTACATTCACCATCACCACAAACAAGGCAATGTTTTGCATCCTGCCCCCAGCAAACCAGCAGGCTTCCCAAGCATGCCAAGGTCACTAGGCTGTTGAGTCATTGCCAAGATGACCCCTACAAGTACACTTGTTTCAGCTTCCATGTCATCAGTTATTAATGTATCTGAGTAGGATTTTATGAAATATACCTTTTATTACTTTTAAATGGTCCATTTCTGCACTTCAAAAAATGTTTCCTTGAGATCTGCCTTCCTCCAGCTGTTTTACATACAGTTACACATACATACTTGTATACACACACACATATATGAAAGCTTGATTTTTTAAATTACCATATAGTTTTAAAATATTTTCTCCATTTTTCATTTAACTTGGCCTAAATGGATCTTTAAAATACAACTTATGAAAAAAATAAGACATATCAAGGAATGAATATACAAATTTCTTCCATAAGAAATAAAATACCTATACAATTGAAGCCAAAAGTGGAATCCAAAATATATTTTAAACATCTCTTATCAACCCCAATTGAATCTATTTTTAATCTGGCACTTTCCTTCCTAATGCACAAAGTTGAATCCATTTGTAGGGACCATTTTAATACTCAGACTCACTTCTGTCACCTCTCACTTGCTACCCATTTTCCCAAGTCCTTTTTCCCTGAATTGTTCATGCTGTGTTGAGGGAAGGGAGTTACAGACTTCACTTTATGATTTTTTTTGTCCTACTAATTTGAAGGTGATTTAAATATGCTACTGATTATTCTAGAATAATTATTATGCACACTACAGCAAAAGGTAGAAGTGTGTGGAACCACGCAGCTTTCCCTCTGGCCACGCCACCCAGCGCCTGTTGTTGTTATGGAGAGTCAAAGCAAATTTATTTTTATTCTTGTGTTCATCACTTTCTTTGTCCATCCCTCCTCCTTATGTCTGAAAATTTCCAACGAGGTCACTTTTCATCTTCTACAAGTAGAACCTTTAGAATCTCATTTAATGGGGCCTCTGTTCTCTTAACTTTTTACTTTTTTTTTTTTTTACTTCCTTCTCATTGCTGAAAGATGAATTATCTATGCACAGAGGTTGAAAGTGTAGGCTAGTGGTAGAGGTCTGGCCAAGGTCCTGGACTTGGTCTTCAGCACAGCCATCTTCTGGCTTCCATGTGGTAGGTGAGAAGTGGTTGATTACTCTAACCCAGCCACACAAATGTGTTCACTGTTGCTACAGGTCTTAAGTTTTTCTCAGTGTTTAGGACTTTTACTACCTTAGTTTTAGGTTCAGGTGTCTTCTTTATTTATCTCGCTGAGGATTTATGGTAGTTCCAGAATCTAACTGTTGTAGTTTCATTTCTGCTTCTGTGATAAATTTCCCTAAGAGACAAAGGGTTCTTAAGGTTTGTAATTCCTGGTGACAGCCCATCACTGTGGGGAAGTCAAGACAGGAACTTCACACAGGTAGTCACATCACATCACAGCCATGGTCAAAAACAGAAAGAAATGAATGCATGTATGCTTGCTGTTCAGCTTGACTTCTCATTTCACAGTTTTCCACACTCTGCTTCTCACAGCAATCTGGGTCTTCCCACATCAACTAACTAATTAAGACAACTGCCCCCTCCACTCCCAGACAAGTCCACGGGCCAACCTGGTATAGTCAGTCCCTCACTGAGGTTATTCCAACCATCATATAAACTAAGGCTCAAAGCCACATGAACACTGCAATTACCTGAAGCATTATTTTCATAACTTCTAACTCTGCCACTGTACTGGATTCTCTGTAACTTCTTTTTTCTATTTATTTATTATTTATTTGACATGGTTGTATATGCGGGGCAAGTACTATCAACTGAGCTACACTGCTTAACCCCTCTGTAATTTCCTTCACCATACTTTCTAAGTCATCAATTCTCTATTTGTCTGTGTTTAGTATCGATATAACACACCACTGATTTACTAGGTTTATTTCAGTTATAATTTCCTGAAAACTCACTTGGATTAAGTGACAATCAGCCTTTAAAAAGGCCAAAGGTTTGTCTCTAATTTTTCTAAGCTATGAAAGGCTCAAGGCAGCATAAATGACCCCAGGGGAAAGGTGCACCTTCCCCAAACAAAAGACTGAGTGCTCAAAGTGCAAGCACTTAGGTGGGATTGATTTGATGGAGAAAATGGAACAATTAGATGTGGTATGCACTCTACTATCACCAGACATCATATCAACCATACGATGTTGTTCAAGACCAGTGAATAATGGGATAAAATGACCTTCTTTATGCTGTAGGATATATTTTATATACTTTTACCCATTTAATACTGTGACCATACCTTCCTTGTGTTTGCCTTGGTTTGACAGACTCTTATCTTTAATTCAAATCACTCTTTGCAAGGTATAAATACTAGTGTCTAATGACACCACTGAATTTTGTTGTTCCATCCAATTAATAAATCTCCTCTTACAGAACAAAATTATCTAAATGCTTCTTTTCAAAGTCACCTTTCCCCTCGTTGACAATAACAGAAGAAATACATGACTTCATCTCTCCTATCCGGCACCCAATTAGCAACAGGAAAGGAATTCTAATTCAAAATGCCAATGAACTGGCCCCATTCCCTGGGCAGAAAGGATGGGAAGTCGTAAAAAATAATATATAAAATGAAATCTCCCAGAAGTCATCAAGTAGTAAGGCAGGGGGGGAATGAGAGAAAAGATAGGCAATGGCACTTAATCCCGGATTCCAGATACAAAAATTTCAAAAAATAAGAAGGGGGTATTTATTTTTCATTATTCAAAGTAAAATTTAAATCTCTAGATTGCAAGTGCCTACCCTAGAGAAGAAGAGAATACTCTAGATTAAAAAGTCCTGGTGTTCAGGAGTGAGGGGGTCCCCTCAGAGGGAAGAGAATCCAAAAGACCCCTAATCTACATTGGTATCATCAGATCCTACAAGGCAACAGAGAAGCACCTTGAACATGCCATGACCAGTCTGAAGCCTGGTGTTCCACAGCCCACCTACCAACTCTGCAAGAGTAAGGGCAGAGTAAAGAACCTCTGACAGGCAAAGGCCCAGACCTTCTTAGGCGGCATCCACAAAGTACCTGAGAAGTAACCTGAAGAAGAGGAAGACATAGGCTCTGGGTGACTTCAAACGGCCTCCAGCAAATGGGGAAGTCAAGTAGTGCATGAGACCCGTGTCTGGAGTCTAAATCCACAGATCTCCACATGAGTAGATGGACAGAAGGTTTAGACCACACAACTGTGAATGTTGTCAAAATGCCAACTAAAGATATTTCAGAAGATCCACAAAAGACTCCCCATCCACAAATGTCAACACAAGAGTATACCCAAGCCCACTCCTGAAAAGGTGGCATCCCCCACAAAAGGACATTCCCAAATTTGGCAACCTGGAAAATGAAGGTTCAGCTGTCCATCTATGCCAGCGACAGCTGATGGCCAGCAAGGCTATCCACTCCATCTCAATATGAGGAAGAAAACTATGTGTATCACCAGACTGGTCAATGAATGTCTTTCTTTTCAAAAATTTTTAGATTTATTTGTTTTATTTTGTGTGTTTAAGTAGGTGTCTTACCTGCATAAGTGTATGAGTACCAGGTATGTGCCTGGGGCCCTGGAGGTCAGAGGACAGCATTCAATCCCCTGAAATTAGATGTGAACCACCATTGTGGGTGCTGGGAACTGAACCCAGGTTCTGTGCAAGAACAGCCAGCGCTCTTAACTGTTCAGCCATGTATCCAGCCCTAGAGTGATGTTCTTTATATTACCTTTAGGTGTTTAATAATCTGAACTTGGAAAATAATCCACATGCTCCCCATGCACACTGACATTTCCTATTTCCTCTTGAGAAAGAGCAACATGCATTGCTCATCCTTGCCAAGTGTCAGGTACTACCCTACGCATGTTTATCACACTGCATGCCCATAACAATCCTCCAACATGTGGATTATCTGCTGGGCAATGGGTACTGTCCCCCCCCCCCATTACAATAAGGACAGAAAACAAGATCCAGAAAGATTAAGTTACTTACCCCAAGTGGCATAAACAGAGGTCTATCTCAGAAATGGTTCTATTATTCCTACCATATCTCACTGACACTCCAAGGAAAATTGTCATTTTTATTGGAATAAATATAAATACATATTTACATGTTGATAATGTATCATCATCATATGTTTCTAAGAAATTTCTTTTTTTTTAAATATATATATATTTTATTTTACAATACCATTCAGTTCTACATATCAGCCATGGGTTCCCCTATTCTCTCCCCTCCCACCCCCTCCCCTTACCCCCAGCCCACCCTCCATTCCCACCTCCTCCAGGACAAGTCCTCCCCCGAGGACTGTGATCAACTTGGTAGACCCAGTCCAGGGAGGTCCAGTCCCTTCCTCCCAGACTGAGCCAAGTGTCCCTGCATAAGTTCCAGGTTTCAAACAGCCAACTCATGCAATGAGCACAGGACTTGGCCCCACTGCCTAGTTGCCTCCCAAACTGATCAAGCCAATCAACTGTCTCACCTATTCAGAGGGCCTGATCCAGCTGGGGGAAATTTCTTAACCAAGATGAGAATATGATCGAAGAACTCAAACAGATCCAAAATGGTCCATGGTGTGAGATGACAGAATGGGAAAGAGACTCCAGGAACTAGGTGGATAGTAGGCGGGAGGGGGGTAAGGGGAGGTGTCTTAGCTATCTGCTGCCAGTGTCCTGTCATTCCGGGCTTTCCCCACACAAGCATTTATTAGCAACCCTAGGGCTCCTTTTACTTCGCCTCTCCTTCTAAAACCAGTGGATCGCAGCAAAGCACCCCTGCCACCCAGAGTCGCTCTGCTTACAAACACAGATCTCATGCTTGTCTTTCCAAACGCACTCAAATTCCCCGAGAATCAAGACCGTAAACTCTTCAGCTTTCCCCCCCCAAGATGTCCTGTGACTTGCACACTTGGAACGCTTGCTTTTGTGACTAAGTCTTCAGGCTAGAGATGAACAAATGGAAGCTCAAGAAAAGGAGGCCCAGTTGTCTATGAGCACAGGGTACCCATGGATACTCAGCCACAGCCAGGGACAGCCCTGCAAGCAGACCCTTCCCACCCTTTCCCTGCTACTGCATACACGGCTAATCCCTCTGCTCGTGACTCCTCATTCAGTTCATTTGTTAACTGTCTCTTCTCTTCTGCTCTTGCCTCAAACACGGAAGCCAGCAAACAGATCCCAAGGCTTAGCTCCTATCTAAGCCTCCATTTTCTCATCTGTGAGATGGGGCGACCACAGCTGACCACCACAAAAGCCACTGAGCTCATGAGCACAAAGCTAGGAACCAAGGGAGTGATCCACTGGCACTTCCCTGAGTGGACCTGAAGTGTGCTTTCTGCATCATCACTAGCAGCTGCTGCACATGATAACTTGTCCTAAAGGCAAAGCTCATACCCCCTCCCCACCCTACTTTATTGACTCAGGACCTCAGAAGCAGGGCATCCTTCTGTGTTGAAGCAGCCGTCTTGGCAGCTCTGAGTGTGGTCAGGCTTGAGAATCCCTGATTTAATAACACCAAACTGCACAGGTTCTGTATGGAAAGGACTTGTCTCCAGTGCTAAACATGAGAGATAAGGGGACAAAGCTGCCCTCAAGAATGTGAAGAACTGAAGGCAGGCGTTGTGCCATAGTCCCTGGCAATCAGGGTATACCCAACACCAAATGCTGAAAGTAACAAAGGGTAGACGACTAATAAATACTTATTGAACATATGAGTGACAGAGATGGAATAAATCTGAACAAAATAGGCCCTTGCTCTGACTCCAGTGCTGTAGAGAACCTAACCAAAGCAGAGGAGAGGGTCAGGCAGAGGTGGAAGGAGACGGGTACCAAGTGACTGCAGAGGTGAGTTCACGCCAGGCCCAGCTCCAGCAGCCCTGGACCATCAACTGAAGACGCATAATGGGTGGCCAGAGCATATGGGGGATAGGGAGGAAAAATATGCTTGGGCCATGATTATGTCCTCTGTACCATTGAAGGGATGGGGGGAAAAGAGGGAGTACCAGGGCACCAATGGACCAGCACCCTGGGGATAGTAGATCCAGGGCCCCAAAGATCTCCCACAATGAGAGTAGAGGAAGACTGCCTAGAGAGGGGAAGCTGGTGATCAAATGTGCCCAGGAGTCCCAGAGTGCCAAGGGAAGACCATGCTTCTGGTGTTACCAGGGAGCCCCTCTCTTCAACAAAACATATGGTCCTTGGGTTCCAAGCCCAGTGCCATGTGCCACACCACTGTGATGGCGTTAGGAGAAGCAACCCAACACTGGAAGATCGGACCCTGCAGTCCTCACCACAACTGTGCTTCTGGCCTTGTGAGGAGCTACCTGGGACTAACCTAAGGAGGCAAGGTATCCAAGGCTTCAGTCCGGGGCGGTGGGCTCTGTTGTTGCAGATGTCAGGACAGGGAGTGGGTAGTAAGGCAGAACTACTCCTTCATGGCAGACATGAAGTGTAGGGGGAAGGAGTAGCCAAGCGTCTACTATCCTCCCCAAGCACACACCCCAGTGACTCCCTCCACCTTCTAAAGTACCACTGCTTCCCAGTAGCACCACAGTCCGGTGGCCAAGCCTTCAACACACAGGCTAAAGCTGGGTGAAAGGGGAGAGAGGGAAGACAAAGGGAGAAAAGAAGGAAGAGTGTCAAGACAAAGTTCTACGAATGGGAAGTTCAATAAATTTCTATAGGCAAATTAGATCCCCAAAGTTTTTTAAAATTTTTTATTCATTTATTTTATATGTATGAGTATTTTAACTGCATGTATGTCTGTGAATGCCTAGAACCACATGAGTGCCTAGAACCCACAGAGGCCAGAAGAGGGCACTGGGTCCCCTGGGACTTGAGTTACAGGCAGCTGTGAGCTACCCATGTGGATGGTGAAATCAAATCCAGGTCCACTAAAAGAGCAGCCAGTGCTCTTAAAGGCTGAATCATTTCTCCAGCCCCAAAATTTATTTATTTATTTTTTAATTAAGCAGAGTGAAGTACAAACTTGCCTTCTAAGAAGAAATTAAAGGAAGCAGGAAATTAAGTTTCCAAAATAAACACAAATATGCATCTAAATATGGATGTGCATCAGCACCCAAGAATGGGACAGCAGAATAATTACTGCTTGACTGTAGAGCCTACTGTTAATCAGAGCTCATTCAGGCATTCCACACAGGCAGCTTACCTGAAAAGCCTTTCAATTTGTATGTCAGGGAAGTTGGTAATTAAACACTTCAACTGTCTCTTGGCTTTATTAAAGGTAAGAGAATCCTGACATAGTTAACTTATAATTATTCTGTTTATCAAATGAAGTTGATATGTAGTTTAGGAAAGTGTCAACCCTGAAGCTCTTAGGTTAAAATCCCCAAGACCTGTACTCTGTTCTGTGTGTACTTACTGTGGTGAGCAGAACCCAAGAGAAGACATCTTTCCTCACTTAACCAAGTACAGTGCGACCTTGATATGGACACCTCGATGACTTGCTTTTAATAACAACTACCAAAAGTCACTTCATGATATAATACCAGTTGTATGGTGAGTTGTGTGGTGTTCCTGCTTGTAATACTTAAAATCTGAAGAAAGATGATTAGATAGACAGACAGACAGACAGATAGATAGGATAAAGCACAACTCATTATAACTGTGAGGCACATCAGACAGAATCAGTACTTGACAAAGAGTTTTAAGTTATGAAGGACAAAATTAAAACAACTGAAAAATAAATTTAAAAATTTAAAATTAAAAAAACTGATTCCAGAATCAAAGGAGACATCACAACTTAATGGGTTTTCTAATCTTGGATTAAACTCAGAATCAGAAAATAAGTTTCATGTGATAAGGACCAACTGGCAAAATATGAAAACAGACCACAGATAAGATAGTGCTGTCAGATTAACAACAAATTCCTCAGCGGGGCCACAGATGCAACGTTGTGGGGGAACATCCTTAAGAAACACGGAAGTTCTTAGCGTTAGAAAGTGTATCCTGTGGAACTAGAAAAAGTCATCTCGAGTGAGGTAACCCAGATCCAGAAAGATAAATATGGTATATATCTTATTATCTGTGCCAACATTAGCCATTCAATAAATGATACCCAAGCTATTATCCATAGACCTAGAGAGATTAGGTCTAGAGGAAGGGACTGGGGGGAACAGTCTCTGGAAGCAGGTTGACTGGGACAGGGAGGGAATGGGAGCAGGAGAATCAGATGGGGAGGGGATATGGGGGTGAGGGAGGGAATGTGGGAAGAAATTGCTAGAATTGAGGGGCTTTGAGGGGTGGTATAGAAATCTAGAGCAGTGGAAACTTCCTAAAATATATTTAAGCAATCCTAATGAAGTCTCTAAATAATGAGGGAGATGAAGTCCAAGTGGCCATCTCTTGTCACCAAATGAAACTTCCAGTACCAGGACCGGTTACATCCAGTTGAGTTGCTGGCTGAAAGGATCCTATGGAAATCTCCAAACAACCCAGGCTGTTGCTAAGACAACAGACTTCTCTCTACAAACTGACAGCAAGGTCCTATTACTGAAGACAACACCCACACAACTCATTGAACATGGAGAGGGCAAGCTGGTGCCCACATAGAACTTTTACCCCTATGTTCTAATGTCATTGGTACAGGAAGGTACTCTGCACACGACCAAAAGAAATCCATAAACACAAAACTTTTGATCTACAATCTGTCTTGTGTCAAAATATGCTAGGGCAATGGTGGTACAAAGCTTGTGGGAGTAACCAACCCATGTCTGATTTGACTTAAGGCCCACTCTCCAAGATGGAATCCATACCCAATACTGCTTGGGTGACCAAGAACCCAAGATTAGACCAGAGACCTACTGTAAAACCAAATACTATTGGCCAACAAATAATAAATAAATAAATAAATAAATAAATAAATAAATAAATAAATAAATAAATAAATAAGCAACAATAAAATTACTTCTAATGATATTCTGCTATACTCAGATCAGTGCCTTAATCAGCCATCATCAGAGAAACTTCCTCTTGCAGCAGATGGTAACAAATACAGAGACCCACAGCCAGACATTATGCAGAGAGAGAGAGAGAGAGAGAGAGAGAGAGAGAGATATCTTGGAACACACAGCTCTAAATAGGATGTCTCCATCAAATCTCTTCCCTCAGAGCTCAGGAAACTGAGAAAGAGGAGGTGGAAAGAGTGTAAGAGCCAGAGTGGATGTAAGACACCAGGAGAACAATGCCCTTTAGATCAACTGAGCAAAGCTCATACGAGCTCACTGAAGCCGCAAGCACAGGGCCGACACAGATCTGCACCAAGTCCTCTGCGTATATAGTGTAGCTTTCAGGTTTGTATTTGTATGGAACCCCTGAATGTTTGAATGAGTGGGTCTCTGACTCTTGTGGCTTCTCTTGGGGCTCTCTTCCTCCTGTTGGGTTGCCTTGTCCAACTTTGATGTGATGTTTTTTGTTTTATCTTTTAATTTATTTTGTCATGTTTTGTTGTTATCTCTTGGAAGCCTGTTCTTTTCTAGTAAGAGACAAAAAGGGAGTGGATCTGGAGGGGTGAGGAGGTGAGGAGTAACTGGGAGGAGTAGAGGGAGGGGGAATTGCAATCAGGATAAATTTAATAAAAGGGGATAAGGAAAACAAACAAACAAAAAATAGTGCATCCTGCCTGCTGTTTGTTTTCAAATGATGCAGAAACCCATAAACCATCCATATCAGCAACTGGAGGGAGATGTGAGCATCCAATTCTCTTTGTGCCACCCTGCAAGCTGTCTGCGGACCTCAGGAAATGAAGTTACCAACTTCATTCAAAAATCCCCTGCAGTAAACATGTTTCTCCTCATAAATTAAAATTTAGGGAATTAGGAGGTTTTCCAAATTAATTCATTCATCCAATAATCATTTATTAAGTACCAATTATGTAGCAGAAATTGAAGAAGGAAGGAAGAAAGGGGAAAAGAAAAGAAAAAACAGGAAAGAAGAAAAAGAGAAAAGTCTTGCTTGCAAGGTGGGTGGGGTGGATGTGGAATGAAATACTCAGGTTTCCAGTAAATCCACCTCTGAACCGGAGGCACCTCAGTCTCACAGGTGAGACCAAACTCACGACCTCTCTACGTGAAGTCCTTAACCCAAGAAGCCTTAGCACCCTGTATCTCAGGGTCTATGGGGAAATGATACCAACTTGATGGCTAACCCAGGAGCTTGCTGCGCTCTGCCTCCTTGTCATCATTTCTTCCACCGGCTCTACCAGTTTTCCCCCAAACGTCTGCAGGCTCCATCACCTGGCCCAGACCCACTG
Source organism: Peromyscus maniculatus bairdii (assembly GCF_049852395.1). Lineage (NCBI taxonomy): Eukaryota > Metazoa > Chordata > Mammalia > Rodentia > Cricetidae > Peromyscus > Peromyscus maniculatus. The sequence goes on from NC_134852.1 coordinate 95,695,255, forward strand.
AAGGAGCTCCCAGCAGATCTCCTCACCTGGTTTGCCTGTGGCCGCCACCCATGTTCCTCACTCAGCTGCCACAAAGATCTTTTCAGAAGGGACCCCTGCGTATCACTCACCCCTACTATATTTACTTCAATAGCGACATGCTGCATTAGAAAACAAAGACCCTCTTCTCTCACCATACCTTTTTTAATGATGTCTTGTGCATTTGATCACTTAATAAATGGCTGACTCACCAGCCACACAGCAAAGCTCAGTGAAAGCAGAAGCCATGCCTGGGTTTGCACACCACTGTGAGTACACACAGTTGGCATTCAATTAATATTTGTTTAATTAGGTGGATAGGCAATTAAAATAATTAATGTCTGGCCTGAACCAATGAATGGAGTGTGGTGCCATTAGCAGCCACGGGGGACCAGGGGGAGGAGTAAGCTAGGGAGACACAAGCTTTGTGGGATCTGTGGGACCCCACAGACCCAGCAGGCAGCTGGAAACACAGACCTGCCCTTGGAGATACTGATTAGGAAAAGGCACACTCTCTGGCCACCACAGTGCTGTAGACCCGAAAGACATTCCTTTAGCTTTCTTTCTATGCCTGTAGGAAAGAATCAGGATAATCCACATCTCCTCTGCTCACCAATGACAACCAGCATTTGCATAAATTTGCATAAACCTGTCCCAGGGCTGCCTGATGTAGGAACTGGCTAAGTCCACACCACATGCTGCCAGCCTGTTTCATCAGCATCTTTCATGCCCCTCTCCCCCAGCACAGTGCCCTCTGCTCAGGGAAGAGGGGCCGTGTTCAGGGAGGCTGGTTGAATAGAATTGGAAGTTTTCTGGTGTGAAATGCTTTTTAAAAAAATCAGAGAGCACAGCTGTGATCCTTGATCACATTCATTCATTTTATTCTTTGGAGGACTTGGAATCCGTCAGGCATATCAAATTATGGCAAACGATTCCAGACTATGCCTCATTTCAAATTGCTGATGCGATAGAATTACCAATGCCATTCTAAAAATAAGGAAAACTTCTTGCACTTCTGTTATTTCACATTGAAATTAACTTCCATCATGGACTTCATAACTATCTCAAAGGCGTCATCTTAAGCCAGGTGTGGTGGTACACACCTGTAATCCTAGCACTCAGGAGGACGAGGCAGGAAGATGGAGTATTCAAGAACAACCTGAGCTACACAGCAAAGTCCAATCTTAAAAGAAGAGAGGGGTATCAACCTTTCAAGGTTGTCCTGTTTTCTGCAAGCCTGCCCCTTTATGAACCACACACAATGATGTATCTTTTCCAGTCATCACTCTCCAGAGGCCTTGGACAAGTTTATCCCCACAGATCAGAGCTTATCAACGGCTCTAGTGGCAAGTGAGTCTGGATACTTTAGTGTGGAGAAGTGGTCACCCTGTCCCTAGAGCCTGCTAAACAGCCTCGTGGCCTGTATCACAGATACTGGTATCACCTCCAACCCAGGAGCTGTGACAAGGGAGAATGTCTCTAAGCATTGCAAATGTCCTCAGTTGAGATGTGGTACACATACACACCTGCAACCTCTAAGCCCAGGTGTCCATCTGACTCATGGGAGTGTTCAAGGAAAGTTAAGAGAATATATTTTTTATAACTATGGGTAAAATATTGGGAGCATAAATTAACTTTGGACTTCTTGCTGTTTGCCTAAAATACAGAAATAAAACTATTGTAATTATAATGGTTAGTTTTGTCAACTTGATAGGTTTAAGAAATAGGTGAGACAGGGTACAGATGGCTCATTGGGTAAAGGCATTTGCCATGCAACTCTCAAGACCTGAGTTTGATCCCTGGAACCCACAAGGAGGTGGAAGAAGAGAACCAACTCCACAGACTTGTCCTCTAATCTCCATACCACGTCACAGCACAGGTACACTTGCACACACACACACACATTTTTTAAACTGAATTAAACACCTAGGGCATTAGTGAGGTACAAATTTGGGTGGCCTATTAGGCTCTTTCTGTAGAGGAATAACTGAATGAAGACCAATCCCTGAAAGTGGGTGGCATTATCCCATGAAGGAAAAAAGAAGGAGGCCATCCGGGCAGCAACATCCCATCTCTGCTGTCATGCCCAGATGAGAGCAAATAGTCTAATACTCCTCATCATCATAGATTAGACCTTCTCAAACTGTAAGCCAAAATAAATGCTTTCTGTCTACTATTTGATCACAGCAACAAAAACCATTGCTAATATACTTACATCTCAATCTGTTACACAGGGCAACCACGCACCTTCCCTGGCCACTCTTCAGTCATGTGACAATTAGGGTGAATCAAAGGTCCAGGCAAGAAAATGACTCACCAGGCAGAGAGGCTCTGATGAGCAAAGTGGACACCAAAGGGTCCCACTGAGTGTTTGATGTTGGAAAGAACACCTGCTCCTTTGGTCCCACTGTGCCTACCCAGGTACCAATAACACCAAGGAGGTCCTTCCAAGAGGACCTCAGTGGGGCTTTACTAAACATCCTTCCACTCCAACCACCAGCCCTCTCCATCTGGCCTAGAAACTGTAAGTTTCTGTGGGCTGCACAACTTCTTGCCTTATTATATAAAGTCTAGAGGAACTGGTCAGGTTAGGGATTATCCTGATAGGATGTCCGTACTAAAATCAAATGATCAGAAATAAAAGTCAGCTCTAAACTACACAGCTCAGAGATGCAGACATACAGGGTGGGTTTTTGTTGTTGTTGTTGTTTTGTTTTGTTTTGTTTTTCAAGGCAGGTAAAGGAATCACACATGAACAAGACAATTCCTTGGTGTCCATTCACTAACAACACCCTACCAAGTGGAAAGCGGTACAGCAGGGACTTGTGTGGTTACAGGGACAGGTGCACTTCCTGCCTTCCTAGGTTTCGGGTCAGACCAGGGATATGAGAACATTTGCTGAACCACACAATCCATTCAATTTCAGTTGAGTAGAGGTGCTCAGCCATGCCTTGGAGGAAGTCACTGCATGAACATGCTGCCCGGATAAAAGGCTCCAGGTGGGTTTCCCTAAGGGAGCAGAGTTTACACTGAGCACAGCAGAGAAAAGAGCTGTGATGGGAAAATGGCCAGGTGTGAAGAGGGGAGGGAGTAGGGAAGGAAAGGTGAGCAATTCATCACTCTGAGAGGGGCCCAGATACAGCAGCAGCCATCACTGATAGAAGAATCTTGATAAGGAAGGGGAAATGGCATTTATCCTTGAAACGCAAAGTCCCTTGTATGTAGGAAACTGAGCTTCCAGCCGGAAGAGCTCCTATCAGTGCCCTCCGAGGAAGAGCTCATGGCTCTGGAAACTTTGTGGCCTTGTCACACAGAATATTCTTCTAGAAGCTCTAACTATTCTCATCCCTTGCTTACATCACACACCAGCACAGGCCTTAGACCCATATACACTCATGGAAATGAGTGACGATGTGGAAAGATGCAGAAACTGCCTCCCTTTGACTCTGTACCACACTGCATCTCAACAAAGCCATAATAAGGCAGTGGCCAGAAGCCCTGATTGGGAATTCAGTTTCCAGCCCAAATACTCTATATTCTGTGACCTGTTACCCTGGGAAGCACCTGTGGGTCTCTGTGCTGGTTTGCCTATCATCTCTGTTTATGTCTTCAGCCCAGACGTCTAGGCCTCTATGACAACTCCATTGATTCCCTCAACACAAATGTCTCATCCTGAAGCCTCCAGGATGCCCCCATTGGCTACTTTCACCCCACTTCTCCTCAGCACCTCCATCCACGCAGCTCTCAGGAGAGAAGCCTGGGACTCATTCAGCACTCATCCCCCAACGCTTTACCTAAAGTCAGGATGACTCTGCCCCAAAGAGAACATGCCCTGCCCAACTGCAAAGGACAAGGATGTAACTAGAGTGTCCCTGCTGCATACATGTACATCCCATATCCAAGTCCACACCTCTCATGGAAGACTTCATCCTGCTTGCCACAGAATCCAAGATGAGTCCCTGGATATGTGTACTGAACCATATATCTCCCCTGCCCAATGCCCTCAACAGCTTGGTATTACCTTTAGAATCAAACTGGAACCTGAACTCAAGATCCATGGCCTTCCATGAGCCTGCCTCTTCTCACACCTCCAGCCTCTCATGTTACCTTTGTCTTTGCTCATCATTTTCTGGCAGCACTGTCCTTTCTGGTTGCTCCAATCTACCAATTCTTCCTTACCATGGGCTCTCTGCAGGAGCCTTTCCCTGTCAGCCCAGGGGGTGGGGGTGGGGTGGGAACGCTCTTTTTCATGCTTCTCTTCATTCCTCAAAGCCAGATTTAAAGGTCAGCTTCTCATACAGACCTTCATTGACTTCACAAGGCTTTGGCCAATCCTCCCATCTAAATCAGGTCCCTTGGTTACTTATCTCAGGGTATCATTTCTTCATAACATTGACACATTTTACTAGCCCAGCTATTTTGGTGTTCCAGCTTTACCCAAGGCTGGACAGTTTGCAAGCACAGCATGCATCTCTCAGAAGCTATAAATCCATTGCATATTCTCGGGTGCTCTGCAAGATTCCCAAGAGCATGAGGAGACAATGACTTGACAGTCCCCAAACATTCACATATATGTCTATCCTTACCCCTCAACACCAGTTCAAATAATCCTTCTAAAATTATTCTGTATGTCAATGTGTTCCTCTACAAAAGGCCTGGTTTCTGAAGCCACCTCCCCATTAGGCTACTAGAGGGCCCTTGTTATACATATATACCCAGTCAGCTTTCACTTCATTCTACTGTGGTGTTTTATTTTTATTTATTTTTTGGTGTGTGTGTGTTGTATGATCACATGTATGGGAGCACACCCATTCATTCAATGTTCACAGGGGTTACAGGAGTATTTCAAGGGTCCTGCCCTATCCCTCTCCACCATATTCCCTCAAGACAAAGCTTCTCACTAAACCTAAAGCTAGGTTGGCAGCCAGCAAGCCCCAGCAATGTCCTTCTTGTCCCCTCGATGCCCCACCCCGAGCCAACATGTTTTTTCATGTGTCTGATGTACACTGGAACTCAGGTGTTCAGCTTGTACGGCAAACACACTCTCCCCACCGTGCCACCCTCCTAACCCCATGATTTCACCTGTTTAAAAATAAAGTTGGGCAATGTATATACCTCCTTTCTAAGACTCTGAACTCACTGAAGTCAAGCGACATTCCCCCTCATCTTCTCATACATTACTCTGCATCCTGAAGAGGGTTTGACACACCAAAGATAGTCAACAGACAGTCGAACCATTCCAAACACTTTCTCATCTACAGTAACCTGTCCAAACAACCTTCCTATTCTCTATAATCAGTAACACATTAAAATACCAAAGGGATATACTAGCTAATTCCAGGGGGTAAAAGTGGAATCCCAAACCTCTTTAAAAACATACCTTTAAACTCCTTTAACATACACAAGCTGTATTAATCACTTTTCTTGACGTGACAAAAGGAACTTTTAAGGGGACACAGCCCATCACAGTGAGGAAGACACAGGGGCAGGAGCTTGAAGCAACTGGTCACATTCCATCTTCAGTCAGGGAGCAGAGAGGCATGAACGCTGGTACTCAGCTCACGTCCCCCTTTTCACTCAGCTCAGGCCCCCCACCCATAGGATGCTATTGCCACTTTCAGGGTGAGTCTTCTCTCCTCAGTTAAGGCTTTCAAGAGACACCCTCACTGATATGCTAGAGGTGTGTCTCCTAGGTGATTCTAACCATGCTGAGAATTGAGCTTAACCATCACGAGTCTTATTAGTCACTCTGTAAAACTCATTCCAGAGACCTTCCAGTTAATGTGTAAGGCTAATGACTGCTCCGCGTGAGTGTGGACCTGACTTCTTGGCACCAAAGTTAAAAAGGAACCATGACACTGGCTCCTTTTAAACTATGCATTGTCAGGAGCAGACACCTCAAATGCATGTAGCTAATTCAAACCTGCACAATTTCATAAAAATCAGAAATGCTTAAATATCATCTTTAAAGGGTAGAACAACACCCTCACACAGAGCTCTAGAACTCCTTTCTCTATTCCAGGAGATGAATATACATCATCCCTGGTCAGACACAACAGAGCAAATTCAGCCACTACAATAGTAGGGGACCAGTGTATAGAGTGGGAATGACTTAGAAGCTGCAAGATATCAACAGCTATGGAAATACCTGGGAGCCATCCCTTCCTCCAGAGACCTCTGTGCCCAGAGGGTAACTGGTAGAATGCTAACCTGAATCTCAAGCAGAAGGACCAGAGTAAGGTTTGAAGCAATGAAGTGGCATACGTGAAAAGACCCAGTTTCATCCACCATTGCTGAGGTCCCAGAATGCACCACTGCACCATATCACAGTGTCTGCATATGTTCAGCTGGAGTGCAGTGGTCAGCTGCTGGGTATGGGAGGTGGCCATGGCATTCTGAGAACAGATTAGCTGCAGAAACTAATTGTGCCACCTCTAAGTCCATCTAGCTGTGTTTACCAAGCTCTTAATCTGTGCAAAGCAACATCCAGGGAGAGGGTGGAGGTAGGAAGAGAAATCCAAAGAAATGTCACGTGACTTATGCTCATGGGCGTGAGTAGCTAGCCCGGTGGAAATTTCTCATACAATCTGAAATATCTCTCTTCAGCTCACATGCTTAACCGTATCCCTTAAAACTAACTCTTCTGCCCCAAAAGAAGCTGAAGCCTTATATGGTGCAAGACCAAGACCTCCTACAGACCCAAAGGCCATCACAGTGGACCAGTTAAAGAAATGATGGTGAATGATAGACTAGTTAATCACTGCAAGAAATTTTCCTTGAGAAACTCTCAGCAGGGTCAGGATATCTAGTATTTCTGTCTGTCTACTGAGAAAAGATCTGGATTACAGTGTATCAAGTTGACCAGGTGCTGACCAACAACACTCCTTCCAAATTCCAAGGTCAAGGCTCTGGCACATTGGGTGACTGTCCAGTCTTTACTCCGTATAGCATAGAGAGCAATGTGATGGGCAAAGCAGTTTCCAACAGTGATGTAATGGTAGATGAGTTATGTAAGTCACCAAAGTGTTTATTCTTTTTCCCAATAGAAGCCTATTCTGAACTCAACCATCTTCATTTTCTCCTCTGCTTTTTCTCACCTCATTACAGTTAAATCTATTAATTTTCTATTGATTTCTAGGCAGCAGAATAGGTTGAAAGTACTTCAATGGTAACTAAATGACACAGCCATGTTTTTATGCCAGTCATCTGCCCACTCAGAGTTCCAGACTGGGACTCCATGCCTGCTCTTCCAGGACTGCCTGTTTCAGTTCAAGAGCCTCCTTCCTTGGAATTACAAAGGTTCATCACCTCCTTGCCCCCACAGGCACCGGCCTCTGTGTGTTCTGGCTTTCCTGTTGGCCTTTACCCCAAGTCTAAAGAAGGTCAGATCCCACACTCTGTCTGTGCCTGGTATTTTCATTCTCCTCTGTTCAAGCCACTCTACCTAAGTCTGACCTCCTTCTTCTATCTCCCTTCACCGCTGTCCCTGCTTCTTGTCTTACTACCGTCTATGTTACCTCAGCACATCTGACAAATCAGCCTTACAGGAAAACGGCAATCATGTGGCTCCTCTGTTCAGGACCACTTAAAACCCTCTCTTATGTGGGAAGAGGAAGTCACAGTCCTTGTCTTTCAAGGCCCCTTGAGCCTGGCCACACCCATGCAACTCAAGGCTAAGTCCCTCTGTTCCTTCTCACACCTCAGTCACTGGCCTTCAGGCTGTGCTTAGAGCCTGCCCATCATGACTTATGCCTGCAATGCCTCTCAACCTGTGTCTCCCCATTTTCAAACTGCACCTTCTGCAAAGTCCAGCTAGAGTGTCCACGGTCGCAATCCCCCACCCTCAACCTTCCCCAACCAACTTGGATAGAGGGATCTTCCACTCATAACTTTGAAGACATTCTTCTCTCATAAGCATTCTGGTAGTTCACCCCACCAGGTCTGAACCTCAACACAAGACCTCTTTCACTGGGCTTTCCTGGGGTCTGAGTTCTTTGACTGTCCCTACCTCATCCACAGCGACCTATGACTCTCCAGGCCCACAGGAGACAACACAAGACCTAAAACTTGCGCGGGCGGTGGAGGGGGGGGGCGCTCGCATGTCCCATCTTCGCAGCCTTGCATGATACCACGGGCAACTTTGCCAACGACAATAGGGCTCCCCCACCACAGCAGCCCAACACTCCCACTCATTCATGAACTCCTTCCATTTTTCTAATCTGCCAGCATGAGACTAGTGGTCACACGCTGTACCCTGGGAGGCAGCAGGCAATCGGACAGGGACGGGGCTGCTTCAGTCTACCTTATGACCAATTAGGCTTTTCGTGTCCAGAAAGGACTGGGATACATATACAGTGACCAGGTGTAAACCCCGCCAAAGGCAGCGCTGGGGAGGCGGGGCCGACAGGCGAAGAGTCCCAGGAGTTCTGCCCTGTTGAATCCCCGCTCCAAACTTTTCTCCTCGCTCGGCGCGACACCTGGCATCCGCCAGCTCCCGTGGCTCTGGAGCCCGCGGGCGAGCATCGAGTCGCCCGCGGTAGCGGCGGGCGCCGGCGGGACCAGGTTGGGCACCATGTAGGGATGAGGATGCCGCGGCCGGTGCTGATGCTGAGGCTGCCGGGCGGCGGCCGCTCCCCACCCCCGGGCTGCGCGGCTCAGGCTGGGCCTGCCGCTCGGCCGCTACTCACCCGGAGGGTTGACGGCGGCCGGGGTTGCCATCTTGCCGGGAGGGACCGGCGCGCCGGGCGGGGGCGGGGACGGGGACCCGGCGCGGGCCAGCGCCGCCGCGGCCGCGCCACACAAAGGAAGGTGCGGGCGGTGCTCCCCGCGCTCCCGCGCTCCGAGAGCGCCCCGCGCTCCTGCCCGCGCTGCTCCCCGCGCCCCGCGCGCTCCCCGCTCCTCCGCGCGCACCCGCGCTCCTCCCTTCCCGGGCCTCCTCCGGGTTCAGCCTTTGTGGAGCGGTGGGGGTGCCGGGCCCGCGGCTCCCGGGTCCGAGCCGTAGCACCGCGAGACTTGGGCCAGCGGGCAGCGAGGACCCCCTCGAGCCCGCGCAGGTGCCCAGGCTGGGGGGGTCTCTGCGCACCCCCTTATACGCCTTCTCAGGGTCTCCAGGTGTCGGGGACACATCGCAGAGGGGCGCTGTCCCCTCGCGGAGGAGCGGGTGGGAGAGCTACCCATTTGAATGCAGAGGACAACCGGCCTCAGAAACAAAGGCGTCCCAGTGCTGCCACTTAGCATGCCAAGGCCGCGCCACTGGGCTCCCGGGCTCCCCGGCCAGGGCTGTGGACGAGGGCCTAGGGGAAGGCGCCCAGAAATGCCCGAGGCCACCGTCCCTCAAAGGCACTCACACACAGCTTCAGCCCAGAGCTTGGCCCAGGAATGGAAAGGAGCCAAGGAAGCCTTGAGGACGGTGTCGAGCTCTGCCTTCCTGAGGACATGGCCACTGTCAGCGTTTATTATGGAGTCCTCTCGAGGGCCCTATTCACACCTCCGGACTGGGGCCTTAAGAAGGGTTCTAACGATTCCATCCGCATATCCGGGTGAAATTAAAGTGCAGGAGACTTGAAGAGGTGTTTTCCAGGCAACCACCAGGATTCCTGGAGGGGATGTTCCACAGTAGATGCCCTGATAAGGCGGAATTGGAAGGCTGGTCACACCCCAGGCCACAGCTGAGGGCAGTATGGCGTCTAACGCTGATAACATCTGCAAAAGATACCACACTAGCATAGGACAGAATAGGGAAATAATGCTTGGGGTGTGTTTCCAAACAAACGTCTTCCGGCAGTGTTTGTTCCTACTGCCCTAAGAATATATCAATTGGACAATTGTTGAAAGTTCTGTGTGCCGAGTACAGACCTGGGTGTTGAGCATACAGGAATCTTGTCCTGCAGGACGTCTAGAGTAGGAGGGAAATGGGAGGAAGGGCATAAGGCACCTGCTGTCTGGGGGCAGCTGCTTCTGGAAGCTTAAAGAGAACCTCTGAAATGTGTCACTGCTGAATGAAAGGGACAAAGAGGAGGTGACATTGAAAGCTGCCTTTGAGGAAATGACTAGGATGTAGGGAAGTAGAAAGGTAAGACATTTCCAAGGAAAAATAATACCCTGTGCAACCAGACTCAAGACAGGCCAGGGCCAGATAGAAACAAGGAGAGACCAATGGGGTTATCAGCCAGGGACTGACACTTCAGCACGTGTCTAAATAGAAGGGCCCTAATGTCCCACAGCAAACCAAGTGAAACTCAGCCTTTCTTCCATATCCCCCCAAGACAACACTCTCAAATACCCCTCAGTACTTAATCCATGTACAATACATACTTGCTTTGTTTTGAGATGGGGGCTCCCATCACATAGCTGAGGCCAGCCTTGGACTTGTAAAATTCTCCTGCCTTTGCTTCCCGAGTGCTTGGAATACACGCGTGAAGCACCGCATCTAATCTCTGTGAAGTTTCTTAAGGTAGGGAAATACAGAGTCTTTCACTGTGTCCCATCAGGCATTTTGTCCCAGGCATTTCTGGTAGAGTCTTTTCTCGGCTCTACCCACAGGAGGCACAGCACTCAGCATCACCCCCGAGTTCTTTTCTCCCTCCGACTTTCCACATGCCTGAAAAACAATCAGGTTTCCCTCCTTGACAGATACATAGCAGTTTAGTAACCAAGTGCAGTCATGTGTGGCTTATTTTGTAGCAAACACAACTGTCATACATACATAGCCAGGTATAACAAGGTTTCTCTAACTATGTTCTTGTCCTTTACCCATTTTCTGAACATTGTTCTGTGAATATCATGCATGCATGCGTGTGTGCGTGCGTGCGTGCGTGCGTGCGTGCGTGCGTGTGTGTGTGTGTGTGTGTGTGTACAAGTGGCACGGCACTCATGAGGAGGTCATGGGACAACTTGGGGTAGTCTGTTTTCTCCTTCCACCATGCTGGCCCCAGTGATCAAATTCAGCTGGGCTTGGAGGCAAGGCCTTTTTATATGATGATCCATCTCACTAGCCCCGTAAAATCTGATACTGGATCTCATGCATGTGTCCTCTTGCCAGTGTCCATTACAATAAAAGACAGCTATCGAGTGAGCAACAGCTGGACTTTCTATAGTCTGGTGTCTGTCTTGTGCTGGTGTTTAGGGTTTTGTGGGGGTGGGGGGTGAATTTCATAAAGAAGGAGATATTTCATCTTCCCCAACACAGACCCTCTTAGGTAGAAAGTGCCTGTGTCAACTGTTAACTTTCCAGAGAAGAAATGAACTTTAAGTAGAAAAGTGAATTTATCAAGATTGTACCGTTCAATGGCTGGAGGAGACTTGGTGCTGAGTCACCCCTGGCATGAGGATTTGGTGGCTGGGCAGAGAAGGGTGGGCTTTGGAGAAGGAAAGGAGAAAGAGCGGACCAGGCCCACATTAGCCCTCCTTTGTCTCTCAGAATTAAACAGGTTCGATGCCCAGGGGCATTGATTGAGGATGAAAGCCCCCCTCCTTTTAAGTAAACAGTCTGGAATGGGGCGGTTAGTCATTTCTGAGCACAGAGTAGCGGTGTTTATACAATACAGTGGTCCTGTGCTAATTAAGAGAGTTAGCCGACTGTGACCAGAAGCAGGCTTAGGAATTCCACTCAAACTTAACCCAGAACTCTCAAATGCCAAAAGAGGCTTTAGACTTGAAGCTGAGATTTACACGTTTAAAATGTGTGCCCACAGCACACAATTATGGGTCTGGGTTCCCAGAAATGGCCAGCAGTGGCTTAATCGTGCTGATAAACAACCAAATCCCCGAGCATTTATTTTCTTTTCAACTTGAGGAGAGGAAGCTGTGACCCCGATTCTGCTTCATATCCTTTGAGTCCTGACTCCAGACACAAAGGGCTTCTTTGGGAAGACATCAAATGATTCAAGGGGGGTGTTTATTACCTTCTAACTTCACTTCGGGTCAGCAAGAGACCATGATTACCCAGGTAAAGAGGGAGGTAAAGGATGAGCAGCAGGCCACCAGGACTCTAAACCCCAGGCTTCGGAACTTCTGAAGGTCCCTTGAAAAGCCACACCTGGGCTGATGATCCTACAGCTGACTGACTGATGAGAACACCTAGGACTGAGGAGTTACAATGCTGCCGACAGAAAGCCAACATTACCTTGGGCTCTCTGTAACTCCCTAAATAGTTATTTATTACTCACTTCTGTATTTGACCAACATCCTACCACTGCTAGCTAAAACCTTTAGAATATAGTCCTAGGAAAAACTGAAAAAAATTCCACTATCCCCAAAGCCAAGAATGTCATCAGATCCATGTGGTGGATCATGCCTGTGACCTCAGTCCTCAGAGGATGTTTGTAGAAAAAGTGTTGCAGGTTTGACACCAACCTGGACTGTCTAGTATGTTCTAGCCAGCCTGAGCTACAGAGGAAGACCCAGTCTCAAAAACAAAAACAAAACAATTAAATAAATAAATAAATCGGATAGGACTTGAGGCCTATAGCAGAGTTGGCCCTGCTTTGCTGAGCCCTGCAGCCTGATGTCCCCACCAGTGTGTTTGACTCAGGATAAGCTTCAGCACAAGATCTGTGTTTTGCATCGACAGGCTTTTCTTCATATTTCCTTTCATCTGTCCTCACTCCTCCATTCTTACTTACTTCTTTTTCTTTGCTGGAAAGAAAGATTTCTAGGTCCCTGGCATCTCACTCTCACCTCCTTGTCCCTCACTCCACTTGTCCAAATCTGCCCAGCTAGGCATCCCACCCGCCTATCCCCTCTAGCAGGCCTCTTCTCTTTTTGAAGAATCACAGACTTAGAGCAGATTCGAACCTAATCTTAGGCAGCAAGGCATACCTTTCCTGCCATCGAAGTGGTTTCCACTGTTTCTCTTTGCCCTAGACGCCTTGCTAACCACCCCCTCCCTAAGTCTCACCTTCATCACCTGTAAAATGGGTGGCGTTGCCTACTGTGCCAAGTCACCATGGAGATGAACTTGAATGAGATAATCCATGTGCTATGAACACATGAGATACTGCAATGCTCTGCAGATGCATTACATGGTGAAGGATGTGTGTGGCAAGTCCCTGGCCAGAAGAGATAGGAGGGAGAAGACTACCATGGTGGCCTTTACTGTAGACTGAGGAGAAGAGGAAGAAAGGGTCTGAGGAGGAGAGGAAGGAAAGGGTAATGGACAGACAGTAAACCCATGGGCCTGGTTTACACGTTTTGGACTCAATCTCCAAGGATGACAGGTCAGACAAGTAGAGAGAAAACTCAAATGTGGAGAGATTCGAGTCTGCTTCCCATTTAGGGACAAAGAGGAGCCCTCATAGGGCAGTTCTACAGGGACTAGAACCCTGAGCTTCACACAGTATTCCAGTACCTCAAGGCTTCTTTTTACCCCTTTAACACGGGTATAAAATGTCAACAATAACAAAACTAATCAGATATTTAAGGAGTAGCTGTGGCAAAAAATCACAATGTGGTGGAAAATTTGACGAAGTTGTTGAGATCTTTGATAGATCATGAAACAGCAACGAAGGTTAAATGCAAAACACATTGATTACTGTTGGCCAAACTGCAGAAATATGAGACTCTTCCTCTTGCCTTCTGCTCAACCTCTCCTCTACAGTGGGTCAAATCATCCTCGATCTGAGGGGAAGACAGGTGGCTAAGACCGAGAGGGTTGGAGATGAGTAAGTTTGGCCCATAAGGCTGGGGCCATGCCTTCCTTCCTGGAGATGTCTAACTCATGGAGTTTTGCCAGAAGCTGGTTTCCTAAGGCCTGATGGACAGCTCTTTGCTCTGCTCTCCGGCTTCCCCAATTGTTGCTGGATTCTAGACTGGTCCTTGCCATATGGAGCAATAGCTGCAGGACAGTTCAGACTCAGCTATTCTCAGAGTATGATTGGAGCCATACAATCCCATGTTCAAATCCCAGCAACGGTGTGTACCTAGCGTGTGAGTCAAGCTTCCTTGTCTATGAAGGAAAGATAATGGTAATACTTACCTCAGAGGAGTTTTATGAGGACCATGGGAGCTGATAGCCTCGGGTATGTGGTTGGTATGATGTACATGTTTATATTATTACAGAGAGGCTAAGGAAGGTTCGCCAGCTAAGATTGTGATGAATCATGTCTTAGTTATTTTCTATTATAAAACACCATGACCAAGGCAGCTCATAAAAAGAAAACATTTAATTTGGAGCTCATAGCGACAGAGGGGTGGAGTCCGTGATCATCATGGCAAGCAAACATGACTCTGGGTCGATAGCTGAGAGCTTACATATGATCCACAAGCATGAGCCGAGAGAGCTAACTGGGAACAGGCCTGGGCTTTTGAAACCTTCAAGGCTTCTCCGAGTGGCACACCTCTTCCAATAATGCCACACTTTTTAATCCTTTCCAAACAATTCTACTGACTGGGGACCAAATATTCAAACAGATGAACCTCTTGTGGGAGGCGAGGCGTTCTCACTCAAACCACCACAGAGCAAATAGAAAGGAAAAAAAAAAAAACAAACTGACAAATTGAAAAACTGTAATGATAACACTGTCCATCCAAAGCTATGTCTGGAGAAAAACTCATTAATGGTTATTTATCGAGAAGAAAAGAAAGTAAGTGAACTTAGCATTTATTTCAAAAGTCTTTGTGTGAAATCAATTGGAGTTTCTTTGTCCACGAAAGCTCCCCAGTTTGAACTATCTCAGAGCAGTGAGCCTCCTGGTGAGATGCTGACCATGCCCAGGTCGTTCAAAGAAAAGGTGGACAACCAAAGCACAGAGGGCAGGGGTCTAGTTAGACTCAAGGAAAACTAGATCCAGGTCCTTGAACATCACCATTGACTGGGCTTGACTTGCTTCTCTTCTGGCCGCCATTCCTTCTCACTCCATTTCACCTTCTTTTCCGTCATGAGGAACGTAGATCCTGGTAGGCGGAGCTGAAATGTTTAGAGGGATATTTCACCCCATTCCTTCACTCCAGAGAAAGAATGTCATGAAAAAAGGCTGGTCACCCCTCAATTTGTGTGGTGTGCCTCCCCCCGGAAGACCCACCTCGTCCATGGGACAGCTGATCATGGCTGTCCCAGCTTGGGAGATGACACAGGACTTTGATAGAAGGAAGTGTCTCCTACTGAAGCCCGGGGCCGACACTACAAGGAAGCAGAGCTCAAAGGGATGGGGGGCACCACTCCAAAGACGGGACAGGAATCCAGAGATGACTCATCCAGAGTGCAGAAAAATCAGGAAAAAAAATGAGCCAAGATCAAAGCTGAAACAGATTCATCAAGCTTGACAGTAAGTATCTGTCGTTAGTAAATGACAGACCTTGGAAAGGAGCTGTGGACCCAACTCCCTCCTGCTTGCCTCTCTTCACACTCTATTCTCCTATCCTCACTAACAGTTGCACACCAATAAAACCCAATTACTTGTCACTTCCTCCTCCCTCTGTACCTCTCCTCACCAGGATCCACATGTCCATCACTCCAGATCCCGCCTTTCTCTGTATTCCATCATGTCTCTCACTGCCCTGGGCTTCTTTTCTTTTCTTTTCTTTTTTTTTCTTTTTTCTTTTTTTGCATGTTTATTGGTTCCATCAAATTATGAGGTGTTATTTTCATTTTTCCCATTTTTCCTGGTATCCAGCCCATAGCAATACCCAAATGAAGTTTTCTAATAGTTATGGAATGGTTGACTATCCTACTGAACATCAGCAATCAAATAACTCAGTGTGTTTCCACACTTTTATCTCTTCTGTGACAAGGTGACACAGAGCTACTTGTATCTTTCTGACGTACTTAACACCACTCTGTGTGAGGGAATTCCTGAGTCTGTCTGTCTGTCTGTTTCTACCATTCTCTGGACTGGACTTTATTTTTAATATCTTGCTATAATTCTGGTTTGTATTAAAAGCCATATCAATTCCCCTTGGAAAACAAAAGAAAGCCCGGTAGTGGTGGTGCACACCTTTAATCCCTGTACTCAGGAGGCAGAGGCAGGCAGATCTCTGTGAGTTCAAGGCCAGCCTGATCTACAGAGCAAGTTCAAGGACAGCCAAGGCTATACAGAGAAACCCTGTCTCAAAAAACCAAAAGAAAAATGAGTATAACGGAAGAGTTCATGCAACTTAGGGCATGGTTCGCTATCAGTTTTCACTTTCTCCCAATGCATGAGAAAGTTGTCAATAACCCTTTTTTTCCCCAGTGGAGATAAAAACAACTCCTTTGTACACTGCCTTCTGACTCTCAAATCATTTTAGTACTATTGCTTCATTGGCATATCTGATTTAATCTTAATGAAGAAACACTACGTCTATGAAATTATTTCGATTTATGTGTGTGTGTGTGTGTGTGTGTGTGTGTGTGAGAGAGAGAGAGAGAGAGAGAGAGAGAGAGAGAGAGAGAGAGAGAGAGAGAGAGAGAGAGAAAGAGAAAGAGAAAGAGAGAGAGAGAGAGAGAGATTGTTGGTGTGTGGTTGTGGATGCATTTGCACCAAGGGGCACAGGTGGAAGTCAGAGGACAACCTTTGGTTTGAGTCCACACCTTCTTCCTTGTCTGAGGCAGAATCTCTTTGCTGTTCACCTCTGCCTACACTAAGCTAGCTGGCACTTGGAATTCTGGGGGTTCTCCTGTCTCTGCCTCCTATCTTGCCACAGGAATGCTGAGATTAAAGATGAGCACCACCATGTGCAGCTTTAGCTGGGTTTTAGGGATCCCAGCTCCAGTCCTCACACTTACACAGTAAGATCTTCATCCACGGAACCGTCTCCCCAGCCCCTGATTTTAATGGCTAACTACTTTCCTGTTGTGTTCATTCAAACTAGAAGTCCTCAAAGGAGAACAGATTTTATTTTTTTCCCCCACTACAGTTCTTTAGGCATTTCAGTAAGGCATGCCAAATATGTGTATTTGATCTTTTCTTGTATTATATAAACAGAGGTAACTTTGCTTTCAAACGTCAAGAGAATGAATAGGGTTGGTTAAAAATTAATCTCTCTCTAAGTGATATTCAGCATTTGGCTGCCACCCACTCTGGTTACTCTGATACAATACAGCGAGCCCAGGTTCATTATCCAACTGACTGGTTAGAGACTGCTTAATCATTAGCATGCAAATGACTACTATTGAAGGGCAGGTGACAATGATTTCCTGTAGGACAGACACATGGCTGGATAAAACCAAGCACACTTCTGGGTAAGAAAATTCATTTTGAGGATACTCCAGCCAGTCATGGAGGGGCTGGATTCTGGTGTATTGAATATCTGGCCGTTTCGAACACTGCCATAGAAGTTTTAGGCAGTAAACTTCCAACATTCTTTGGGATACAGTGTAAGGATTACTCTTTGGGGGTTCCCATTATTCTTCTTGCTCTATGGATTAGGAGATTAAATGTTTGAAGTAACATAAATTGACACCCTGTCGGCTTTGTGAATGAAAACGGAAGAGTTGTAGGTTACAGGGAAAAGACAATTACTCAAGCATTACACAAGCACCCCTCCCCTTCATCTTTCCCAAGGCTCTCTTCCCAAGATAGCTTCAGGGAATTTGAACTCGCCACACACCTTTCTTGATTTCCTCTTGCCACCCAGGTTGGCTATTTCCCTGTCCTGTTTAACTCAGCCTTCTCCCCAAGCCAGCCACCATCTCTCTTTGTGGATTTGTGTGTTCCTGGTAGTGGGGAAGGGCACAGAGCCAACACCAAGGCCAACCTCAGGCAATTCCAGGGCAGCCAGGCCTTCTCAGCACCTGGGGCAAGATACAGGCTGAACTCCACTAGCTGCTGGGCTCTTCCCCACAATCCTCGTTCACCCACCACTTACACTAAAAGCCAGCGTGCAATCAGCTGACAACCAAATCAAGCCAAACGTAGGTGGGGTCTGTCTTCTCTGTCTGCACTCGTGGGCACAGCCCTTATCTCTCAAGTACCAGAGCCTGGTAAGTCTGCAGCCCCAATTTCTTCCTGCTCCCCAAAGAGCAGAGCCTCCACCAATGGCCAGCCAACCCAGACTCCACCTAATATAGATGGAAAGACAAACTTCAAACCCAGTATCTCACACTGTATTTAAACTGAATTTTATTTCTGACACCGCATGAGTCGATTTTACACACAAGCTTTGGTGTATAGAACCATGCTCATCTCACTTTTGTGTTGGGTGTGGCCATTTAGTTTTTTTTTTTTTTTTCACAGTCACCAGTGTCACTGCAATCCAGCTAGATATGAAAGGGAATATTGAAAAACTCAGAGCCTAATGAGCTGTGGCAAGAGCATAAAGCTTATCGGGGATTGTGAGCATACAGGTTGGGTGCACTCTTCTAAGCTACAGGGGTGGTCTGGTGGGTAAGATGCACCCAAGACAAATGCTTTAGAGTTTTCCACCATCATCCATCGTGGGCTTCTTGCCAGCCTTGCCTTTCCTGGACCCAAAGTGTTTCATGGTTTCTACAGTATCCATCTTCCCCCTTCCCAAAGACAACATACATCACTGGCACAGCTAAATGAAAACCTGGGAACCATTTGCGTTTGCCTCAGCCTTTGCCATGATAAGATGCCAGGACCTGTATGCTTCAAAATGCTCTTGTCTTCAGATTTCTTGTGCTCAGTGTCATTACGGGGTGTGAAGTCACCACCTTGGCACACGACTCCTGGAATAACTGTGAATGTGGTAAATGATATAACCAAATCCTTTTTCCCAAGTGCTCAGAGAACAAATGTTGTTTTGCTGCCTGGAACTTTGCATTGCAAACAGCTCGGAGGAAATAAAAAGTCTAAGGACTCGCCATCAGTAGCAATGTCAAAAAACACTTGACCATGACTGACATTGAACCACCCTGGTAGTCAGTGGCATCTGCAAAGCTTCATCTTATTTTTGAAAGGGAAAGTCACTGACAAGTTTGTTGAAGGCTGGGCTGATCAACTAAGGCTTTTCCTGAGGCCCTGATGTATGGAGAAGAAACAGCTCCTTCTCATAACTAGCAGCATGCTTGGCAGAAGTACTAATAGCCTGGGGTCATGGCCTTGGAACTCCCTCCCTTCCCCCAGGATCTAATGAATAGAGAAGGAACACAGATCCTCCTCTAAAGCCAGGAATATACTTGGCAGAGCTGGTACAGCCTGGGGCTAGGGCCCTGGGGGAGCTGTGGCTTCAGATCCTGAGAACACAACTCTTTCCACCTTAAGGGGGCTATGGACATCAGTTCCAAGGACACTGTGTGCCCTGGCTGTAATTCTCTTGAGATACCCTGTGTTCCCTTTGTGCAATGTTGTTTGATTAGCTTCTTGCTGACTTTGTCCCATTTCTCCCCTGGAAATAGCATGCAAGATGCTGTACTTCTTAATAAGCTTGCTTGGCATAAGATAGAGCTTGTGGGAGACCTCTGAATCCCTAATAGTATTATTTTTGGAAGCCCACTTTTTCCTTCTTCTAGGGCTTGGTATGTTTCTAGGTAGAACTTTCTAGAAGCACCTACTAATGCTGAGGAGCTATTTTATGAATCACCATGCTGGATTCTGGAGCTGCTTCTGAAGTTCTGAGAAAGCCAGGAACTGAAAATGATGAAATCTGTCAAAGAAGATGTAAACTCAAAGCTTTCCCCCTCCCCCTTTAGGAGTCAAAAGCAGAATGGACATACCTAGGAAACCTAAGGAAGATAGATAAAGTAGCATTGGGGAAGAGATTGACAGGCAAAAATTAAAAACACAAAACAAAAACTGAGCAAGTGAGCAGGCTCTGGAACGCCTCTGTTGATGGGAAGGCAGGCAGAGAAGGGATGGTGGAAAGAAGTAACAAAGAGCAGAATGGGTCCAGGACTAGAGCCCTCCCCGAGACATGTGGTCGGTCCCCCCTTACAGGCTGTCACACGCAGTGGCTCGGCCACAAAGCACTCTTTGTCATCCCCAGTCACTCAGTTTCAGCCTCAAACCTCTCCTAGACAAGCACACCATCCTTAAGGCAGTGGTTCTCAACCTCCCTAATGCCGTGACCCTTTAATACAGTTCCTTATGTTATGGTGACCACTCCCCAACCATAAAATTATTTTTGTTGCTGCTCCACAACTGTCATTTTGTTACTGTTGTGAATCATAATGTAAATGTTCAGGAAGCCACCAGAGAACTGGAGATGGGGCTGGGCTATAAAGGTTCTACACTCTCATCAAATGGTCACACCATCTGGGGACACTCTGTTTCAAACACATAGCTCATGGGGGACATTTCTCACTTAAATCACAACACTGTGTAGCTACCGCATCATCTTTATATTGTGTGTGCATTTTCATATAACGTGTGTGTGTGTGTGTGTGTGTGTGTGTGTGTGTGTGTGTGTGTGATATCTATAATATACACATCCTGGTTGATTTACTGTCAGCTTAACACAAGCTAGAGTTATCTGAGGGGATGAACCATAACTGAGAAAATTCCTCCATAAGAGTGACCCGTAGATGAGTCTGTGAGGTCATTTTCTAGATTAATTATTGATGAGGGAGGGCTCAGCCCACTATGGGTAATGCTATCCCTGGGCAGTTAGTTCTGATGAGTATGAGGAAGCAAGATGAGTGATCCATGGAGAGCAAGCCATGGAGCAGTGTTCCTCCATGGCCTCTGCTTCATTTCCTGCCTGGAGTCTGCCTTGGCATGCCCTGTTGATGGACTGTAACCCTGTTAGCCCTTCGGTCATCATGTTTATCTCAGAAATGATGGTCTAACTAGGACAAGACAATACTGGCATGTATTATGTCTATAAAATAGCTAAAAGATCACAGAATCACTTTGCATATCTTACTTTTAACCTTAATCCTCTAATATGGCATTCTAATAGAGTTATTTTTTATTTCTACTTTGTCTGGTGACTGATATTCAGGGAGGAGAAGCTTCACACAGTTAATAAGTGACATGGCTTAAAATGTGGACCCAGGTCAATCTGACTTCAGTGTTCCTGCCCACTCAATCTCTAAGTATCGATTTATGCAAAGTAGAGCTGTCCCTGCTGATCATGCTTCCCTGTTTCCCACAGAGAGCTGAAATGGAACTCCTTTTTTTAAACTAGGAAGGCAACTGGAAAAAGATTCAGTAGGAGTTCTGTAAATAGAGGAAACAAGCAATGAATAGCCAGGCAGGTATTTGTGGTTTGGCTAGCTCACACAATCGTACACTCCAGCTTTCAAGAATAACTTAAATTAAAAGTAAACAGAGGCTGAGAGAGATTAGTTAACTGGTTGAAGATCATATAGCTAGTGAATGACATGGTCAGGATCCCAAACCAGGTGCACATATAAACTAATGGACATACGAGGTAATAGAGTAACTACTCAGAAATGGCCATTGTGTGGCTATTGCAATTAAGTGGATGCTCTTGGGATAAGTACCTGACAGACTGGGGTGGGTGCAAGAATAAAGAGAGGAAATAATGGGGCCTGTTATAATTAATAACAGGGGCTGGAGAGATGGCTCAGAGGTTAAGAGCACTGCCTGCTCTTCCAGAGGTCATGAGTTCAATTCCCAGCAACCACATGGTTGCTCACAACCATCTATAATGAGATCTGGTGCCCTCTTCTGGCCTGCAGGCATACATGCAGGCAGAATACTGTATAAACACAATAAATAAATAATCTTAAAAAAACATATTTAAAAAAATAATAACAGTACGATTAGTACATTTTATTCTTTTGTATAATAAATAATTTTGTATAATAAATTTAAAGCACTATATCATTAGAAAATGACAGAAATAATGAGAAAAATTAGCAATAAAAAGGCAACTGTGCCACCAGACATAGCCACATGGAGGGGAGAGGGAGGTGTCCCTAGAGTGTAGCAGGTCTCTGTACTCTGCTATTGTGGAGATTGCTCATGTGAAATATGGCTCGGTTAGAAAAGGGCAGGTAGATCTGGGACCATGGTGACATCTGGGCCCAGGCTGCTGCCCAGGACCACAACTGGGTTCATGGTCCTACCACAGCCAGGGTCTATATTGACGTCTGTGGCCCATGTTGTCATTAAAGGCCACATAGATGCCTGGGGTCTGAGTCTCAACCTGTGGCTATGAGGGTGTCCAAGGGCCTTGCTGCCACCAAGGACCTCCTGATCTGAGTGGTCTGCACTGTCACCTGGAGCCATGGTGTCATCCGGGCCAGAGATGCTGCAGAGGCCCATGTCTGGGTCCATGGTTCTACAGCAGCCAGAGTCTGAGTTGATGTCCAGGGCTCCTGTTGTTACTGAAGGCCATGCAGAAGACCAGGGTCTGATCAGCCACCTCAGACCATGTCCATGTCTGAGAACTGTGCCACACCTGGGGCCATGCTGATCTGGGTGGCTGGTGCTGCCACCTGGACCCATGAAGACTTCCAGGCACAGGCCACTACCTAGAGCCATGTCTGGGTCCGTGGCCCTGAGGAGGCTGGAGTCTGAGGTGGTATCCATGGCTCCAGTTGCCACCAAAGGTTCTATGGATGCCCAGGGTCTGGCCAGCTAGATGGGACTATGTTGATGACCAGGGACCATGCTCTTGCTGGGGTCATGCTGACTTAAGGGGCCTGTGCTGCCATCTGGGCCATGGTGGCATCTATGCCCAAACTGCTGATGAAGGCCATGTCTGGGTCTATGGTCCTATTGCAGCTGGGGTCTGTGGTGATGTCTATGGCCTGTGTTAGCACAGGGGGTCATTGGAACCATGCTGTGGTGAGCCATCCCTGCTCTTCACGGGCCCTGGGATGGCTGGTCTGGCCCCTCACTGGATATTGCAGCAAGTGAGCTGGCCCTACACCTCAGGGGAGAGCTCACCCCCCCCCACACACACACACTCAGGAACAATGGCCCTATCCCTAACCATTAGCCTATGCCCCACCTGGGAAGCACACTAGAACTAGAGCTGACCCTTTGGTTGGGGACATATGTGAGCCATTCCTGAGGGCATGAGAGCAGAGAGTTGACCCCGCCCTGCCCATCTATCCTGTGGTGGCATGATTGAGGGAAAGATGCCCTCCCCACTCACCCATTACCACCTGTGGCAGGTGAGAGAGCTGGCCCTGGGGTCATAAGAATAGGAGAGCTCGCCCTGATCCTCACAGGCTGCAGTCCACAGGAAAGCAGCCTCTGCTTCCTATCTGGGCAGCACACTAGAGCTGACCCTGTTGTTGGGGACACAGGTAAGCCAGCCCGGAGGGCCTGAAAGCAGGAGAGCTGACACTGCCCCCCCATCTCCTTCACTCCACCTTGGTCATATGCCCCCTACAGCAATCAGGAGAGAAGGCCCTGCACCTTGCCTGTGCAAAACAGTGGGGCTGGCCCTGGCAATATGAGTGACCGAAACCCAGATCTGAGGACTCAGGAGCAGGAGAACTGGCCCCACTCCTTACTGCAGGTGGCACTGGGTGAGCTAGCCCAGGCAGTGCTGGAGAGCTCATTCGAGTAGTGAGGATGAGGGAAAAAGCTACGAGCTGACCAATCCAGCTACCACCCAGGCCCAGGACCAGGGCTTTTAGTTGGCCCACCCCAACACCCACCGAGAGTCTATGAGCTGTTGGAGCATGTGAAGGGGACGAACCAACAGATCCCAAACAGCAGGATCTCCATGACACAGGACAACAACAGGATATCCAAGGGTAGCCTCAGTGAGAATCCATTGTCAACGGTGTAGCAGAGACCAGAGGCCCCCAGCCAGACCAATGACTCATAGCAGTGAACACTTACAAGTAAAGATGTACGGACTAAAATGTAAACTGTGTGACTCACCGGGCCACGTGACAGCTTCCACGACAAGATTCCTCTTTTTTTGTTTGGTTTGTTTTTCATTTTTCTTTTGAATTTGGTTTTGTTTTGGAGGGAGGTTGCAAGGGCAGAGGGCAGATTTGAGGGGACAGGGAGATAAGTGAGATTGAAATGCATGATGTGAAATCCACAAAGAATCAATAAAAGTAAAAAAGGAAAAAGAAAAAGGCAGGCTGAAGGAAGGATGCCCTTCAACAGTACTTCTGTTCATGCACATGTCAATGATGAAAGTTGATGAGGGAATTCATAATGCTGTCACTGGTTCCAATGAGTCATTTAATGTACTTTATCCTTCGGGAGTAATTCTGGTTTTTCAGTCTTTTATACTGTTATAAAGTTTGAACCAATTTTAGTTTTTGCAAGCTTCTGTAAAAAAATAATCAGTAGAAATAACTTACACAGTCCTTATACCCCAATTAACAGTATCTTGTCACATTTGCCTTATGATTTCTCTGTGTATGTCTGTGCTGTCTTTCTGGCCTTTGGAAGATATCACACCCCTTTCTGCTTGAATACTCTGGTGTGTCTTTCTCAAGAACAAGTGCTTTTTCTTACATAACCACATTTTGATTATCAAATCAAGAAATTATCATTGATTTAATATAATTACATCAGCTCCAAATCTTATTTATTTGTCTCTAATTATCTAAAAAGTGACCTTCATGAAAAAAGCAACTCCCAATTTAGGATTAAATCAAGGACCACAGGCCATGTTAGTTGTCCTGTCTCTGCCACTTTTCAGTCCCCTTTCATCTAGCAATGTTTCTGCTTTTTTTTTTCTTTCAGAAGACTTTATATTCAGAATAGTTCCCAGCACAACTGAGTGGGAAGTAGGTGGCATTCCATCTACTCTCTGTCCTTCAACAACATCCCCCACTGTCAGTGTCCTCTGTAGAGTAGTACATTTAGTACAAATGATGACCCAACATGGATACATCACTGACAGCCAGAGTCCATTCTGTTTTAACAAACACAGGATGATGTGGATCCACCATTGTGGTATCAGAATATCTCCACTGCCCTACAAATCCTGTGTCCCACCCATTCACCTTAAGAACCTTTGATCAGCCCTTCCACCAGCCCCTAAGAACAACTGATCTTTTAGCTCTCATTATAGATATTTCAATATGAAATATTTCTCATTATAGATATGGTCCCAGTTGCCATCTAGCTGGGACCCTACAATGTCTACACTGTTCAGCTTGGCTTCTCGCACTTTACTAACACACATGACATTTTCCTCTTTGTCTTTGTATGGTTTAATAGTTCTTTTAGCACTGAATGTTATTTCATTGTCTGGCTTTATCACAGTTTATTTATTCATTCACAGAGGGACACCTTCCAAGGCTTGGAAGACAGGAATAAAGCGGCTATAAATATCCACGTGTAGGTTTTTGCATGGATAGATGTTTTCAATTCATTTGGACAAAAACCAAGGGGTTTGGCTGCTGAGCAAGAGTACATCTAGGTTCTTACAAAGATGCTCAACTGCCTTCCAAAATGTTTGTACCATTTTGCATTCCCACCACCAATGAATGAGAGCCTCTATTGCTCCATGGCTCACCAGCATTTTGTGTTGTCAATAGTTTAGACATTAACGGCTTTAGTAGGTGTGTAGCAGTGACATAGTTCTACTTTTTACAACATAAAAAAGTCTTAGTTCATGGATCATATCTCTGGGCTTATAGCAACACTGGCTACAAGATTTTGCCACAGTGGGATTGTGTGTACCAAACTCATTCCTGGTGGGGAGACCTTATTTAATTAACCATGACTAACACAGCTAGCTGAACTTTTCCTAAAGTCAGGAGTCAGTGATGTTCAACTAACTACATACTTTGTTAAACTTTGCTCTCTGTGATCCATTTGTTTGAGGTCAAATAGACATACATTCCAGGGCACCCTCACCTTTGGAAGCCTGTGTACAATCCATTTCCTCCATTAGTTAATAATTTGTGTGTGTAGATCTATCTCCAAACATCAGTGTGATATGGCTCCTTTTTAAATGAACGTACTTTAACATACTAACAGCTGTTACTTAGTGAATGCATATTAAGTGCCAGCAGTATGGCAACCACAGGAAAGTGCCGTTACCCCAGTCCGTAGATTCTACGATACGTACCCTGGAAACTGGTGGCTAAGGGCTACGGTGTCTCCCAGTCATTGTCACAGCTGTCATCCTTTGTGCACAACTTATACGGAAAGTCTGGATAACCCTTTGGGTAATATGAGGAAAGTGAAGTGTGTGTGAGATCAGCAGAATGTCCGAGAGACTGCAGCACCACACTCACGTGGGACATTCTCCAGTACCCACACTCTGGGTAGCCCAGAGAACGCTACTGTAGAGGAAATACAGATGCAGACTGGGTTCAAAATGAGTCAGATCTCTGAAAGCCACCCCGCTTTTCACAAACGCTTCCCCAGTGTGTCCGTAGCCTTTGCAGAAGTTAAAATCCGAGTCTAACCAAAATGTAAAAGCTCTCTCTCAGTAATACGGAATTAAAATTTCAAGTACTAACAGAGTATCATGGTACCATTTCGTTTGCAAATGGAAGCAATCGACTCAAGAAGTACTTGTTGTCTTAGGCAAGACCTCGGCATCCGGCCGGAAACTCAGAAGCAACACTGGCATGCAGCTCAGCCTTCCCTTCTGTCCCCTCCCCATTTTTCGGTGTCAGCTACAGATTCCCAGAAACTGTTTCTACCTGGGACCCCCCCCCCCAGAGGCCACACCAGGCTGTGTCTAATGTGTCTGCAGATATCATGTCAGGAAAGCAACAGGACAAAGTAAGTTCAAGTCAAAGGTAGTCTTTTAAAAAATAAATTTATTCGTGTATGTATGTATGTATTTTACTTCCTGGCCTCAGTTTCCCCTCCCTCCTCTCTTCCCAGACCCTCTCCGTCACCTCCCTTCTTCATGTCTCCCCCTCCCCCATCCACTCCTCCTCCATTTCTATTCAGAAAAGGGCAGGCCTCACATGGATACCAACAAAACAATTTGGGAGAGACTAAGCACCTCTCCATGTATTAAGGCTGGGCAAGTTTTCTTGTGGTGTCCTTGACCCCTCTGGCTCTTACAATCCTGTCTCCCCCTCTTCCACAGGATTCCCCAAACTCCATCTAATGTTTGGCTGTGGGTCTGCATCTGTTTCCATCAATTGCAGGATGAAGTCTCTCTGATGACAATTGAACTAGGCACCAATCTCGTTACAGGAGATGGTCAGTTCAGGCTACATATCTGCTGTTGAGTCTTAGCTGGAGTCATCCTTGTAGATTCCTGGGAGATTCCCTTTTGCCAGATTTTTACCTGACCCTGAAATGCCCACCCCTATTTCCAGTAGTCTCTTTCAGTACTGTCCTCCTCTGCCCTCCCCAACCTGATCACTCATGTTCTCATCCCCACCCACCCTCACTCTCCACTCAAGAAATTTCTTCTATTTCCCCTTCCCAGTAAGATCCGGGCATCCTTCCATGAACCCTCCTTGTTCCCTAGTTTCTCTGGGTCTATGGATTGTAGCATGGTAATCCCTTATTTTACAGCTAAGATCCACTTATGAGAGAGTACATACCATGTTTGTCTTTCTGGGTCTGGGTTACCTCACTCAGCATGATTTTTCCTAGTTCCATCCATTTGCCTTCAACTTTCCTGGTGTCCTTGTTTTTAACAGCTGAATAGTACTCCATTGTGTAAATGTATCACATTTAAAAAAAAAAATCAATTCCTTGGTCGAAGTACATATAGGTTGTTTCCAGGTTCTGACTATTACAAATAAAACTGCAATCCCCATTAAAATCCCAACACAATTATTTACAGACCTTGAAAGAACAATACTCAACTTCATATGGAAAAAAAAATGCAGGGTAGCTAAAAAAAAAAATTCCTGTACAATAAAAGAACTTCTGGAGGTATCACCATCTGTGACATCAAGTTCCACTACAGAGCTATAGTAATAAAAACAGCATGGTACTGGCATAAAAACAGACACATTGATCAATAGAATTGATTTGAAGACCCGGACACAAACCCATATACCTATGGACACCTGATTTTCAACAAAGAAGCCAAAAATACACAAAGGAGAAAAGAAAGCATCTTCACCAAATGGTGCTGGTTTAACTGGATGTTGGCATGTAAATGAATGCAAATAGATTGATGTCTATTACCCTGCATAAAACTCAAGTCCAAGTGGATCAAAGATCTCAGCATAAATCCAGATACATTGAACCTGATAGAAGAGAAAGTGGGAAATAATCTCGAATGCATTGGCACAGGAGACAACTTCCTGAATAGAACACCAATAGCATAGACACTGAGAGCAGTGATTAATAAATGGGACTTTCTGAAACTGCAAAACTTCTGTAAGGCAAAAGACATGGTAAAGAAGACAAAATGGCAGCCTAGAGAATGGGAAAAGATCTTCACCAACCCCACATCTGACAGAGGACTGATCTCCAAAATATATAAACAACTTAAGAAACTAGGTATCAACAAACCAAATAACTTAATCTAAAAATAGGGTACAGATCTAAACAGAGAATTCTCAACAGGAGAATCTCAGTGCCTGAGAAACACTTAAGGAGATGCTTAATATCCTTAGCTATCAGGGAAATCCAAATCAAAATGACTCTGAGATTCCATTTTACCCTTGTCAGAATGGCCAAGATCAAAAACACAAGGGACAGCTCATGTTGGATGTGGAGCAAGGGGAACACTCCTCCATTGCTGGTGGGAGTGCAAACTTATACAGCCACTTTGAAAGTCAGTGTGGAGGTTTCTCAGAAAACTGGGAATCAATATACCACAAGACCCAGATATACCACTCTTGGGCATATACTCAAAGGATGCTCAATCATACCGCAAAGACACTTGCTCAACTATGTTCATAACAGCTTTGTTTGTAAAGGTAGTCTTGAGTACAGTAGATGGCCACAGGACACTATGCGTTTGGTCCCTGTGGCGCCCTCTCGTGGTCCACATACAAGTGAGCTGACAGTTCTTCCAGGCCTTCCTGGAAGTTCTGCCACTGGACTTCCTTCTTTTCTTTATGAATACACTTCATAAATGCATTCAATTGTCCAAACTGAATTGTATCTTAGTTAGCTCAACCCCCAAGACACCATTTCCTGCTCTCACAGGGAGTTTGCCCTATTTCTTCCAGACCACACTGGAGGAAGACATACTTCTCGGAGAAGTTTCCCATTTTGCTGGGAGCAGAACGTTCAACAAAGAACATTCAATTTAATTAGCACATTAACATAATCACATCAAGCATGGATACAGAGATTGACAATAGGAAGTCGGGTAAATGAACGTGAATGATTTCAGCCCTGTGCTTTGTAATTAGGTAAAGGGGAGAACGCTCCATGCTGCCCTGTGTATTCAGTGTTCTGGTTTGTGATTTAACAGGCTGGAGTTGTTGACGCCAAAGATACTTAAATTTATCTGACTATTCAAAAGAGTAAACAGAGGTTTTTCTATTCACAAGCGCTTTTTGACCTTCTGTGCTCAACGTGGAAGGTTCTCTCGCTTACAGCAGCATTCATCAAAGCCGTAGTGCTGTGGCGGGGAGCTTTGTAAATGAAAACAGGTGTCAGTGCCAATTTCGAGAGCTCGGGACACAGAACACATAAAAGGTGACCAAAATAAACAAATAAACCCTCATGGAAAATTCTAGGGCTCAGCCTGCCTTTTATAATGTGCCAGAGTTTTCGTTTCCTTTTTTAGCCAGGGTCTCATGTGGCCCCGGCTGCCCTCTAATTCAATATGTAGCTGAAAATGACCTTGAACTCCTGGTCCTCCTGCCTCCAGCTCACAAGGGCTGGGGCGACAAGTCTGTGGCAATCTTGTGCTGGAACTGTTGTTCATAGACTTCCTGTTCTCAGCTCTGTCCCCTCACCCATCTTTAGGTGATCTGCAATCACTTTTTTTTTTTTTTTCAGCAAACCTAAGACAGGAAGCGAACAGGGCAAGCAGGTCAGAAACAACAAAAACCCCATTGTGGCCGATGCTAGTTTTTTTGACCACTTGAAAGTTGACAATGAAAAGACAGAACATTTGAAGGACAGACAATAGGAGGGTCATAGATACCGGCATTGATGTCACACAAACCTAAATCTGCCGCCTGTGGCAGTCAATCCTTGTTGTCACTTTGGTAGGATTTAAGGTCACCATG
The DNA here is from genome assembly GCF_049852395.1 of Peromyscus maniculatus bairdii. NCBI lineage: Eukaryota > Metazoa > Chordata > Mammalia > Rodentia > Cricetidae > Peromyscus > Peromyscus maniculatus. Next base: position 95,725,172 of record NC_134852.1, read on the forward strand.
GAATACATATTTCTAGGTATGTCTGTAAGGGTGATTCTGGAATCAGCAGAAAAGACCTGCTCCAGTGTGGGTAACACCATGCCCCAGGCTGGGGTCTCAAACTGAATTAAAAAAAAAAAAAGTGAGCTGAGCACCAGTATTCATCTGTTTCCTATCTGCAGGTGTGATGTTACAACCACGCCCCTCTCCTGCCATGGTGCGTTCCCTGGCGTGATGGGCTGTGTTCCCTTAAACTGTATGCTGAGATAAGTTCTTCCTCTGTTAAGTGGCTTCTTGTAGGATATCTGGTCACAGCAATGAGAAAAGTTAACTAATGCAGTCACGCGCTTGCAGTGAGGCCCTAAGTGGTTTGTTTGGCCAGTTTTCTCATATGTGAAATGGGAATGGCAGCATTGATGTCAATCATTTCACGGCTGTGGAAATCCACTGAGACAAGAGGTGCACTGTGCCCTGCACTGGGTAAGCTGCTCCTGGACGTCAGTAAGATATCTCCAGAGTGGGAATGGGACAGTCTCTGTGGGGACAGGGTAGTAATGGCTCCATGAAGATACACCTGCTGAAGGGCACCAAGGGCCTTTGCACACCCAAAGCTTTGGGCAACTTACAGCTTCCCATTCTCATGTGCACTGTGCAGGAAACTCCAGGACATACCCAGACAATGGTGGATCTGACCACACTGGTTCTCAATTGGTCTTCGTCTAGATCAGTGGTTCTCTGCCTGTGGGTCATGGCCACTTCGGGGTCACATATCAGATATTTACATTATGATTCATAATAGTAGCAAAGTTACAGTTACAAAGTAGCAATGGAAATAATTTTATGGTCAGGGGTCACCGCCGTATGAGGAAGTGTATTATAGGGTCGCAGCATCAGAAAGGTTGAGAACCACTCAACCTTAACAAATGGTACTGTTCAATGCCCCTTTGACTTTTCCCCGCCTTGGACTGGGGTTCTTTCCCACTCCTGTGCTGGTTGAAGCTTTCTCAAGCTTCTGCCTCTTTATATTTCTTTCCGTTTTCCTCTCTGCCAAGCTCTAATGAAGCCAAGCTTTCTCCTGATTCACCTCAGTACTCCGTCTGTGCACTCTTCCGTGTTAATGCTAGCTCACCGTTTCCACTGCTCTTCTTGCCACCTGAGCCTTTCATCGGACAGTAAGCTTCCGGAAGATGAAGGGGATGTTTCCCATTCTACAACCTAGCTCAGTACTCGACAAAGGCTGGGGGATCACAACTGCTTCCCTTGAGAGCTTGGTCTTGCTAGCAGCCCATTGGTCCACGGTCACTTGCTTGTTCTGCATGGCCTGGCTCACCTTCTGTGTGTGGCTGTAATTTAGATGAGAAAGTCCCCCCAACAGGCTCCAGAGTTTGAGCTCTTGGTCTCCAGATGGTGGTGCTGTTTGTGGCTGTTTACATGGGCCAGACTTGATGGCGGAAGTCTGTCACTGGGGGTGAGATGTGAGAGCCGAAAGCCTCAAGCTGCTTCCTGTTTACTCTCTGCTCTGTGTTTGTGGTTGAGATGTGAGCTCTCAGCTTCCTGCTCCTGCCACTATAGGCCCGCTGCTTGCTGCCATCTTTGCCCACCCTGGTGAGTTCTTATCCCCTTGGAGCCATAAGCTAAAATAAACTCTTCCACAGGTTGCTTTCAGCCATGCTGTTTTATTCCAGCAGAAGAAATGTCCTTAATACAATGTGTCAGGATATGGCTCAATTGTTTCATCTTCTCTTGGTTTGAAATTATGCCTATCACAGGGGCAACAAAATCCACGCCTCTTCTCTTTTTTAGAGATTTACTTTTATTTTTATTTAAGTGTGTGTGTGTGTGTGTGTGTGTGTGTGTGTGTGTGTGTGTGTGTGCTGTGTTGTATAGGTGTGTAATGAGGTCTGAAGAGGGTGTTGCATCCCCTGGAGCTGGAATTACAGGTGGTTGTGAGCCATCTGATGTGGGTGCTGAGATCTGAATTCAGGTCCTCTGCAAGAGCAGGAAGCAGTCCTAATCACAGAGGAATCTCTCCAGCCCCATGTCCTCTCTGCATAGTTCAACCAGCAGACTGTGTTTCCAATGAAAATAAGCACAGCTGGCCCTTGAAGTACTGCATAAATGAAAGGCCCAGCATGCTTGTTTGGTATCGGTAATATTAATGCTACAGTCCTCAGGAAACACACAGGGCAGAACTGAAAATATTTATATCTTCAAGCTCCAACTCTAAAAGAAAGAACTAGAATTAGCCTTGCCACACACCTGACCCTGGTTTCTAAAGACTATGTGTCCTTAGAAAAGTCACTTATCACCTCCCTCTTTCCACTCCCCATCCCCTCCCCACTCCATATTCCTTATCACCCCCAATCATTGGCTTCCTTGTCTGTGTGATGGGACATGTCATAGATGCCAGGGTTCCTTAAGAGAAGTCAGTGCTGGGTTAAAGGGAAAACCTTCTCGGCTAGGCTGGTGGACAGGTGGGTCCCTCCCTTTGCTGAACTCAGACACATTTTTCCCCATATGCATTTCCCATCTTACATGCTGTAATTATATTTTACCCCCTGGGTCCTGTCCAGAGCTTGAGTTATGAGCAGGGAGAGTGACTTATTGGCTTGTGTTTTCCCAACACCCCAAACCTGAGATTAATGGGAGTCTCTCAAGGTGACTCTCGAGTGAGTAAATGAATCAGTACATGGGTGGGTGGATGGATGTTGTAGGCATCACTGTGGTGCACTGCTGTGTGACACATACGAAGCCCCAACATCTGGCATAAGCTCTCATCAGCTCCTCCTCAGCCTGAGATGGCAAAGCCACCTAACAGTCCTGTCACTCCAAAGTTTATCTTGAACCACTTGCTGGGCCATCTTCCCACCGTTTTCCTTGTAGCTTCCCTGCAAGTGATTTCTTTTTTAATTGTGTTCATAGATTGGAGCCCAGCCTTCATCATCACTGCTTGCCTAGTCCAGTGGTTCTCACGTCAGGCATCTTCAGGGATTGGTAAGACATGGGTTAGGGGCACTGGGGAGATAGTTCATGGGAAAAATGCTTGCTGAACAAGCACAAAAATCTGAGTTCAGATCCTAAATCCATGTGAGAGCCGGGCATCGTGATGAACATCTGTAACCTATTACTGGCAGATAGAGATTGGAAAATCCTAGGGGCTTTCTGGCTAACAAGCCAATAGAAATAGCAAGCTCCACATTCATTAAGAGAACCTGCCTCGTAATTATTCGTAATAGCCAGAACCTGGAAACAACCTAGATGCCCCTCAACCCAAAAATGGATAAAGAAAATGGGGTACATTTACACAATGGGGTATTACTCAGTTGTATATAAAAAAATGACATCATGAAATTTGCAAGCAAATAGACAGAACTAGAAAAATAACATCCTGAGTGAGGTAACCCAGACCCAGAAAGACAAACAAGGTATGTATTCACTCATAAGTGGATACTAGATATAAAGCAAAGGATAACCAGACTACAGCCCACAGCTCCAGAGAAGCTAGGTAACCAAGAGGACCCTAAGAGGGACACATGGATCTCCCTGGGAAGGGGAAATAGATGAGATCTCCTGGGTAAACTGGGGGGGGGGGGCTGTAGCGGGGAGGGAATAGGGGACATGAGGGGAACAGGATGGTCAAGCTGGGGGAGGGACAGAGTGGGAGAGCAATGAAAGAGATATATTGATAAGGGTGCCCTTATGGGGTTAGGGAGAAACCTGGTGCTAGGGAAATTCCCAGGAATCCACAAGGATGACGCCACCTAAGACTCCTAGCAATAGTGGAGAAGGTACCTGAACTGGCCTTCCCCTGTAATCAGATCAGTGACTACCCTAACTGTCATCATAGAGCCTTTATCCAGTAACTGATGGAAGCAGATGCAGAGATCCACAGCCAAGCACCAGGCTGAGCTCCAGGGATCCAGTCGAAGAGAGGGAGGAGGGATTATATGAGCAAGGGGGGTCAAGATCATGATGGGGAAATCTACAGAAACAACTGAACTAAGCTCGTAGGAACTCATGAACCCTAGACTGACAGCTGTGGAGCCTACATGGAACCAAACTAGGCCCTCTGCATGTGGGAGACAGTTGTGTAGCTTGGTCTGTTTGAGGGTCTGAGAGTGGGATCAGGATCTATCCCTGGTGCATGAACTGGCTTTTTGGAGCCCATTCCCTATGGTGGGATGCCTTGCACAGCCTTGATACAGGGGGGAGGGGGGGCTTGGTCCTACCTCCACTGAACGTACCAGGCTTTGTTGACTCCCCATGGAAGGACTTACCCTTTTGGAGGAGGGGATGGGGGTTGGGTTTGGAGGGGGAGGTGGCAGGGGGAGTGGGAGGAGGGATGGGAGGGGGAACTGTGGTTGTAAAATATGTATGGCATGTAAAATAAAAAAATTAAATTAAAAAATGGCAAAAATGAAAAAAAGAGAGAACTTGCCTCAAAAATTAGATGAGAATGGTAGAGAGTCATATAACATCTATCTCTGCCTCCACACATACACATACATGCTACAACACACCACACACACACACACACACACACACACACACACACACTCCTAGAGTTTCTAACAAAGCGAAGGTAGGAGAGGGCTGGATAATACAACAGGTTCCCAGATAAAACTGATGCTGACATGATGCTATCTGGAGACTCTACTAGAAAAGGAACACACCATGATCATTAACTCTCTTAAGGGATTCTCTCCTGGAAACCGGGATGCAAGCTCCATGATGTTTGGGGGTAGCAAAATCAGGCTTGATGGTTAGCTGGTTAGCTCATCTTCTAAGTCAAGTCTTTTGGATCACTGGACTCTCAAACCACTGGAGCCTAGGATGGTGGTGACCAGCCTGAAAAATTTTAACAATGGGCTACGGAGGCTGGAGGAGGGGCAAGCACTTGGGTTTGCCAGTTTCTGCAGTTACTTCTATAGGCCACACTGTAGCCAGTCTTCAATGGCTGAAGTGATGTCCTCTGGCTCACAAAAAGCCTGAAAATGTAGCAATGGACTCTCACAAGCGGTCAGAGCAGGTGGACGCTACTTGGGTCCCCAACCTGCTCCAGGTCTCCACTAGCCCCTTTCTTGCGGGGGCCTCATCCTCTGTTCTTTACTTTCTGTTGGGTCTCCTTTTTTTCTCCATCACTACTTCAGGTTAGGGGTGCCTTCTCTCATTCCTTCCCTGAGCCTAGGCTGGCCTGAGCAGGGCCTCCTTGACCCTGGCTTGCTGGCCTCGTAAAGCTGTAGTTCTGCTTCTGTCTCTCCCCGCCCCCCAATCTAACCAGCTCCATTGCTCATCCTGTCTTGTCCCAGGCCCTGCTTCTCTGTTACCTACCCCTCTGACACATGGGAGGACTCCCATAGTAAAAATGAATGGGGTCAGAAGGACAGCATTCCTCACATCCCTCCCCCTGTTTTCAGACTTGGGGAGACTGAGCCATGGAGGAATCCCATTGCTGGAAAATGCTCAGGCGCTTGCTTTAGCCGGCAAGGAGACAGAGCTAACCATAGCACTTGGGAGCCCACCTTTGCTCCTTTCCAGCTGCTGTGATACTCTGTAAAGACAAGCCTGGTGCGATGCCTGAACCCGAGGGGGAAAGCGGAGAGAGCAGGATTATGTTTCTGAGTCATAGAGAAAAGCTGCCTAGCAGTAATTAAGCCTCCTGAGTTAGAACTTAATAAAAATGCCTTTGCTGTGGGTTTCCAAGGTTCTCTGGTGAAGAGGACAGAGAGTGAAAACATTTTGGGAAACACAAAGGGAGGTTTCAAAGCTCAGTCAGGGTGGAAGCCGTATGCCTTCTACTATTTGCTCCTGCAGTTTTAGTGACACAGAACTTTGCAGAGACGGAAAGATGCCTGGGGGAGCATTTTCCTTCTAAATCCTGACATAAACTCTGCTCCGATAAAGAATAGACTTCTAGGTTTAGAGAAAGCTGCACCTAAGCTCCCTGCTCCTTCCAGAGAGCCCACCAGGAGGGATGCCTTCTAGGGAAGATGCCATCATGGGTACCTAGGTTCAGAGATAATTTCGACTATGGAGAAAACCCCACAGGAATTTCTACTCATCCTTTCGGCCACAGCCTGGTAAGCAGGTCCTATTTGGACCCATGGTTGGGAAAGACACAGGTGGAGAAAAGGAAAGGTGGTGAAGGTGACATTGAGGAATGATGGGAATGTAGAAGCTATGGCGTCTAAGTTCCATTCCCACCCGTGCCCTTATTTTTCTGGGGTCTGGATAGCAGTCCGGGATCTGGTCCACCAGTGTCTTCAATGACTTAATGGGATCAACCTCTCCCTCTGCTCTGCCAACACCAACTTCCTTTATGAGTTATGTCCTTTGGCCTTGAGTCACAACTGATCCAAACAGCTCAACTGTCCTCAAAATCTCTGAGCTTCTTTCCTCACCTATAACACAGGCATCATGGGAGCAAGTGGTTCCATTTGTGGAGAGGATTCTCAGCCTGAGAAGAGCATATTAATTGAATTCTAGCTTCATGTCCCCAACTGGCCTCAATCCAGTTTTATTTACATCTAAGAGCTTAGCTTTATTGTGGCCAGAAAAGAAATCCTAGATTTTCCTCCTCTCGTCCCTGCTCTATGCCAGCTGGTCCTCTTACCACGCTGTAGCAGGGTCGTGTGCTCAGCTGTTCTGACTCTCTCTCATCTCCTCTCTTTGGCTAATGCTCCACTGAATGTCTTCTTTCTCCCATCACAACCTTAGCCCAAGCTGCAAGACTCCAAACCACCTGGATTAGCAATAGTTCCTTCTTCAATCCTTGCCTTCACCTTTCACACCTTCATACAGCCAGAGGGTCGTTTTCAAACAATAAATCCAGCCCAGGCTCTGCTCTCAGTCTTCAACGGGCTCCAACAGAATCTGCCCTCCCTGTTGCAGCCAGAGTCCTACATACGTAGGCTCACCACTGCCCAGCCTCATTTTCCTACCTCATCATTCTGCATTCTCTGCCTCCACCATGCTGACCTTGATGACTCTCCAGTATGAAGGACCTGCATGGATCTCCTATGAGCCATACTGCAGTGGCCTCGATCCTTCCTTCTGCAGATAGTTGCATCTTCAGCCTCCCTTCCTGTATGTCGCTGACATTCTGGACACCCCACCGGGACACAGCGCTGCCAGCCTCTTTATGCTTTGGTTTATTGCCCTGCTTCCTCACAGTGTATCACACTTTTGACATAGCATTTCATTGCTTCTCATCAATTTCTACATGTTTTTCTAACACAGCGAGGAGTTTAAGTATTTGTAGGATCCACAGATAATCCAGCAATAGCACCTAGCACATTCAACAAGTTCTTATTGTGAGTGTGACTCATACACTGTTTCCTAGCCACTTACAAATTTTCCCCAAGATAAAGAACTCTGTATATCATAATTCAAATAGAGTATTGCTTCATTGAATAGGTACCATAAAAGGATCTTAACATCATTTACTTTACTTTGTCTTTAGGCCAGCCTTTGGAATAAGTTTTTATTAACCCTAGTTTGCAGATGAGGAAAAGAAGAATCAAAATGTCCAGTGACCCATCTCTCCACCATCTAAGGTCACCAGCTGGATCAGACAGCAAGCTCCAGCTCCAAGTACAATGCCCTTTCAGTCATAGCCACCTTCTGCTTCCAGAATCCCTGGCACAGTGTCCATGGCAACCAATCCATCCTTCAGTGAAGATCTGACTCACTCCAGCCCTCTCTGTCGTTAGAGGAACTCTCCCTTACACCTTGTGAGAGTTCCTTGAGAGGAAAGACTAGGTGTTGTTTCAGGATCATGAGGCTGGAAATACAACGGGAGCTCAGGAACCCAGGTCTAACGCAAGGAGACAGAAGAAGCGGGGGCCCAGCATGGTTGTGTCCTCTGCAAAGAGGAGAGATGGGCTTTGACACCTCCAAAACAAGAGCATCCAAGGCGCCTCTTGCTGAATATGGGTCTTCTGAGTCCTATTTGGCCTAGCAGTGAAGTCAGTGAGAACAAAGAGCCGTAACAAGCCATGAGAGAGTTCCCGGTGAACATCATCAGCATTAAATCATCTTTGTAATGTCTGTTAACTTATCGAAGAAGCCCAAGGCAGCAGCAACTCCGAGTGAATGCTGTGGGGGCAGGAGCACACTTGCCTTCAGCGACAGCCCTGGGGACAGGCAGGCCTTTATGTCCTTTAATAAAAGAAGCTGGGAGGGCAGAGATACTCTGAAATGATGGTTCTGTAACGGCAGAGAAATCTCGCTGAAACCCTGACTCCTGTTAAGAACAATATCCGTCACTCTCACTGACAATGACAGTGCTGAACACGAATCTATGCAGCATGTAAATTGAGGGAGGAAAGTCAGTTGGGAACATTTTTTTTTAAACACTGTACAATTTTTCCAAGGCTCTCAAAGAACCTTGGTATAAAGAATCTAATGGATTCAAGGACCTAGAGGAAAGTGAGAGTCTGTTTTTTTTTTTTAATTACATTGTGATGTGAAAATAAAACACAGCCCTTGGAGTGATGGTCTGGGTGATTCTGTCCCCGAAGTCCTTGTCTCTGCCTGGGTGGCACTTCCTTCCCCTCTCCAGAAGCCAGGCTGAGAACAGACCAGCTGAGACCTTCACACCTATAGGCAAGAAGCCTTCAGCAGAAACAGCAGTGTGTTACCCAGAAATATTTAACTCAGGCTTCTGGATACAATCAGGGATATTGCTGAACATCCTTCAGTACACTACACAGAATCTACAAACTGGCCTTAAGCTCTGTTGGCTAATGGTTGCCTTAATCATGAATATGCATCTCAATACTTTCTACGCCTTGGCTGTTGTTGTAGTTCAATATGGTGTCTGGAACTATTGTAGGTACTTTCGGACATGAAGGAACCACATTAAGAACAACCCTGTTATTTACTGGGTGCGTGAACAAACCATGAGATACAACAAAACCCACTTTGAGAGTTTTATTTGGGAGGGATAGGAAAGATGGGTTAGTGAGCAGCCCTGCCAGAAATAAATGTGCAGAAGCGGGAGAGAATGGGTGGATCGACTCACTTCTAAGGATCACCTTGCACATGCGTATAGGGCCTCATGTAATCACGCCACACATGTGCAGATTACGTGGCCATGCTGCTCTCGGATTACATAGGATGTATGTAAAGCCATGGAGTGAATAAGCGTTTTGCCTGAGTGCTCACCGCACATGCACGGCCATGGGATTCCGGAAGCAGCTGGGGTGTCGGAATGATAATACCGCTAGCATTCAGTCAAGTTGAAAATGTACACGATTTACCACTAGCAATTCCACTACCAGGTATATATCTTGAAGAAAGCATTATAGAAGGGCACAGAGGCCAAGTACACAATTCTTCCCAGTCACTAATACCTAAGCCTTAAAAACACCTAACCTTCACCAACAGGCAAATGGCTGATTGAATTTTGGTAGAACTACTTTAAAAGGAATAGTCAGCATTAGATTTGAATACATTATGCATTTGGGTGTATCTTACAAATTTAACAGTAAGTAGTATGAGTTGCCAGTTCCTTCCCTGACCCATACTTACAGCCATCCTCTGCTGAGAAGCCCTTGCTATACAAACCTAGACTGGCTGTTTGCTGTGAGGCCAGCATACTTTGGACAGAGAATGGTGAACTTTATTTTACAGCCTGCAGCAAAGGAAGCTGGCTTCTGGAACTCTCAAGAAATAGATTTATATTTCTGGTAGCTCATGGCCTCAGATGTTGAGGTTGGGTCACTGTCTTCTTAGTGTTCCACTAGCATGCAGGATGGATCAGTGACTGACCCAAAGCCATACTTGGCTGAAGAAAATTAATGAAGACTTTGAGTTGGGGTTCATAGCTCTGACTCCCAGGTACACTGCCTGGGAAGGTGCTTGAGAGAGTCCAGTTAACTGTTAGCCTATGCTAACTCACCAGACCGTGAACTTACTTTTCAACAGCAAAATAAGCAGAGACCATTCAGAAAAGTCTGCCCAAGCCTCTGTGGTACTGTCCTAACAGGTGTGAGCTACCACATCTGGCTTAAATTGTACTTTTAAAATTTCTGATTAGCACATAGTAATTGTAGTAATCCATTTACAAAGGACCAGGTTACTGTTCAATACATGTAGCAAACACACAATGGTCAGATCAGGGTAACAAACAAACCCACCACCTACATACTTAGTATTTCTTTGTACTGGAAGTATTTGAAATCCTTCCTGCTGGCTAGTTTGAAATACTACTCTTCTTAGAATATGTGGAGTTGTGTCCAAATGCCCCCAGTGCCCACTAACAGTCCTCTCTGTCTCCCTTCTCCATCCCTTTCCAGATAGAACCCATCATCCTTTACCTTAGATACAGATAAGAGAAAACACTAGGTTTTTATTCTTTGTGCTTGATTTATTTCTCTAACATAACATCCTTCAGGCTCAACAGATGATTAACTTCTTATAACTTGGATTGGATGGAATCGTTGCTCAAAATAAAGTTTAAAATAATGCAAATGTGAGCATTCTGTGTCAGAAAGAGGGAGCTGGGGGTAAAGTGGGAAGTTTCTAAATGGGGAAAGAAAGGCCATACCTCACATCATTACAGGACAGGAGGCAGAGGCAGAAGGAGACGAAGTTCAAAATCATCCTCAGGTACGCAGTGACTCCAAGGCCAGCCTGGGCTACTGAGACCATGTCCAAAAAACAAAGCAGACTCAAGTGAAGTACAGTCATTGGTTTAAATGAACACAAGCCAAAATCATGCATGTATAGCCTAGATGCTGGGATTCTATTAAAGCTTTTGGAATAAAGCATATGACACACACACACACACACACACACACACACACACACACACACACACACACGCACGCACACACTGTGACTATTTTCTAGCAATACCTAGTTTACAAAGACAGACGATGGTTAGCTAAGTGTGCTGAACCCTGATGCTGCTTTACCACCATGTGCCACCCTCTTTTACTGAAAAGCTTGAAACACATGAGAAGGTGAAGGCATGTGAGAGCAAACACCAGATACCTACTTTCTAATGCTTCAAGTTGGTTTTATCATGGATCCGATGGTTTCACCTGGGTTTGATGGTTGTGCCATATGCCAGCTTTGCACCTTGCTACAGGGATCTACATTTTCTAGAAGCAGCTAAGAAAATAAACCCTGGGGGCTGGGCCAGTTCTGCATGACTCCTTCTGGAACATTCTAATTTGATTTTGTTTAGTTGATGAAAGATGACTCTTGGTCTCAGTGTCCAGCTTTTCCTGGGCATGTGGAGTCTGCTGAGAAGCTCTTGGGTGGGGAAATCCTTTTAACAGGAGCCTTCCTATGTAGCCAAGGATGACCTTGAACCTTTGGTCCTCCAGCATCTTACTGGTGAGTGCCACCACATCCTAAGTACTGGGATTATAGGCATGTGGCACCATGCATGGTTTATGCAGTGCTGGGGATTGAACCCAGGGCCTCCTGTATGCTGTAAATGAGTTACATCTCCATCCTACAGACACATCTAGAGTGGTGTTTGAGCAACTCTCTGGGCACCATTGCCTTACCTGGCTGCCATGAACAATTAGCCATCGAAGACTTCTGATAGACTTGTGTTTGCTTGAGTTCTATCTTCTCTTATGGTGGTTGGGGTCATCCCAGTGCACTGCGATGCATGGCATGGTCCTCACAACCTAAACAGCATCCTTTATTGCTGAGTGCTTAATGGCCAGGATGGAAATTTCCTTGGAAGTTGTATTATGAAAGTATCTCCTTTAGAAAGAATTAATCTGGAGACATCTAGAAGGACGGTTTCAGAGAATGGATCTGAGATGAGATTTTGTCTCTCTGAGTATTCTAAAATGTTGGGTTGGCTGAACAGATTTGATATGCCCTTCAGAACCTAGGAAGGCTTCTAATGAGGAGTCTAGACATGCCAGAAAGAAGAGCAAAGGGCTCTAGCGATAGAATCCCAATGAATATCCTTCATGGTTTAAAACAGAACCAATTTTCTCTCTTAAGAGAGATTGAGATCACATTAATATTGTCTGAGTGTCTGACCTGGATATGACTGAGGGGCTATTTTTCAATCTGACACAGTGAGTATTTGGGTTGTTTCTACCATGTCACCATCTTGCCCATTTTAAGTAAGGCTGTTAAGAGTGAGAAGAATTTTATTTACACTGAATACTAGATACTGAAAAGATATCTACAAATAGTTTTCTCCTTTTCAGGTTATCTTTTCACTTTTTTGATTGAGTCTTTGGAAAATACAAAAGATTTTAGTCTTAAGCACCTTTTAATTACTCCTTCTGATGTCATATCTAAGGTACCTTGCTTAGTGTGAGGGAATAAAGATTTTTTTCTAAGAGTTTTATAGTTTTATCACTTATATTTAAGTCCTTGGCCATTTTGAAGGAATTTTTATATAATCTATCAGGCAAGAGAATGGCTACATTCTTTGGTGTATATATACGTGTGTGTGTGTGTGTGTGTGTGTGTGTGTGTAAAATGGTTCATTTTATTGGATTTGAAAACTGCATAGAAGATTAGTAAATCTCACTCAGAAGAAGGTCTGTAAGGCTCACAGAGTCAGAGCATGAGGACCCTGATCTAACAAACAGCTTAATGCATTGATAGATTAAACATTAGACAGAGGGTCTGTGGAAAGTGGGGTCTGATTGGAGGAAGTAGGTAACTGGGGGGGGGGTATCCTTAGGGGCACTATCTTGATCTGGCCCTGGCCCTTTCCTGTCATTGTTCAACTCTGCTTCTGTGTCTACCAGGATGTGAACTTTACTACAGACTGTGCTCTGCTCAACACCCCACCAATAGACAGAGATCTCTGAAACTGTGAGCATAATGAATAACCCCCCCCTTTTTTTTATTTTGTAACTCTGGTAGTTAATACATTGTCAAGTGAACCAGATCTAGGATCATCTAGAAGACGAGACTCTGAGCACGTCTGTGAGAGATTATCTAGGATTCGTTTGATAAGGTTAGTTGAGGTGGGAAGACCCACTCTAAAAGTGGATGAAACCATTCCCTGGGCTGGACCCTGGATTCCTTGAGAGGAATCAAGCTAGCTGAGCACCGACCATCACCATCATTCCCGGCTTCCTAACTGGGATTTAATGTGACCGGATGCCCTGGAGCTCCCGCTGCCTTGACCTCTCCACCAGAGAGACTGGACCCTTGAGTTGTGGGTTGAGACAAACCCTTCAGGTTGCTTTGGTCAGGGATTTTGCTGCAGCAGTGAGGAAAGTAACTAATTTCGTAACAGAAACAAGAGTCTAACACCATCTCCAATTATCCTGGCATCATTTGTTGGAAGACTATTCTTTCCTCCTTGAATTGCCTTGGTACTCTTGCCAAAAGCTGGCTGGCTAGAACCATGAGGGACTATTTTGGGATTCAGTTTTGTTCTGTGGATCTATATATGTATCCCTAGGCCAGCATCACTTTGCCTTATTATATCTGTAGTAAAATTTAAAGTCAGAAAGGGCTAAGTTCCAAGTATTCAGAAACACAATTTTATTTTACTTGGCATCTTGCTGGCTTATTTGTTAATAGCTTTTTCCCTCATCTAATAGTTGTTTCTGGGGATTCTTTAAGATTTTTCCATGTGAAAGAATTTATCACTTACAAATGGAGAGGTTTTTTCCCCCCTTTCCCTACAGGATGCCTTTCATTTCTTCTGTCAGTTTCTCCTGCCTAGACTTCTCAATCTAATGATGAATTTAAGTGCTAAAAACATCTTTGTCCCCATATTAAAGTGGCAAAAACATGTCTTTGTTCCCTGATACTAAAGGGAGTTTTTCCTTTCGTGTTAAATAGAATATCGACGGGTATTTCTCATAGCTGTCCTTCATCAATTTGAAGAACTTGACTTCTGCCCCCAGTTTGTTAATCGTTTATTTTTGCCAAACAACGTTTTAGTTTTCATCAACTGAAATGATCTTATGAGAGTTCCCCCTCCATCTTAGTAGTACGGTTTATTTATTACATTAATGTATTTAATGATTAGTAATTTAATTTAGTAATCAGTATTGCATTCCTGTGATAAATTTAACTTGATTCTATTTCATACGTTGTGAGATGTAGTTTGTTAGTGCTTTGTGAAGGGGCTCAGAGAAGTGGGCAAGGACCCCATGACAGCTAGATGTAGGGAACAGAACTGGGCCTCAAAGGCCCAGGCAAAGAGCCATTTGTACTTTTGACTTTTGCTACCCAATGTCACCCAGATCCTTGGTTGGACACATCACAGACTCAATGCTCTGTTTCTGTGATGTCCACCCATAGTTAGAGAGGATCGGGGAATTAAAGGATGGTGAGCTCTCCACACTCCAAGAGCCTGGGCTCTCTCATTCAGCAATTGAAGGCTGAGTGTCCCTGTCTTCTAGCCAGAGGCTTCTGAGAACATTGCCATGAGTGTTAGTTTGCTGGGCCCTGATGTAGGAGGGCTGGGGTGCACTCCATTCCTGTCATCCTCCTGCTCTGGGAGTCTCCGTCACACCTTCCATATTTCCACATCTTCCATTTGCCCCTGAAGATCTGAGTCCCTGGTATGGGAGACCACATCCGTTGCGCACAGAGCAAGTGGTGACAGCCATGACTTAGGAAAGTCACACTCTGGAAATAGATGTTTTAGTCTGTGACGCATTTAGGGACTTTTCTCTTTGTCACGGGGATCTTCAAGTTGATTCCTTTATTGCAACATTTGTTTAATGCTGGATATAGTTTCCTAACACTTGGAAAAGATTAAAAAACCCACAGAACATATATGGTGTGTGACCACTCTGAGATGCATTGTAGGGAAGTGATTTTTGTCAGCTAATTCAGTTAGCCCTCAGCCAAATTCATGATCCTTTCACCTTTTGAAGGGAAGGCATTTACAATAGGAGGTAGAGAATCATTTTGGTACTTTGAGGCTCTCCCAGGCATAGTCTTTCCTTATGGCTTCCGTAGGCGAGCAATGATAGGTGAAATAGGCCTTTCTGAGAAGAAGGTCCCTGGATATGTCCTTGTCAGATGGACTCAGTCAGTGTGAAAGCAGAAACAGATGTCCATGCCTAGAAGCTTTTTGATGCCAGCTCTTCCGATGGTAATGAGTGGGCCTAGGCTGCAAAACACCAGCCCCAGGCTTTGTGGATATCTGTGGGCATATGGGTAAATTAGAAGTCAAAGTAAAGAAAGAGGAAGGAAGGACAGATTGTGCTAAGGGGTACAGTTCAGGATGGCCCAACCCCCCCTCCACCATATAAACTCTTCATCCAGCTTCTGCATTGCTGATGGGTTCGGTCCCAATTCTGGTCTTCCAAAGGGCTCTGCCCTTTATCCCTTCTTTACGTGGCAGCATAGCTTCTGTGAGACTCTGCTTTCATCTAGAGTCTCCAGGGCACTGGCCCAGCAGTGCTCTGTAAGCTCCCAGGAGTTTTGTGACATCATTCCTGACAGCAAAGTTCCAAGGAGCTCAGCCTGGCAACAAGGCGTCCATGGCAACTGCTGAGGCAACAGTGGGGTGAGAGTGTTGAGCCTCTCCCTGTCCTCCTGGGTTCCCAGAGAGAGGTGAGTACATACAGAGAATGGACAAAGATTTCAACAGGCTGTGCTTTCCCCAGACCTCTGTCTGCCTCTGTGTGTACTTGTCCTCCATAGCACTGGTCACACAAGCATCCATCTGAGATCTCTGGGATGACTAGTCTTCACCCAAACTGTTCCCTCTGCCAGAAGTCTGTCTCCTCCCTTGGATACACATGATGGCATGGTGCAGCCTGCTCAGGCTTCTGTCTTGGAAATGGCTCCTGGTAGGTCTGGGGCCCATGAGTGGCATTTCCTGCCTCTCTTCTTCAACTCTCTGACCGAAGGGACCCTGTCCCTTCATGGGTTAAACAAAGCAACCCTTAAAACACTGGCTGCTGCAGAGATTCTCGATAGGACTTCTTCCTGTCATGAGCCCTGGAGGTCACACCTGTTGAAGATGCCCAAGCTGGTGGCATCCCTGCTCTGTATGTCATAACCTTTGTTGAACCTGTCAGAGCAGCCTTGGGGTCAAGAGGAGGCCATTTTACAAATATCTCTTTCCTGAATGCAACTCAAAGCTAAGATGGGCTTTATCTCATGCCGTAATTACGTCAAGTAGGGCAGGTGTGACATCAAGAGCTACTTCGCGTTCTCTTGAGTCGAGGCTCCTCAGAAGACCCAGCTTTATCAACCAGTCCTGCGGATTGTGGTGGTTTGTTTGGTATGTCACCCATGGCTGAGCCCAGGCACTGTTTCAGGACCCCTGAATGGCAGGGAGCATGACCTCCACTGTCAACTTTTCTGCGAGTTTAGTAAGACCACGAAGGAAAGCCTGTTGACCTCCTCTTGGACTGGACTCAGCTTTTGGTCTAGACGGCCACTGCAAGTTAAGAATTGGAAAATTGTGAAAGCTTTGGACAAAGGGTTTTGAGACAGTTGGCATTAATTGGGTTGAGGGGTGTATAATTGATTAGCAAAGTGCACTTCAGTGTGTAGGTGGGGTTTTTTTTTTTCAAAGAGAATTAAAATTTTGGGGGAGACCTGTCCTGAATGTGGGCAGCAACATCCATAGGCTGAGGGCTGGATGGGATAAAAAGGGTGTGTGTGGGGGGGAGCAGAAAGCCAGCAACCACAGTCACCTGCTCTGCTTTCTGGAGGCCATGTGAGCGACTCTGTTTACCACACACAATCTTTTTTGATGTGTTTTGCTCAACTGTTTGTTTCTCCTCTTGATCTGCTTATTATTGACTGCCAACAGTGGTTGTTTTTACAAAGTTGTTTACAGAAATGACTTTAGGTCTAAGTGGTTCTTATCTTGTCCAGATCGGATGTTATGTTTCTGCCAGTTCTCCAGGGCTCATCAACCCAGACTCCCCGCAGATCCGGTATGAGAATTGGAGTGGGTGAGCTGGGCTGAGCTCAGGTCAAAGGAAGTCTGTTTGCTTCCAGAGCTCACATATACTTAACATGCACCTCAAGGTCTCAGCCTCAAACAGATTTCTCATGGAGCCTACTCTTGCCTGCATGATGGTCCAGTCATTTTCCTCCATCTTCTTACCAGTTTCCAGCCTCCAGTCCATGTTCTTTTTTTATTCTTTTAGCATTTTTGCCCAGGAGGACTATTGATTAAAGTTTCCTAGCTCCCCATTTCCAGAGCCTTAGCTGTGCCTTTTTCAGAATTGTCTTCTTCTATCTTATCCATGTAGTGTAGCAGGAAAAATCTCTACACAGAGCTCAGCCTGACATGTTGCCAAAGCTCTGCTTTCTAAATTCTCTATAATGAGTATATTGTCGAAATTCAATAAAGAGTCATTCATAAAGATGAAAATATGATTACAAGAAGCTCTCTCTTAATTCCTAGGATCAATGCTAAAAGAAATTTTTCATAAGAACGGTGAAGGGATTGTAATCCATCTACATTATGTGGAACATGTATTCATAGCACATAGTGCCTTATGTGCATCAATGTATTTATCTTCCAAAACCTTGTACGGTAGACAGTTATTTAATGCACTTCACAATGAGGAGACGGAGCAACACAGTTAGTAGTGACAGGTCGAATTCAGATCGGGCAATCTGATTTCAAGGCCCAAACTCCCAGTGTCCCCATCCCTTGTCACAGGTACAAAAGTCATTCAAATTCAAAAGAAGCCTCTTTGAGTTTCGAAGTGTTCAGACTAGTATGTATTGTATGTTGAACATACGCCCCCTTGTAGCACCAACCCTCCTTTTTCTGACCCTTCCCGTTCATCCTCCTTGTTCCTTAAAGAGCTTAGCTCTGTTTTCCTTTTTTTTTTTTTTTTTTTTTTTTTTTTTTGGTTTTTTGAGACAGGGTTTCTCTGTGTAGTTTTGGTGCCTGTCCTGGATCTTGCTCTGTAGCCCAGGCTGGCCTCGAACTCAGAGAGATCCGCCTGGCTCTGCCTCTCGAGTGCTGGCATTAAAGGCCTGCACCACCACCGCCCGCCTTAGCTCTATTTTCATATTGTATGTGCATGCATGCTTTTGTGTCTCTCTACTATATTCCTCTTTGAGACTGACTTAAATCACTTACTACAATGATCTCTAGTTGTAGCTGTTTCTTTGAAAACAACATGATTTTGTGCTTTTTTTTTTTTTTATGGATTAAAGAATACCTCTGTTTCCCCGTAGACAGGCAAAGAGACAGATAGCTCTCACATTTCTCCATGTTTGAGCCTCGCCGAATTGAAAGGAAACCAGCTGCTTGTGGCTCGGATAAATGCTCCTTCAAGGCCCCAAGGTGGTGCTAGTGGAAGGCCGTAGCGTTTTCAGGATGTGAGGCCCAGCGCCCCCTGCTGGTGCAAGTGTGTTATGATACGTTCGTTCTCTTCAGAAAATGGACTTGGGGTAGTTTAGTGAAAAAGTTAAGGGTGCTTTTCCTGAGCATCCTGCCCACACTGCGGTAAAATATTCACCCAAAAGAAACGGAAGCACACGCCTGTTACACAGAGCTGTGTTCTGCTTCTGTGTGTGGGTCGTCCAAAGCCAGCACAACACAGGGGCTCAAGGGGAGTGATGAGCAAGGTTTGCGCATTCATAGTGTAAATAATGACTCAGCAGCGAGCAAGGAGCAAATCTAGGACATATACAATAACATGGCTGCCTCTCCCAGTGAGCGTGCTGGGGGAGAGGCGCCTGGCAACAAAGAGCTGTATTAAATGATTCCGTTTACAGGAAACGAGAAAGAAAGCCACAGTGGTAGGAAGCAGATTGTGCCTGCGGGCGGGGGGGGGGTGGGGGGAGCTCAGGTGGGACAGGGGAAGGTGGACACAAAGGGCTTAGAAACTCGTAATGTGGTGCCGCTAGAGCAGAACTGCACACTTGCGGATTAAGAAGCACTGGCTGCCTAAACATGAGGGGCTGGGTTTGAACCCGGGACACGCATGAAAGCCAGATGTGGTAGTGTGCCTCTGCAATCCTACTCCTCCTACTTCGAGTTGGGCCGAGAGAGGGGAACTCGTGGGCCAGCTAGTCGGAAGTGACAAGGAACCCGGACTCAAACGAGGTGGAAGACAAGGACTGCTATCTGAGCTTGTCCCCCAGCCTCCACACGCGACCATGGCACGCTTGTGCCCACACTCATGCACGCGCACACTGAGGAATAAACGGCGAGTGTGAGCATTGGACAGAAGGAACTGGACACTTACCTTATTATTACCAAGAAAATATGCCTTTAAGAAAAATCTCATGGCCAGGAAAATGACTCCGTGGGTAATCTCACAGCATGAGGGCTTGAGTTGAGATCTATAGCACCCACATAAAAATGCCAGACAAGGACAAGTACATCTGTAATCCCAGCTCTGGATGGATGGAGACAGATGGGTTTCTAGAACTAACTGGCCACTTGGCCAGTACCAGGTGCAGTGAGATATTGTCTCAAAAGATAGGACGGAGAGCAGTAAAATGAAGACACCTTGTAACTTTTAGCCTCCATGCACGTTCACACTCACATTCACGCACATATGTGGACACACAAATATACCACACACACAAAGAAAATCTCTAACATGCCTTTTTAGCTTACAACTATTTAATCCGAAATAGATCTGTCATTCTTGTGCTTATTCAATGTCTATACTGCAAGCCTAATTACGCAAATAAATATTCTCCTGAAATGATTTGAAGCGGCATAATTGGTTCCCTGAACAAAGACTGCTTTTTTGAAGATTAAGTATCTCTCACCATATGTTTCACGAGTCTCCTAATTTCCCTTCAAGTATTACAAAACCCATCCCAAATAGGAATATTCCCTGCTTATACGAACACAAATTTTCTCTCTGCTTAGTTTTTCTATGCAGCTTCTAAATAAAATTCCA
Organism: Peromyscus maniculatus bairdii; assembly: GCF_049852395.1. Taxonomy (NCBI): domain Eukaryota; kingdom Metazoa; phylum Chordata; class Mammalia; order Rodentia; family Cricetidae; genus Peromyscus; species Peromyscus maniculatus. Next base: position 95,744,965 of record NC_134852.1, read on the forward strand.
CCCTGGTCTCTGCGAACTTTAGCTAGCAAACAGAGAGAAGTTTGCACAGCTAAATAAATTTATAAATGCATAATTAATGAATGTCCTTTCTGTCTTAGTTTTGTGTTTGAATAGACATTTAATTCCCAAGAAAAGACTGATGTAAGTGTAATCTCTCAAGTCCTTGGGGCTTGGTAAAGCCCCACATTTCCATGTCTGTTGCGAAGCAGAGTTTTTATTTTGATGTGGTTTGCAAAAAGGACTAAAGCTTTTTTTTTTTTTAAATGAAAATATAATAAGTCAATGAATTGGCTTTAAAAAGAACATCAAACAACCTCTGCATAGTGAATGGAGGGGGAGCCAGCTCTGGGCTTTTTCCTCACTAAGCCCTGAGTGGTTTAATCAGATTATAAAGACCCATGTGTAGCAGATGAGCTGCACCCTGCTGAGCACTTGTGCATCTGAAAGTTAATTTCTTCTTGAACTGATGTGGTTTGGAAACTAGGGACTTTTAATTGAATGGTTCCCACACGCAGCCTGTGGGTGGATATTGGTTATTAAAGGTGTGTTCATTAATACACAATGAAAAAATATTAGTTGTTCATATTTATCCCTCAACTTTCCATAAGAATAAACAGATTCAATTCAAGTTTAAAAGTAGAAAAAGAAAGAAAGAAACCAGAGCATGAATGTCTACTTTACGACAAAGTTGCCATTGCCCTTTCAGAATGAAATACATGCATTGACAGTGCTCTCCTTTCTGCCAGCTGACAGTTCTCAAAGATGGCCACCACTGCTTCCTACCTGCGAGCATTCACTTCCTCACTAAACCAACTCCACAGCGAGGCTCGGACGTCGTGCCTGGCTTGCAAAGGCTGCAGCACAGCACTGTGATGCCACTTTCAATGTGACTTCCCTCTCTCGAAGCTGGCTCTGCCCCCGGTTCCCACTGCTCTGATGAAGCCAGCAGCTGGCCTTGAGCTGCACTATAGAGAGGCCCAGCTGGCAGGACCTAGAGGTAGCCTGTTGTCAATAGCTAGTCCCCACCAACAGCCATATGAGCTGGGGAGCAGAGTCTCCTAGTCAGCCTCAAGGTGACTGACACCCCAGCCATTGGCTGGATGGCGGCTTGAGAACTCTGAAACACAAGTGCTCTGGGCCTGCAATAAAGCGGTGAGCTCATTCATGGTTTTGCTCAGAGCCTCAGTGTACTTTTGCAGTATGGCAGTAGTCGTCATGTATAGTCTGGACTGTTTCTGGTGCAGCTCACCACTTAATGCAAGTGGGCCTAGGGAGACATCTTTGAACAAGATCAGAAACTGCAAGAAAAGAATACATTTGCTGAACGTAGAGTCATCCCTCAGAACCCACTGGGAATAATTTTAGTGGTCACACACGCATGCACGCACACACCAAAATCTGAAAAATGTTCAAGCTCCCCATACAAAATGGTGCATAGAGCTTGCCTGCATCTTCCATGTGTGTTATCTCTAATTATGATTGTAAATGTGCTGTGAAGGCTGTTTATATAGTTGTCATGTTGTGTTAAGAAGTAAGAGAAATACGTTTTACATTAGAAGTACAGACTTTTAAAAACTATTTTCACGTGCAGTTGCTTGAATCCACAGACATGGAAACTGCAGGCATAGAGCTAAGTGTACCGTGCCTTGATGTCACACGGAACAGACATCAAATCCAAAGCAGCTGGTTATTATTTCAAGTTTCACAGAGAAATCATAAACACAATGGATAAATAAGAGGTTAGGAAAGTTCAATGCCTGTGGCACTCACCAGGGTCTGTCGTGTTCAACCCCATTTAAAGAGAGAAGATAAGCAACAGCAGAAAATCTAAGTCAAAAACAATTACTAAGTCTGTGAATGCCAAAAGACTTACAAAATAAATGTTGTCCTCTTAAGGCTGGCCAACTGACAAAGGTAAAATGAGTCTCAAATCCTGCTCCAGCTAGTGTCATCAGTAGGGACGAGAATCACTTCAGACCATTAGAAAACAGCCCGGCAGCCTGTTTTCAAACTAAAACATAAAAACCTTACATTCAATCTTGCAATCTTATGCCTGAGATTTTACCTACAATGAAAATGCACCAGCATGTGAAATCTCAGGCATAAAAACTGCACAAAGAAAAATGCTAGGAAAGACAACAGTAACTTCATGAAACTAATTTTAGAGATGCTTCCTAATTTGCCTCATACTGTATTGTATTTTTTTCTCTCTCAACAAATATGTTATTTATATAATCAACAGGGGAAAAAACCAAAATATATTTTTACTGTGGAAATAACTCATTCGTCATCTTTATAGGCAGGCTTTATCTATTAAATTTCTGTACAAAGTTTCATTAGGGAGAGAGTTCTGCTATAAAACGAAAACAAAAACAAAAAGCCACAAGCCCAAAACAAAGTATCTGCAGAACACTCAAGGGACCCTTGACTCAATGCCATCCTTGTCTCTAAGCCCATGGGATTCCAGAGCAGAGATTGCTGTCTCTGTAGCAGGTGAGGAGGGAGGTGATATTTATAAAGGTAAATAATAGGCAAAATCCTTGTGGAATTAAACCATACTATAAGTTACAATGTACAGGGCAGTAAAAACCTGATAGACACAGGCTGTGTCCAGGTCAGATTATTGTATTGGGCTCAGACAATGCTTCTTTTTCTTTTTTCTTTTTTTATTTAAAAGTTTTTTAAATTTTACATACCAACCACAGCTCCCCTCCTCTCTTCCTCCCACTCCCCTCCCCCTGTGCCCCTCCCCCCCCCAATCCACTCTTCAGAGAGGTTAAGGCCTCCTATGGGGAGTCAACAAAGTCTGGCATATCAAGTTGAGGTAGGACCAAGGCCCTCCCCCCTGCATCGAGGCTGAGCAAGGTATCCCTCCATAGGGAATGGGCTCCAAAAAGTCAGTTCATGCGCTAGGGATAAATCCCAGTCCCACTACCAGGGGACCCACAAATTGCCCAAGCCACACAACTGCCACCCACATTCAGGAGGGCCTAGTTTGGACCTATGCAGGTTCCTCAGGTGTCAGTCCAGAGTCAGTGAGCTCCCACTAGCTGGGGTCAGCTGTCTCTGTGGGTTTCCCCATCATGATCTTGACCCGCTCCCCTTGCTCATACAATCCCTCCTCCCTCTCTTTGATTGAACTTAGGGGGCTCCGCCCAGTGCTTAGCTGTGGATCTGTGCATCTGCTTCTATCAGTTACTGGATGAAGGTTCTATGATGAAAATTAGGGTAGTCACCAATCTAGTTACAGGAGGCCTGTTCAGGCACCCTCTCCACTATTGCTAGGAGTCTTAGCTGGGGCCATCCTTGTGGATTCCTGGGAATTTCCCTGGCACCAGGTTTCTCCCTAACCCTATAATGGCCCCCTCTATCAAGATATCTCTTTCATTGCTCTCCCTCTCTGTCCCTCCCCTAACTTAACCATCCTGTTCAGTCATGTTCTTATCCCCTTTTCCCTTCCCCCCTCCTTCCCCCAACTCCCAGTTTACTCAGGTAGTGTTTCTAAAACTGTATTTCAAATCCATTCTGAGAGTGGTTGGATACTCCAGTAAGTCATGCCACTATCTCAATGCCCCACCATGCTTATCCAAATAACCATAATTAACTCAGTGGATAACACTAACAAAAATGGTAAGAGGGCTCCTTATGGAAAAAAAGTAGTTTGGAGGGGGGATTATACATAAGAGGGTAGCGTGTGAATATGATCTATCTATCTATCTATCTATCTATCTATCTATCTATCTATACATATATATATATATATATATATATATATATATATATATATATATATAAACTTTCAAAGAACAAGTTTTAAAATGAATTTTATTAGCAGAATGTAGAGATTTCACATTTCTAGGAATGTTGGGTATCAATGTTCGCATGATTTGTTATCATTTTGTTTGTTGCAGAATATAAAGTCTTTTCAAACAACTGACTCACTTTCTTGTTACAAAACCAGCTAGTTAAACCCACAGTGTCTGGCTGCCCCCACTCTGACATAACTTCGGGTTTCTGTTGCCATATTTCCCATTTTGTGTTGGATCTTTATCATGACATCTTCCTGGCATCTGCCTGGCACTTGCCTTCCTTCTAAATGGCTCCTTTAATTACTGTAGCACAAGGACAGGGACCGTCCGGGATGACCCCAGACTGCCTCTGATGGCCCTGACAATAAGTAGGCCTAGGACCTGCCAGATGCTATACCCAGGACAGATGATTTCAACTACTCAGGCTATCCAAGATTTCCAGATTCTAGAGGCCCCATTCGCAAGTACCTGGAGCTCTACAGTCAAGGCTCAACCCCAAAGTCACAGGTTAAAATGTAGCTCCCCAAGGTCACAATATGTACAGTGGGATGTGGTATGGCAGGGCCGTCAGGACTGAGATTAGTGTCCTCAGTAAGGCAGTCTCAGTAAGGCTGCCCCACTCTCCACCTCGTGGAGTGACAGAGAAAATATTGACCTTTAAATGAAAAACTGAGTTCTGCCAACTTGAAGAGAAAAAAAAAGTGACTAAATCTCCAACCAAAGTGTAAACCATAAGATACAGATTTACAGTTTGGGGCTCATGGTGACATGGTAGTCTCTGGTGCATCCATGACATAAAAGAAACTGTGTGGGGTTCCACTGAGTTAGGAATAAGTTACAGAACCTGCTTTGAAAGAAAGTTCATTGGCCTTTGCAATTTCTTACAAGAGCTGGCAAGTTCTGATTGTGGCTGTCACTAGTTGCTAGGTAGGATTTATAGTCTTGGCATTATGATTAGGATTGGACTAGGTTAGGTTTTTTGTTTTTTAATTGTTTTTTGTTTGTTGTTGGTTTTGTTTTGTTTTTTTGTTTGTTTTTTTTTTTGTTTTGTTTTGTTTTTGAGACAGAGTTTCTCTGTGTAGCTTTGGAGACTATCCTGGAACTCTCTCTGTAGACCAGGCTGGTCTCGAACTCATAGAGATCCGCCTGCCTCTGCCTCCCGAGTGCTGGAATTAAAGGTGTGCACCACCACCGCTGGGCTGTTTGTTTTTAAGGTGTACACAGCCTGAGCGCCTTTTTCTATGGCCCCTCAACTCTAATTTACTAGATATGACATAAGTGACTCCATATTGAGTAACTTTCGCTGCTGTCAGCAGATGCCAAACTACTGGTGCTTTGACTGAAGACTTCTGGCCTCCAGCACTATGAGCAGTTAATTTCTTCCTAAGTCTCCCCACTTGCTGGCCCAACACTACATGCCTTGTTTGCCCACACCCAACTCAGGAGGCCAGAGGGGTGTGATGATCACAGATCTCTGCTGCACTCCCGTCTGCAGGAGCCTTAGGAGGGGAAAGAACACCCACCTCTTCTCTCCTTGACTAGAAATTCCTCCGATGCAGGGCCAGGAGATGGTTCAGCAGGTAAAAATGCTTGACACAAAGTCTGATGCTCTGACTTTAGCCCCTGGGACCCACATGTGTAAGGCGAGAACTGCAAGCAGTCCTCTGACCTCCACACACGCACCTTGGCATTCGCACACACGCTAAACAAACAAGCAAACATTACAATGTTCCCCCTACTGGGGCTGGAGAGTTGGCTTAGTAATTAAGCACACTGACTGTTCTTCCAGATGACTGGGGTTCAATTCCCAGCAACCACATAGTAGCTCACCACCATCCAATTCCAGTGCCAGAGAATCCAATACCCTTTTCAGAGTGGGCACCGCATATATGTGGTACTCATATACATGCAGGCAAAACACCATTTTAAATTTTTTCTAGTGATTTTTTTTTCTCCTATCCAAAGAAAAACTGGCTCCTGAGCCTCCCCTCGTGGAGGAATTCATCAAGGGCTGGCTGAAGAGAAGTCTGCACTGGTCTCCCAATCCCTCTGCCTGTCAATGTGGACTTGTACTGTTTTCAGGATTCTTCTCCTGCATGTAATCTGTTCCTGTTTCCCACACTGACTTGTGCTGATGGCCACAGACGTGACAATGTGATTCTAGAACATTCTCAGCCTTTTGGTCAATGTGAGCCCTACCTGATCACATCGGAGGAGAGAACTGGCCTCTTTGCTATGATGTCTATGTCTATCACTGAACTATAAAGAAGAAGGAATGAGGTTGAAAAAGACTCTTACATGACTTACAGGGAAATCTGCCTTTGAGGCTGAGAGCTTCCTGGAACATGCTCACACTCACCCCAGCATTCTCTGGTCGCTGATGCCTTCCCATGCCACCCTAACAGTGCCTGAGGCTACTTGAGACTGGAGCTGTTTAATCCTGTGTAAGTTTTGGCACCACTATCAGGCATCTTCGGGCTGTGCTTTTAACATCTGGCTGGCAAGAAAACGAGAGCCGGTTCACAGGCACACTTCTGCTAATCCTCTGTGGCATCTATGTGTATCCATAACAGATGTTTAAGATCAGACTGGAGTGGGCAAAGGCCATCGTGGTGCACTGAGGGACAGATACCTTTTGGGTTGCTCAGAGAGTTCTAAGGGAAGGTTCTTGTGAAGCCTGATCTCGTGAGATATATATGAGAGCATCTGAAATGAACATCAGGCTGGGAGAATGAAACATGGACAAATCCTGAGGGCTGAGCACCTACAAAAAGGTGGAGAGAAAGAAATAGCTCCCAACTCTGTTCTGAGGTAGAGGGGAAGACCAGGGACAGAAAGTCTACCAAGGACTCACCTACCCTTTTCATTGGTAACGGGTTCTGAGGGCCCCTCATCCACCCTCAACAAATGAGGAACAGATTCTGAGGACCTATCACCCACCCCACAAATGGCAACAGATTCTGGCAACACAGGACATGCTGAAGATTCTAGCCTCCAGCTCATCATTTCTCAACCATCCCTGAAGACCAGTGCTTAATGGCCAGCAAAATAATTAATGATCTTATTGGACTTGGTGAGTTGTAACATCCCTCTTGTCCTTTGAGCCTTATAGGAGCTATTTGTTTTAGAGCAAAGATATTAAATTCATGCTTGGGAGTATTAAAAGGAGAAGACAAACGGCCTTGGAGGAAATAAACGACTTCTCAAGGAACATTTTTCTTGAGCTGTTCCAACATCTCATCGTCTATAAAACGCTTTGTGGTTTGAATTTTTTGTTGGTCTGGTTTTTCTTGCTTTCTTTTTAATCTTTGAACTGAATGTCTTGCCAGTTTATAAACCACATATTTCCCAGTGTTGTCTGGACCTGGCAGAGCTGGCCACTGTCCACTTTGGGTCCATTTCTTCTCTCACACAGCTTCCACCTTCATGAAATGAGGCAAAGGATGTAATGATGTCCTCAGCCTTTTTAGCTCTGCAATTTAAGGATTCTGGGATTTTTCCATCTCTCAGCTTTGTGCCTCTATGTTACTGACCAAAGAATTAGAGACTTCAGTATAAGCTATAAGTAGAAATAAATTAGAAATTAGATTAGATTTAATTGGAAATTAAAGGATAAGCTTTTCTGAAGTGTGGGTTTCCATAGCACCCAGCTGGAGTGGACCATTTAGATCCATTTAAACGATACACATCTGTTCCAAGTTCTTCCTTGATTTAATTAAAAAATGAATGCCACAGACTGCGTTCGTTAGGCAGTCCATATCGCGTGCATATTAAGGTGCTGTGGAGCTTTCAGCTTTATTTAATAACGCTAGAAATGGATGATGAAATTACACTTAATATTTCAGTTGGTAGTGGAGGAAGTGAGATCAGGCAAGCTTACTTTAAATTAAAAGTAAAATTGAAGGCCATGAATCACTCTCAGTGCAGACACAAAGCATTTCCCTCACATTTTCCATTTCACAACTCAAGTGCTTTTCAAGTTATGACTTTCTGATATGGAAATCCCTCATCTAAAGGATAAAGGGCTGCTCAAGCCAAAAGGATTGCAGTCCTTTCACCTGGCACTCTTTGTCACCGCACGCCTGGAGAGCGAACTCTCTAGTCACCGGGTTGGTGATTGAAGGAGCTTCTTTCAAAGAGAAGTCCAGAGCTCTGTGCACTCTGGGGACATTGGGAGTGTCCCCACAGACAAGCCCATGTGTTCCTCTCTGGAAGGGCTCAAGTAGCATTTCCATAGCTCGTATTTCCAGCCTTAGTTTGAGCCCCACGCGTGTGTTGATTCATTAGTAACATTCCGGACATGTTTCCTGCTGGTTACCAAGAACACTGAGGTGAGGAACAGTTCTATTCCAGGAGGAGGAAGTAAACTGAGTGTTTCTCACTGCCCCAAAGTGCTTCTCTTCCTTTCTGTCACCAATCTTCTTTACTCTCAGAGTCACCAGGGGTCTTGCAGAACATTTTGGCCCCTACCTAGTTGTCCCGAGACTGTCAAGACATCTTTGTATTCACAGTACCCAGGTGAGGACCTGGCAAATGGCAAATGCTTCTGAATGAAAGAAATACCAAGTATTTCACAAAATAATGCTGCTGTGCTCCAAATTGGTTTAGAAGGATTGTTTTTGAAAGGACACAGAGTTGGGTCAGTGGAAGAATGGTGTGAATTGGGGAAGAATTGGGGAGCGGGGGAGGGATGAATACAATCAAAACCCATTGTATAAAAGTCTCAAAGAATAAAAAAATTAAAGTGAAAAAATAATACTGAGCTCATAGAGACATCTCAACAATTATTCGCTGGTCATCCATTCAATAGAAGACTTCAGGGCTGGCCTTGTAGGTCTGTGTTAGAGCTCTTTGCTTAGCACACATCTTGGGAGATTTGCTGACCAACCAATCTAGCTGAAATGGTGAGTACCAGGTTCAGTGAGAGATCCTTTCTCAAAAAAATTAGGTGAAGAGCAATAGAGGAAGATATTTTCTGAAGTCATCTTCTGGCCTCTGCATGTGTATGCACAGGCAGCTGCACCTGCACACACATGTGCACATACACAACTATCATCTATTATCTATCTATCTATCTATCTATCTATCTATCTATCTATCTATCTATCTATCTATCTATCTATCATCTATCTTCTATCTATCTATCATCTATCACCTATTTATGTATCTATCCATCTATCCCCAAATAGCAGCATCATGTACATATAATACACAATGTTTACAGGATCACTCTCAGTGATGCAAAGTAAAACACCGAAAAATATGTCAGGAATTAAAGGTAATAACTTGATAATTGGTGCACTGTGAGGGATGGAAAATCACTTAAATTGAGCGGTACTGTGCTGTGAACACAAAATGTGCAACAAGCAAGACAGAAGGATGACATTAAATATATAAAGTCAAACTTATTAGGCATGCAAAGAGAGAAACTGAAATTCTGCACATTGTCTGTAATATTGCTGGGGATCAATAACCACTTCTTCAAGGACTTTAAAGCAATTTACCAGACTCATCATTGCAGCACACTTTAAATCACCTTTCTAAAAAGGTTTTGACGGTAATTTGCTTGGCAGAGGTCTGGCAGAGGCTTATCTTCATACTGTGCTTGGGGAGCAGGGTAGGTGTTTATTCAGGCTGTGTGCTTCCTGAGAAGTTTGGATGTTGGAGACTGGCAGAGGATGGGGTAGGATGTGAACTTTCACTCAGTAAAAGCTTTTTCCCAAGCCAGGCACTGGCACAGGCCTTTGGTACTGAAGTCTGGAACTCAGTGCCTTCAACAGATAATGTTAGATATTTTGAGGACCTGAACTCATTGCCACATCAATAATCTCCATGGGCATACACGTGCATGCTCAAATACACAAATATGCATAGTAAGCTTTGTTCTTTGAAGGATAGTGTATTTCCAAATTAAAATTATTACATTTATCAAATCTCACCTTAAATCTTAAGATTCAAAATGTGCTCACTTAAGAGCCACATTTAACAGTGGGTGCAATGAAGTTATAGATGTGAAATCAAGAATTCAGTTGAATATTCTGAGACACTCTTCCAGGTTCTTTTGGATAAAGGAGGGGAAATGTTACTATATTCATATAATTGGTTGTCATGATTCATTACAGATTAAATTTTTAAATGTTATTGGCCCAGAGGAATGTTCACAACACAACTTGAAAGTTAAAAATTCACAAGACTGTTTGATATCAAATAGTTACTGTGAGCGGCATGGATGTGTATATAGAGATAAAGAAAGGAAAAACAGGTCCTTGAACTTGGTTGGAGGATGTGTCCTGATGGTGTTGGTAGCTTCTCTCTCTCTCTGCTGGTGGCATGCACTGACTGTCTAAAATTAATAAAATATTAAAGCACTTGTGATTATTTTGCCACAACATAGTCATTGATTTGGGTCTTGGGTGAGGTGAGTGAGGAGGGAAAATACTAAAGAAATGGTGCTTTTATTGCTTCATAGCAATTAACAGTGTGGACAGAATGATGCCATAAGCTCCAGATGCTGGGCCACACTCTTATCCTCCTACCAGCTAAAACATCTGGTTCCACACAAGTCTCAGAGCATAGGGCTGGGTCAGGGAAGAGGACCCAGAGAGGGCTGCACATGCCAGAAACTCAACTGAAGTGCAGTTTATGCTGACAAAGGTGGAGAGCAAGAGACACAGACTCATGACTGAGAAGTCCAGGTTCCAGACAAAGCATCTTGTCCCCACTCACCTCTGTTGACTTCTTTTCTATACATCCATTTTGATGTGGTTAGGCACAGGCACTAGCAGATGACGAGTCTCTTCTCTGGCATCAGCAAAGTCCAGAAGGAACCCAGTGCTGACTACAGAGATGATGGTGCAGCTGGCCCCTTACAGTGGACTTGGGAATCGCTCAGCCACATGAGGATTCTGCTATATCAGATTCATGTGGACTAATAGGCTGGCTAGCTGCTCCCTTGTAAGCATCTACCATGTCTCTACCTGCTCCCTCTTGCACGGTATAATCAGATTCATACCTAGATAAGAACACAGATGAGCCCATATATGCCAAAGGCCTTCAAGACCACTCAGGTATCTTCAACCCTTGGAGATCTCATGTGCGAAGAACATATAGTAACGCTGTCACTGAGATTTCATGGGAGCCATATTTGTAATTTTATTTTTTCTTCAATCACATTAAAAAAGTAAAAGGCCACCCAAGTTCATATTTACTGCAACATTTTCTCTAATATACCCTTGTAGTGGGTAGCCATTCCAACCTTGATCTGGAAGTTCCAACCCCCATTGAGGCTTCAGTAACTGTCATGCCTACAAGGCAGGGCCAAGAGAGGACCCTGAAGACCCAAGATCCAGATACAAGGTCTCTCTTAGTTCCTGGACTCTGGATGCTGGAGGTAGACCGAGTAGAGTTCTCCAGAGAACACCACCAGGCTGCGTCTTTCCCAGACTGCAACCTACCTATCCCTTTATTTGTAAGTTACTCCACTAAATAAACCTCCCTTTTAACTACGTGGAGTGGCCTTAATAATTTCACTAATATACCCTGAAGTGGTACTAATCACCATACATGTAATCAATAGAAATAAGATATTTTGTTAGCTGTTGGTTACTGCCAAGGTATGAATGGCACTATTTAGAGACATCTTGTTCTGTTGATCATTGTTACAGTTCATTGTCATTACAGCTGGATACAACTATTGCTTCCATTCCTTGGCAGCTTTTTTTTTTTCTTAGTACTTTCTGGTATCATGAAATCTAAACCCCAGGAAAGAGGCTTCAGGTTAGATCCAGCTTGAATCTTCAGAGTGTGTGATGTCCAGATGTCCAGATCCAGGTGTCCAAAGGGTGTGGTATTTTCAGAAATAGGAACTTACTTTCAACCTCTGAGAGGCAACTGGGAACAGCAGCAATAGCCTATATTGCTTTGGTAGTCACTCAGACTCTGCTGACCAACAACTTAAAAGGAGGGTTCTCGTTTCTGGTACTGGGGTTATTTTGTTAGATGGTATATGGCTCTTATGGGGAACATTGGCATTCTAAGTGGCATGACTTCATTTAACACACACACACACATATTGTCTGTAACTTTAGATAACTATAAAATAATACAATTCCTTGGAGCTCTATCAAACATCCTTGATGTCATTTGTTCTCTCCCTGCCCCCTCTACTCAATAGGAGGGAAATCATGTCTGGTACTAGAAACTTAGCCAACTATCCAAGGATAGCGAGTTCATAGATCTTAGAAGATACTCTACTATGGTCACTTTACTAGACAGTCATTGTGGTAATTTGAATGAAAATAACCCCCTTAGGCTCATAGGAAGTGGCACTATTAAGATGTGTGGCCATATTGAAGTAGGTGTAACCCACTTCAATAAGTAGAAAGTGCATCACTGGGGTGAGCTTTGTGGTTTCAGAAGCTCAAGCCAGACCCAGTGACTCACTTGCTCTTCCTGATGCCTGCAAATCCAGATGTAGAGCTCTCAGCTACCTCTCCGGCACTATGTCTGCCTTTATGCTACCATGTTCCCCACCATAATGACAATGGACTAACCTCGGAACTGTAAGCCAGTCCCAATTTAAATGTTTTCCTTACAAGAGTTGTTGTGCTCATTTGATGTCTCTTCACAACAATAGAAACGCCAAGACAGGCATAATTCCTAACTGCATTCTAAAACTCATCCTTATGCATACAGAGAAGTGTAGCTCTCACTCCTCATCTAAGAATTTACTCTTAGCACATGGCTTTGATCCCAGCACTCGGGAGTCAGAGGCAGGCGGATCTCTGTGAGTTCGAGGCCAGCCTGATCTACAGAGCGAGATCCAGGACAGAAAAACCCTGTCTTGAAAACCAAAAAAAAAAAAATCTCCTCTTTATAGTAAGCAAGTCCATTACAGAAAACCACAACGGATCATTGTGTAGAAATCAATGGGTCATGTGGTGCCCACCCCAAATAATGTATCTACAACACAACTTTTCCACCTAAGGCTCAAGGAACATCTCTGAAGAGGGGCCAGAAAGATTGTAAGGGCCAGAGGACCAGGGAGTTTGCTGTGGGACTGTGTCTTCTAGAAATGATTGGGAAGCTATATCCAAGACTGTAGTTGGAGTTTTTTCTCCGGGTCCCGCCAAGCCCCAGCAGTCCCTTAGCCCACTTATAAAATAAACATACAGATGCTTATATTATTTAAACTGCTTGGCAATTAGCTCAGGCCTATCATTGTCTAGTTCTTACTCTTATATTCAGCCCATTTCTATTAATCTATACTTTGCCATGTGGCTCATGGCTTACCGGTACCTTATATCTTCCTTGTCCTGGCAGTGGCTCCTTCCTTTCCTGTTCCCTTAATTCTCCTCTCTGTTAGTCCCACCTATACTTCCTGTCTGGATACTGGCCAATCAGTGTTTTATTTATTGACATATTTGCCATATAGAACATCCCACAGCACAAGATACCTCAAAATTATGACTACCTAAACAAGACTATGTTAATAATAATATCAACAGACAAGCTAATGTGGAAGAGGGAAATCTTATAGGGTCCCATGCCTAAACAAAGAACTACAGGCAGCTAAGGACTGCTGAGAGAGGTAGAATTGGCCTCTCCCAGGGATGGCCCCCTAACTGGTTACCTAACACAAAGTAGACAGCCTTGAAACCGTATATATACAAGGCCTATTAAATAGACTCAGCAGGTTTTACTTATATACTTATGCATTCATATATATACATATATGGAGAGAGAGATAATAGATACTTCATATGATGATGCTATAGTGTTAACTTTTTGGAAGCTGGATTTTACATTCATATTTTTCTGTATTTTGTGATTTTCTATAATGAACACATAGCTCTTCCTGAATAATGATAAACATCAGAAAGCATGCAGTGGTCATTTCTATGGCATGCTCACTTGTGGAAATACATCCTAATTGGCCCCAGTGCTCTGGCATTGGCCTTCAGAACCTGGAGTCTTTTTCAGTGATCAGAATGAGGATGGATCATTACAGTTTTCCAGATTTGCTTTTAATGTGATGCTGACAGCCTTAGAGGCATCACAGGTGCCAGAAGCAAAAGACAAAATAACCTCAACAAGCTGGACCAACAACATAAATCTAAGGACAAATGCACCCATGAGATAACACACTTCTAAGTGGGTTCAAAAGCTTAGTCGAGGGTGTGAGTCAAAGAAATTGAGAGTCAGGTTGACTCTAAATGCATCGTCAGCCAAAGAGTTGACAAAGTGCTGAAAATGAATACTGACATTCTATTAATGCAAGCAGAATGTCCAGACCAGGAAGCAGATGGCCTTGGTCTTGAGGCAGCCATCAGTCCTACGGCTAGGGAGAACATTGCAGCACTCTGGATGCTCTCTGTGGGGGGTGAGTCAAATGAAGTCTGCCCAGAAGAAAGCAAGGAGGATGCACTGAAGGAACCATAGCACCCCCACCGCAGGATCAGAAAGCTAGAGGAAATGAAAGGGTCCTTGAGCACATGGTGGCAAAGGGTTCCCCTCCCCCATCACAAGGGACCAGAAGAAAACAAAAGGGCAGTGTTACCTTTTATTGCCCATCTAGGTTGGCCGGCCAGCACAATGACAAAGTTAGTGGTGGGACCCTGATGCCCTGCTGAGGAAGAGTAAGTCCAAAGCATAGTCTGACCTCCAGAGTAGGGCACCTTTAATACCTGCTCCTCAATATATGTTAGGAATTTCGTTTTTATTTTTGTTTTTGAGATAGCTCACTCTGAAGTCCAAGGTGACCTCCAACTCATGGTAATCCTCCTGCCTCAGTGTCCTAAGTGCTGGGATTACAGATATAAGCCATCATCCCTGGGTTATTATGAACTTTTATTATGAGTTACAATGTATGAATTATTTTATTAAAAATGTAATTAAATGAAAGTCTACAATTGTGATCTGAAAATAAATGTAGAGGCTTTTTTTTTCCTGCTTTTGAAGTTGACCTACCTCATTAATCATCAAGAGGGATTCACAGCTCCAGAGTAACAGACGACAGACACCCCATCATCCCATAACATCTGTCTACCTCGGAAGACCCTCTTCCTTATTCCCCCCAAGAGCCAACCAACGCCCTCCAAGTCAACTAGAAGCAGTTTTTCCAGGAGAAATGATACCCCTATTCCTGTTTACTTGCTTTTTTATAATAAGCAAAAGTCTGGAATGTAAGGAGTCTATATTGGCACCTTATTCGTCATCAGCGGGCAACTGCGTCCCAGCCTAAAAGCTGGATGTGCACCCCTATGTGCTTTTTCTGTTTCTGTGTGCATCTCTCTCTGTGCCTCTCTTTCAGTGTTTCCTCTCTGCCAGGCCTGGCGCTCTCTCTCTCTCTCTCTCTCTCTCTCTCTCTCTCTCTCTCTCTCTCTCTCTCTCTCTCTCTCTCTCTCCTTTCCCTCCTAATAAAGCTCTAAAAGGTACCACTGGGTTCTGTCATGATCGTGACCTTTCCACACGGTAACCAGCGCCATTTTCCTTTCAGTGACACATCTACCTAACAGTCATCACAGGACTGAACAGTAACCCTGAAGGTTTTGTTACACCTTAGCTTCTGCAGAATTTTAAGCTTTGAAAGTGACAGTTCAATTACCACGATGAAGAGCATAATGAAGAAACTCAAGTCCCATTCCTCTTTTCAATCATTTTTCTATGCTAATTTCTTTTAAGTCCATGTATCCTTTTTGTTTTGTTTTGTTTTGTTTGAGACAAGGTTTCTCTGTGTAGTTTTGGTGCCTGTCCTGGATCTTGCTCTGTAGACCAGGCTGGCCTCAAACTCAGAGAGATCCACCTGGCTCTGCCTCCTGAGTGCTGATATTAAAGGTGTGTGCCAGTGCCACCTGGCCCTCATTCATCCTTTTAAATGCAGACATTGGTAGCACATGGAGTCTGGAGACATAAGCTGCCTGCAGAGGTGTCCTATCCAGATGTGGCTACATTTTCATTGGGAGAAAGACAAGCGCCCAGAAGCTCTCATTTATAGGACCTTGCTTGTCTTTCTCCCAATGAAAATGCAGCCACATCTGGAGTGGACATCTTATAACCATGAGGCCACCAAGTTAACCTCTACATAGACAGAAAGCAATGCATGTATGTCTAACGGTATAACCCACATCAACTGTAGCAAGAACACAGACTCTAGATACATTAGTAATTACTTTCTCACTGCTGTGACAAATCAACTTAAGGAAGGAAGAGCTTGCTTTGGACCATGGTTTGAGGGAAGAATTGGTCATTGTGTGGGGGGTGGGGGCACAAGAAAAGATCTAGCTGTGACTGCCATCAGGTTATGTGACTCCTCCCATTGTGTCCAGACTCCAGCAGCAGAGATGAATACTAGTGCTCAGTTCACTTTCTCCTTTTTGCTTATTCTGGGATCTCAATCCATGGAATGTGCCACCCACAGGCAGGCTGATCTTCCCATCTCAGTAAAACCTCTCTGGTAACACCCCACAGATATGCCCAGGGGGTTGTTTCTCAGCTGATCCTAAATCCTGTCAAGTACACAACCAAGATCAACCACTCCAACTCGACCCACAAAACATCACCTTTACTTCATAACATCCACTGATCCCCTAAGGTCTCATGTTCACCTCATAATGCAAAATGTGTTTGGTCCATCTGCTAAAAACCAAAAGTCTTAACAATTCTAAAAATGTTCAAAAGTGTAAGGGCAAGGTCTCCTCCAAGACTCAGGCAATCTCTTGACTGTAGACTTGTGTAAAATTAAATGCATAAGTTGTAAGTGTCCAACATACAGTGTCACAGAGTAAACATTCCCATTACAAAAGAAAGGGATGGGACTAGAGCAAGGAAATGCTAGACCAAAACCAAAGCCAGCAGAGAAAGCAAATTCTGCATCTCCCTGTTGTGCATCTGGAATCCATGATATAATCATCTGATCTCCAACAGCCTTGAGAAGCTCTACCCCTCCATCTGTGCCATCTGTAGTGGACATACCCTCTGTGTTGGGCTGACTCCATTCTGTGTCATCAGTTTACCTTGGCAGATGTCCCCTAGACCCAGTATCTCCAACGTTCTTGGGTTTCCATTGCAGCCTAGGATTTACCTTCATAGCTTCATGCAGTGGCCTCCTGGGGCTTCCTTGTGTTGTGTCCAGATTGTGACCCCCCAGAGAGACCACCAAAGATGAGCACGCCGGAATGCAAAAGCAAGGTTTAATTCTGGATATCCAAAAGCAATACAAGCCTAGTAGGCAGCGACTTCGCCCAACAGATCCAATGTAGTGGAGGCTGGAGGAAGTGCCCACCTCTCTGCAAACTCAGTTTTTAAAGGCAAAAGCCACAAGGTTACATCATTTAGGGGTGCTAGTATGGGTACAATTCTGATTGGCTCACTTCTAGGGACTTTCTAGACATCATGGCTTAATCTTATTTCTAAGGGGGTGGTTGCCTGCCACCATTTCTCATTGGTTGCCCTCAGGTGGGGACATTTTTATGGTCAGTTTAGGGAACCAGGGAGAGGACATTCCATAGCCCAGCAGTCATTACCTTGTGACTACCTTGTGAGTCTGTACTTTTACACTTCCTGGTTTCTGGAATCTGGACTGACTGGTTTCAGTAACTCATAGCCTGTACCTAAAAGGAGAAATCTTAGGCCTTAGTTTTAGGGTGAAAGCATTTTAGTCTCACACTTGCAGGAAATAAAGCACTGCTACATATTGGCCAGTCTTTAAAGCTTTAAGAAATCTTGGTGCAAGTCTCCAGGACCTCACAACTCTTTTGCATGTCTGTAAAAGCAGCAGTATGTGAATGACACTGTCAAGTTTTACTGCCAGCTGGAGATGTGTTTGGTTCCATTCCCGCATAGCCATAATGGCATCTGTGCATTGTGGTAGTTGAATGTGTGAAAATGGCTTCCCTAATCAGTTATTTTCAAGCAGTTATTTATAATCCCCTCAGTGGCATTCTCAGTTCAGGCTCTCTCTTTTCAAATAAATTTGCATTTTTACAAGCTGGAGATTTTGATGGATGGGCAGGGGTTGTGTGGGGGAGGGAGGTGTCTTGTTCCCAGAGTACCTTTCCTGTTGTCCTAGTATAGCACAGGAGATCTCTTTATAATGATGTTAATCTTTTTTTTTAACAATTACAGCCACACCAACCCAATCTGAAACTTTAAACGTCTTTCCTGGAAAATTTGTCCATTTTTCATATCTTTCTGCTGTACTTCCTGCTGTCTCTTTTGACTGTAGATCCAGATGCGATCAGCAAGCAGTAACCCTATCACAGCCTGAATGCTATCTTCCCTTGGAATTTCCACCACTGAACAAATTACTCCATCACCTTTGAATTGAGCCTGAGGACATGAGCAGGATGAAGGCAGATTCCTTGTCAGAACATAACACAAATGTCCACTAGCCCAGTTCCCAGTAGAGTCTGTGTTCCCAGTTTGAAATGTCACAAGCCGAGCCTTGACTGTTCACATTTCCCTTGGCATTTGGTCTCCTAAACTCCCAGCAGAGGGCCTGTTGAGCTCTGCTTATAGCACTCTGAGACTTCTCCAGACCGTTGCCCCAAACTCTTCCACACTCATCTGGTAGACCAGTTCTAAGGGCCTAGGAACTACATGGTGAGGTTCATCACAGCACCAGCCCCATGACTCTGAATCTACATGCTGTCTCAGCTGCTTGTCTGGTTGCTGTAAACACCCGAAAAAAGCAACTTCAGGAAAGCACTGGATCGGTTTAAGTTTCGTTTTGTGGCTGACTGAGAGTAAAATCTGTGTCGATGGGGAAAGCAAAGCGACAAGGACAGCTCTCAGCTGTAGCAGCCTGAGCATGGGCTGACTGGTCACATTGTGTCTGCAGGTGAGAAGCCGAGAGGGACAAATGCTCTGCACAACTGGCTTCCTCCTCCTCCTCCTCCTCCTCCTCCTCCTCCTCCTCCTCCTCCTCCTCCTCCTCCCCCTCCTCCCCCTCCTCCTCCTCCTTTCCTTTTCATTCAGTCCCAGAATCCAGTCCATGGAAAGGTACCACCTGCTCCAAGTGGGTCTTCCCTTCCCAGTTAAATTCATCTAGAAACACCCTCAAAGGGCATGCCCAAAGGGGTGTCTTCTGGATGATTCTCAGTCCCTCCAACCTGATAATCAAGATTAACCATCACAACTGAATGCTCGAAGATCTGGAGGAGGAAGAGAGTTTTCATCGCTGACTGTAGAATTTCTAGGTCAGGGTGTCAATGTGGAGCCCACCAATTTTGTTGTATTTTTTAATTGAATTTCAATTTTTTTTTTCAATTGCAGTGTGAGGAATAAAATCCAAGGCATTGAGAAGCTAGGCTAGTGCTCTGTCACTGAGTTACATTCCCAGTCATAGGATCAATTATTACTCTTAAGTTTTGAACAGGTGATATGTCTCTGTTGCTTGGGTGGGGTGAGGGGGCAGAGTCCATCAGCCACTCTACCTTAGAAATGCCCCTGGAAGGGAGCAGCACTTGAGACACTTGACACTCTTTGAAAGAAAAAGTGACGTAATCAAATGTACTTCCCATTTTATTCAGCAGTTTTTAGTTCTGAGAATTTGTAGCACAGATGTCCTGGCATACATACAGCCAACGACTCACTGTAACTCTACAGTTGTAATGTCAAAGGACTAGAAACAACACAAACGCTCAACAGACAGAAACAGGTTCAATGTTTTTGAAACACTGTTGCACAAAGATTTGATGGAATCCTCCGCCATCCAGGAAGGAAAGTGAACCTCTCTTCTTGCTGACTTAGAATTAACAACAAGTACAGAGCAGGTAAATAGATCCCTCTGGCCTAGTTTGCTTTTTGTTACTGTGATCAAAAACCGTGACCGAAATGCAACTCGGCGAGGAAAAGTTTATTTCATCTTTTACTTCCTTGTCAGAGTCCATTATTGAGATAAGTCAGGGCAAGGACTCAAGGCAGGAACCTGGAATCAGAAACTGAAGCAGAAACCGTGAAGGAATAGTACTTACTGGCTTGCTCCCCATGGCTTGCTCAGCCTGCTTTCTTATACAACCCAGGACCACCTGCTCAGGGGAGGCACTACTCACTCACAGTGGCCTGGACTCTCCCCTGTCAATCATTAATAAAGAAAATGCCCACAATCTTGCCTACAAACCAATCTGTTAGAGACAATTCCTTTTTTTTTATTTTTCTTTTTTAAAAATAATTTATTTAACTTTTATTTTATGTGCATTACTATTTTTCCTATATGTGTGTCTGTGTAAGAGTGTCAGATCCCCTGGAACTGAAGTTACAGACAGTTGTCAGCTGCCCTGTGGGTGCTGGGAATTGAACCCGGGTCCTCTAGGAAGAGCAGCCAGTGCTCTTAACCACTGAGTCATTTCTCCAGTCCATAGAGAGACAATTTAACTGAGGTTCCCTCTTCCCAAATAACTCAGTCCATGTTAAGTTGAAAAACAACAACAATAACAACAACAGAAACCCAGCACACTGACCTTTCATGTATAAAAGGGAGAATATAAACTTAAATTTATATTCAGCTGTGTTTGCACTATGGAGATATGTGCACTAAATTAATAAAAAGGGATGTAGGAGTAAGGAGATAAATAGAGTGACTGATAGGTAGAATGCTACCTTAAAAAACCTCTAAAGCTAGTTTTGTTTTTAATAAATGATATTTGAAGAGAACACAGAAACGAGAGCTATAGTGCTTCTCATTCTGATGAGAATGTTGATCAATTGCAGGAGGACAAGTTCGTTTTGAAGCTGTTGATCATTTTTCCCCAAACACCAATCTTTTCTCCCATCAGGGCTCTAATGGTGTCACTTGCCAAGATTCTGAGACTTCATTAGTCATCTCCAGAAATCTCCTACAGCGGATCCTTTCCCTATCCTATATTTTTGGTTGTGAGCCTAGCCTTTAACAGTGGAGCCATCTCTCCATCCCTCTGTCTGTATCTTAAGCAGGGAGCTCACTTTCAGCCATGAGGAAACAAACCCCCATGTGGACGGGATATGGTCCTCCCTGGAGCCTGCTTACTCTACTTGCCTCTCTTCTGCCCTTTGCAGACTCTGAAGGTCATGCCAACTTTCATCCTGCTCATAGACGTGTGCAAATAAGATGCAGATAGTCTCAGCTGAAATACCCAAGGGGCAGCCATGGAAACATCAATGCAACTGAGGTGTGCAGCACAATTAATGATCAATAGCAGATGAAGGCAGGCCACGCTGGACTGAAGAGAACAGTGATTCCGGTACCGTGAGAAGCAATTTTCAATGCCAATGAGTGAAGAAGGCTAAGTTTTTACAGACTTTCCTTATACTTTTGACATATGCTAAGCCCACTGAAACTAATTTTCAGGGAATCACTGAGACATTCCCAAGCTCGTGAAAGGAAGGATAAACTAACTTGTCAGAAGGACAAAAAAATGTGTTGTATTCCTAGTTGTAAATATTTAGCCAACAGACACATCATCCATGCAGCAAAGCAACTCTGAGCTGAACGATCTCCAGAGCCAGAACAAGGGTAGCTTGTCACTTAGGACTTGGGGGTTGGGGAGAAATGGAGTAGTTTCTACTACCCAGCTGGATTCGGGAGTGAAACGATTAACATGTTCTAAATGAACCTAGTGATAATTACCTGTGACTGCTACCAACCCTTGAGCTTTAAATAGATACATTACACAGCATGTGAATTTCATCTCAGAAGACTGTTACCCCTAAAAACAAATGATATAAAATATAAGGTGATATTTTATGTCATTTTACATCAAAATATAAAGGTAAAATGACCATATTATGAAAAATTACATGTGTAAAGATTGTAAGAAGTAACTTAAGGGAAAAGAGATTTATTTTAGCTTACAGTTTGAGAAGATACAGTCCATCCTGGCAGAAAGGCCTACAGTGGCTTCAGCTATGAAAGCAGGGGCACCAGGCTTCTTGCTCACCTGTGGGCAGACCAGGAAGCAGGGATTGGACAGCAAGCAGAACCAGGCTATAAACTTTAAGGCCTACCCCTCAGTGACTTACTTCCTCCAATGACCTTCTACATACTAAAAATTTCACAACCTTCCAAAATAGATTCACTGTCTAGAGACCACACATTAAAGCACATGAGCCTGTGGAAGACATTTAGTTCGAACCTTAAGAATGGAGGTGATCAATGAAAATGAGTGTGGACAAGAACTCAATTCTCGTGGCCTCTGGCCCTCCCTCTTCATTTGTTGTCATTGAAAACTGCTTCTCCTGATACTGGAATCATTGTTCCCTCCAGTCTAATGTAGATGCAATCATCTGTTATAGATTATTACAGAGGATACGTGCCTGTGAGTGCAGGAACTGATGGAGGTCAGAGGCACTCGGTCTCCGAGGACCTGGAATTACAGGTGGTTGTGAGCTACCCAACACATGTGCTGGGAGTCAAAGTCTAGTTTTCTGCAAAAGCAGTGTATACTCTTAATGCTGAGCTGTTTCTCCAGCCCCATTCACTCTTCACACATGGCATCACTCCTTTGTCTGCTACTGCACAGAGAAAATAAAACCACAGAAAGAATCCATCTGAAGGTCCTTCCCCCAAATCCTTGAACATCCCATCCTCAGTACCTAATGTGTCTCTCTACCTACTTGGTGGTGGAAGATAAACCTGTCCTGTAGCCACCTCTTTCTGTGTTTCTTAGAATGTTTCCTGTCTCGGGAAGCTGCCACTATTGAGTTTCTTTACTTCTCCATGCACTGCAAGATCTCCCTTCTGTTTGTAGCTGGGTCTTGAGGTAGATCAATACAGAACTTTTTGAGGAACCACTATATTGATTCCCATAGTGACTGTACAAGTTTGCACTCCCACCAGCAATGGAGTAGTATTCCCATTATCCCACATCCTTGCCAGAATAATGTATCACTTGAGTTATTGATCACAGCTATTCTGACAGGCGTATGATGGAATCTCAATGTAGTTTTGATTTCCATTTCCCTGAAAGCAAAGGATGTTGAACATTTCTTTAAGTGTTTCTCAGCCATTTGAGTTTCTATGGAGAATTCTCTGTTTAGATCTGTATGCATTTTTTATTCTTTCACACACTACATCCTGACAAGTTTCCTCTACTCCTCTAGTTCCCCGCCCCACCTACCCTCTCCCCCAGATCTAGTCCCCCTTGGTTTCCCTTCAGAAAACAGCATGCCTCCTGAGGATATCAACTGAATAAAGCATATCATGTTATAACAAACCTAGGCGCAAACCCTCATATCAGGACTGGGCAAGGCAAACCAGTTGGAGGAAAAGGGTCCCAAGGGCAGGCAAAAAGTCAGAGATACCCCCACTCCCACTATTAGGAGTCCCACAAAAACACCAAGCTAACAACCACAACATATTTGCAGGGAACTGAGTACAGACCCATGCGGGCTCTGTGACTGCCACTTAAGTCTGTAGCCCCTATGAGCCCTGCTTAGTTGATTCTGTGGGCCATGTTCTCCAAGTGTCCTTGACCCCTCTAGCTCCTACAGTTCTTCCTCACCTTCCTCCATGGGGTTCCTGAACTCCAAGAGAAGAGACCCTGTGAAGATCTCCAATTTGGGCTCTCTCTTTGTCTAATGTTTGGCTGTGGGTTTCTGTATCTGCTCTCCTGAGCTGCCGAAGGAAGCCTCTCTGATGATGATTAGGCCAGGCACTGATCTATGAGTATAATAGAATATCAGTAGGAATAATTTTATTGATTTTTTTTCTATCCCAGGTCTCTGGGCTGTCCAGACTCTGGTATTCCAGACTCAGAAAGATAAATATAGTCAGTGCCTCATCAGAGAGGTTTTCTCAGAGACCCACAGCCAGATGTTACTCTGATAAAGAGTCTAAAGGTGAGGTCTCCATCAAATCCCCCCCTTTGGGGAGCCCCCCAGAAGAGGAAGTAGAAAGAGTGTAAGAGCCAGAAGGAGAACATCAGGCCAATAAGGTCCTCTGAATCAACTAAGCCAAATGCACATGAACTCACAGAGATGGAGGCAGCAAGCACAGGGCCTACATGGTTTGCACCAGGTCCTCTGCAAATATATTATGGCTTTCTGTTTAGTGTTTTGATGGGACTCCTGAGTGTGAGAATGAGTGGGTCTCTAATTCTTATGCCTTCTCTTGAGGTTCTTTTCCTCATGTTGGATTGCCTTGCTCAACTTGGATGTAATGGTTTTGCTTTATCTTATTATATATTATTTTGCCATATTTGGCTGTGATCTCTTAGAAGTGAATTCTTTTCTAATGAGAGACAGTAAGGGAAGTGGATCCAGGGGGGAGGGGACGTGGAGAGAAACTGGAAGGAGTAGAAGGAGGGGAAACTATAATCAAGATGTAGTGTATGAGAAAAGAATCTATTTTCAATAAAGAAAAAACGCTCAAGAACTTAAAGAAAGGGGACAGTCTGCTTACGAATATTTTGTCATTCCAGGGCAACAGGGCATCACCACTTTCTGCCCCTTCTAGGAGCTCTTTTAATAATTGCTCACATTCAGTGTCTTTACTCCTTCCCATTCATTTGCTTCTCAGCCCCCTCAGCTGTCAGAAAACTACAAAGGCCAGAGGGTTTGTAGTCCACACAGGCTTTAAAGCAGTTGCTGAACTCTGTTATTACAGCGGGGACACATCCTCAGAGAGTCTGGAAATGAACAATTTTGACCGTGTCCCAATAAAATCTGTTATTCAGAAGGCTGATGGCTGGCTTTGCCTGAGATGCCTGCTAACCAGACACGTGGTCATGAGCATCCTTGCCCATCTTGCACATCTTTGGCTGCACACTCTGAACACCTCCACACTCACACATTGCTTGTCCCCTCCCAGACTGCTTTCCTGGCTTCTCTTCTCATGATAACTTGTTTTTTTTTTTTTTTTGGTTTTTCGAGACAGGGTTTCTCTGCGTAGCTTTGCGCCTTTCCTGGAGCTCACTTGGTAGCCCAGGCTGGCCTCGAACTCACAGAGATCCGCCTGGCTCTGCCTCCCGAGTGCTGGGATTAAAGGCGTGCGCCACCACCGCCCGGCTTCATGATAACTTGTTAAAGGCTACAGTTCCTGCAGGCCTTTCTCACTCCGCTTTCCCCCCATCAGCACTTTCTACTCATCTATATACCAGTGGTCCCCAAATCTCCTCTCTTCTGAATTCCTAACTTACTTCTGCCATTGCCAACCTGACCTGTCCTTTTCCTTGGAGATTGCACAGATGCCTGAAACTTTCCACACCCAAACTGGAGCTTGAAACCTCTCACATCCCTACCTGCACCATCATCTTCCTTCCCAATGTCAATACGTCACACCATTGTAAACCTAAGATTCAGCATCCATCTTTGCCATAATCCTATACTAGGTATCTCATTATTTACCAAAACGTAGCCATTCTTCTTCTGGACCTAACCAATATTTGTTGAATGGATAATTGAAAGTCATAGGCTTTTATTTGGATATGTAAAAGTCTTCCTTACCCAGCTCCTCAGATTTCTTTGGATCCCCTCATGTATAACTGGAATGATAATAAAGTGATAAAAATATCAAAGAGAAGCTGATTGGGAATAATAAACAGTTTAGAGCTTGTTAGTATTGATAACAAATTGGGATTAGATAAACTTTATAGCATCTGAAAAGGCTTCATCAAGAACACAAAGGAATGCATTTTTTGTGTCTGACACACATTCAATATGTTCCAATACACACAAACCGCACTGTAAATAACATTACAGTAAACAGTTGCACACAGAGACAGAGAAGTAGTATTTTCCTCTTGTTTGTAGAAGCCATAAGAGAATGACATTAAGAGATAATATCAAAGGAAGATGGGTGTGATGCAGGTATGATGCTTGGTTTGGGATCTCAACTGGATTAAGAAATACTAGACAACTGGTAATGCCACAGTTACTCTCAGTGTTTCAGTAGGCAGCAAGCCTGTCCTGTCTACTGAGAAGGAAACCCGTGTTTTAGCATTTGATTAGCGTGACAAGGCCGATTACGGCTAGGAGGAGCTTTCCAGAGGAGACAGCCATATGACTAAGTGAACTGAATGGGGACAGTCCATCCTAGTGTGGGTAGGCTCCGTCCCATCAGCTGGAGCCAGAGGAAGCAGAGAGGTGGAGGAAAGGTAAAGGCTTGCTTTCTTTCCTGGAGCTGTGACACTCCTTCCTGTCCTCAAAGTCTGGCTTCTTCTTCTCTAGCCTTCTCTGGATCCCCAAACTACACCAGCACCTCCCCACCCTGGACTGCCAGCCTCTCACCTCCCTCATCCCGGACTGCCAGCCTCTCACCTCCCCACCCTGGGATGCCAGCCTCTCACCTCCCCTACCCTGGGATGTCAGCCTCTCACCTCCCCACCCTGGGCTGCCAGCCTCTCACCTCCCCACCCTGGGCTGCCAGCCTCTCACCTCCCCACCCTGGGCTGCCAGCCTCTCACCTCCCTCATCCTGGGCTGCCAGCCTCTCACCTCCCCACCCTGGACTGCCAGCCTCTCACCTCCCTCATCCTGGACTGCCACCCTCTCACCTCCCCACCCTGGGATGCCTGCCTCTCACCTCCCTCATCCTGGACTGCCAGCCTCTTATCTCCCTCATCCTGGGCTGCCAGCCTCTCACCTCCCCACCCTGGGCTGCCAGCCTCTCACCTCCCCACCCTGGGCTGCCAGCCTCTCACCTCCCCACCCTGGGCTGCCAGCCTCTCACCTCCCTCATCCTGGGCTGCCAGCCTCTCACCTCCCCACCCTGGACTGCCAGCCTCTCACCTCCCTCATCCTGGACTGCCACCCTCTCACCTCCCCACCCTGGGATGCCAGCCTCTCACCTCCCTCATCCTGGACTGCCAGCCTCTTATCTCCCTCATCCTGGGCTGCCAGCCTCTCACCTCCCCACCCTGGGCTGCCAGCCTCTCACCTCCCCACCCTGGGCTGCCAGCCTCTCACCTCCCTCATCCTGGATTGCCAGCCTCTCACCTCCCTCATCCTGGACTGCCAGCCTCTCAACTCCCCACTCTGGGCTGCCAGCCTCTCACCTCCCCACCCTGGGCTGCCAGCCTCTCACCTCCCTCATCCTGGACTGCCAGCCTCTCAACTCCCCACTCTGGGCTGCCAGCCTCTCACCTCCCCACCCTGGACTGCCAGCCTCTCACCTCCCCACCCTGTACTGCCAGCCTCTCACCTCCCCACCCTGGGCTGCCAGCCTCTCACCTCCCCTACCCTGGGCTGCCAGCCTCTCACCTCCCCACCCTGGACTGCCAGCCTCTCACCTCCCCACCCTGGACTGCCAGCCTCTCACCTCCCCACCCTGGGCTGCCAGCCTCTCACCTCCCCATCCTGGGATGCCAGCCTCTCACCTCCCCACCCTTGACTGCCAGCCTCTCACCTCCCTCATCCTGGACTGCCAGCCTCTCACCTCCCTCATCCTGGACTGCCAGCCTCTCACCTCCCCACCCTGGGCTTCCAGCCTCTCACCTCCCCACCCTGGGCTGCCAGCCTCTCACTCCTCACCCTGGGCTGCCAGCCTCTCACCTCCCCTATTCTGGGCTTCCAGTCTCTGGCCTTACACTTAAGCACATATGATCAACGCTCTTGGTCTTGAAGGCTCCAGACTGGACGGAGGCACCGCAGCAGCTCCCTGGTTCTGCAGCTGCAGGTGGCCTGTGCTGGTCACATGACTTTTCTCATTGCTGTGACAGAGTCCATGACAAAAGCAGCTTAAGAGAGGATGCTGTCTTTTGTCCCTGCTCTGAGAGTGACAAGGAAGCAATGGCAGTTGGAGCTCTGCCTGTGGTGGCGGGAGCTTTGCTTCAGCTTGTGATGTGTCAGCCAATCCGGAGCTCGGTCCAGAAGGGAGACCTGCCCTTGGTGACCCACTTCCTCTAGCGAATCTCTGCCTTGTCCTATAATCTCTAATTGGGGAACAACTACGGAAATACATGAACCTCTGGAGGACATGTAACAACCAAACCTAACAGCCAGCTTGTCATAATTCAGTCACTCCTAACAAATTCCCCTCCCCCTCCTCTTCCTCTTCTTATTCCTCTCCCCGCTCCTTCTCTCCCTCCCCTTCTCATGATATATATATATAGAACATAAGATACATGTTCTCCCTAGGGCAGTCTGGTTAACCAGGAAAGTCAAGTCTAAGCTTGACACTGTGACTTTGATCCGTCACTTCTCCACTGTAACTACACGTCTGTTAAGGCGCTATCTATACAGCTCCCTCCCTGGTACCTACAGTGCTCCTCTCTGTGTCTGCGTTTTTCTTATGCAGTGTGTTCCTCTGGGTAGACACCCCACCTTTCTTATTTTAACCATATCATTTTTTTCCATAATCACATAGAGGTAACTGAGGTTAACAGAAGCCACTGTGAGGTTAGTACAGGGGATCCACGCACACTCTGTCCCCAGAATGCAACAACAGTGCCTAATGGCATGCTCACTTGAGTAACAAGTAACTAAAGATATTACTAAATACAAGACAACAAGAATGTCTTCCTCATATCTAAAGTCACTGGGAGTCCCAGCACAGGAGATGTAGAGTGTATATGTTGAGACCTGACTTGTTCAGTGTACAGACATACCTTTGTTTATATATTCTGGGTCTTTGTTGTCTTAGAAGTTGCACTTGTTCTGGGAGCAGCAGTGAGTCTACAGCAAAGACCAGTCTGCTCTCCAGAAGGCTATGGTGTAGGCAACATAGACCAGGAAACTGCCCTTCTGCTCACAAGAGGGCAACTCGGTGATCCAAGTGTTCTTTCACAGACCCCATTTTAAAAAATTGTGTATGTGTCCACACCCATGTGTATAGTAAATGCATGTGTGTGAAGGGGCTTGTGCCTGTGTTTGTGCCCGGAGAGGCTGAAGAGGGATGTTTGGCATTTCCCCCCTCCATCTCTTGAGA
The DNA here is from genome assembly GCF_049852395.1 of Peromyscus maniculatus bairdii. NCBI lineage: Eukaryota > Metazoa > Chordata > Mammalia > Rodentia > Cricetidae > Peromyscus > Peromyscus maniculatus. The sequence goes on from NC_134852.1 coordinate 95,773,614, forward strand.
CAGGTTCACTCACTGAGGTTGGAGTTAACTTCCTGCTAGGCTGGCTGACTCTAGCAATTCTCCTGTTTAAATGCCCCCAGGCCAAGCCTGGGGTTACAGGCATGCAGGGCCATGCTGTAAGTTTACATGGACACTGGAGATCCACAGTCAGGTCCTCATACTTGCACAGGGGGTGCTCTTAGCCACTGAGCCAGCTCCCCAGCCCTCACAGCTCCATTTTGAATGATAACACATTCTTTCCTCGCATGGATCTATCATTTGCATATGATCAGAATTTTCTCGCTATTTGGTGGTCCACTCCAGGACACTCTGGGATTTAAGTCTTTGAAAGCATCTGTGAGGAAAAGAAAAATTCTTCCAAGAAATATGGCATCAAATGGTGTGCACCTGAGTGCATTTCAGAGGCCTATTGCAGGATGCCAAGTTTCCCTTCAGAAAGTGGTCTTCCCTAGTCTAACCACCGCTGAAGAGAGCCTGTGCCCTGGGACTTCACAAAGCCTCTATACTTTTCCATTGGTATTTTGTGGCTTAAGTTCATATTTTCAGGAAGTTTATGCATTCTCTCTTCCTATAGACCATTAAAATATCAATTTTTGTGCTGAGAGTGGTGGCACACGCCTTTAATCCCAGCACTCGGGAGCCAGAGGTGGGAAGATCTCTGTGTGTTTGAGGCCAGCTTGGTCAAGTTCCAGGACAGCTAGGGCTGTTACACAAAGAAACCCTGTCTCAAACCAAACCAAAAAAAAAAATCTATGTTTGTAGTGTATGTGTATGTTCATGTATGTTTAGGTGTGCATGTGTGTGTGTGTGCATGTGTGTTGTTTGCCTGAAGGTCATCCAATACCGTCACCTAGATAATTTTCCCTCTCTCTTTTCTTTTTATTTTCTTTGTTGTGACAGTCTCTCACTGGAATCTGGGGCTTCTTTATTTGACTAGGCTGGCTAGTGAGTGAGCTCCAGGCATCCACGAGTTTTAGCCTCCCCACGGTATGCTACTATACCTGATTTTAATGTGGGTACTGGGGATCAAACTCAGGTCCTCATGCTTTATTGCAACCACTTTTCTTACTGAGTCAGCTTGCTTTTATTGCCGAAGGATTATCAGACCTTCGTTGATTTTAAAATTTTCTTCATAAGCTGAAGATATTATTCCTTTATTACATACGCTGCAAATGTGTTTTCCAGTGGGGGCTTAAGTGAAATGGTGAAAGCTTTGGAGCTCTGTACATTGTGTTCATTTATTTATCTCCCCATGGTGCACATTACTGCTACCCTTCTGTAGTGTCAAGCCTCTGCTGGGGGCAGTACCTGCAGGTCAGTGCCATGTAGGTTACACACACACACACACACACACAAACACACACACACACACACACACACACACACACACTCAGCATCCTTTTCTATGAGCCTCATTTAAAAAAATAATTTTAGCATGCAAATATTTCATTCACCTGGAGAGTGTGTGTGTGTGTGTGTGTGTGTGTGTGTGTGTGTGTGTGTGTGTGTGAGAGAGAGAGAGAGAGAGAGAGAGAGAGAGAGAGAGAGAGAGACTTTGTTTGAAATTAATTTCATTTTATTCACTGCTGGGAAATTCCATCACTATCAAATATTAATTTTATTAAAACATTTAGTGTCTTCGCCATCTCTCTGCCTGCTACTGATCCTCAGCCAACCATTTTAATTGTCATAGCTTTCAAACAATACTGACAGCACAAGATTTGCCATCATTACTTTTATTTCCTTAAAGATATCTTGACTCTTTTTGGACATATATTACTTCAAGTGCAATTAGGGTCTATTTGACAAGTTCTGAAAATAATTCTGTTTTTTTTTATTAGAATCACATTTTATTTAAAATTAGTTTGGGAAGAACTCATATCTTGGTAATTACTGCCACTGCCTGGATGTATCTCTTCAATTACTCCAACCAGCTTTTTATGTGGTTTGGGAAATAGAAAAGGAGCATTTATGAAAATAAAAATACAAACCCTTGTTAAGTTTCCCCTCTGCATTCTGTAAATTGTGTTGTTATTGCTTGTGGAGTCTGCTGTATTTTCTATTTGCCTACTGCAAGGAAAAAATATGAATTTTAATATCTGCATAGTTTTTCTTGTTCTCGCTCATGGTTATGCTTCCTACTTTTTCTTGGCTGAGTGGTGGAAAACTCCAAGAACCAGAATCCACTGATAATGGCTGTCTTTTTGTTTCTGCACACCAGCTGATGTCTTGAGAATTACTCCCCACCATGTTGAAATATGCTTTTTAAAAATTCTTTGAAATTTTCTGTTTGTTTGCTTGTATGTTTGTTTGGGCACCATAGGCATGCCTGCTGCCCTCGGAGGTCAGAAGAGGGCATTGGGTCCCCTGAAACTGTAGTTACAGATGGTTGTGAGTAGGCATGTGAGTGCTGGGAACCAAACCCAGGTCTTCTGAAAGGGCAGCAAGAGCTCCTAATCACGGAACTGTATTTCTAGCCCCTGAAGTGACCCAAATTTGTCTACCTCTGTCCAGCTCTCAGAATGGAGACAATAGTAAATGAGCACTGAGTGCAAAATGCAGAGGCCAGGCCCTGACTTCAGATGCATTCCTGGTACTCTCGATACTTCCCATACTCTGTTCCACATCGGGTCACTAGATATGGAACTATGGTAAGAACTACGCTAAGACACAGGTCACCAGCAGGATCATCATCTGTGAACTAGGAAAGGCCCAATTTTCCAGCCAGTTGGGCAGCGGCTGTACTCTATCACATGGACCCAGAAACAGTGGGAGAAAGGGAGCGCTTGACCCTTTGGGGGGCTTTCAGGCTTTAAAAAGAAAGCTTGGGTGTGTGTCTCCAAATTCTGCTCCATGCTTGTGAAACTAGTTGTCTCCATACTTTCCTTTACGCATTTTATAACTGATGACTTCAAACCCCAGGACATATCCACATACTCTTTACCTTAGCTAGGATTATGTTCTCATAAACCCATCTTAGCTTGAAAGATTGAGTGAAAAAGACATTCAGTACACTAATCCCCCTGATCTCCTCACTTTAAAGATGGGAATATGGTGTGGAGACCCTTCACATGACATGACTTGCTGGGAGCTATAGCTTCTGGCACTGCCCAACATCTAGCCAGGCAAAGGAAAAATTAGAACTGTTTTTTGGACAGCCTCTGTGACACTTTCACACCACCATAATGTCAAAAAATGCAAGTCTAGGTCTCCTATAAACTGTCTCTCGTCTGTCACCTCCTTCATCTCTTCTCTCCAAGCTGTTCTGATTGCTGCAAAAGAGCAGTTGATTAATAAATCCATTTAGCAGAATAACAGTACTGAGCTCTCTCCTAGGGCCTATGATTTGGCCAGTCGCAGGTCTTTTCCCTGGTTAACAGCACCAAGCATGAGGGTCCATTTTATCAAACAGGCTTTAGTCCAATCAGAAAGTGGTTGGTTACTCACATAATATTCCTGCCACTGTTGCACCAGCGGGCGTATATTCTGAGGTTTTATAAACATGGGTTCTGGGCATCAGACTCAGGTCCTTGGCCTTGTGCAGCAAGCACTTTACCACTGAAGCACCTACCAGCACCATGTCTGCTTTTTCAGTCACGTGCTGTTCCTCCCTTGTCTCCAAATAGTCTCACAGTCAGCACATTTCAGGTCCCTCAAGGTCTAGTGTAAACAAAAGAATTCTCAACCTCAGGAGAGAATGCTCCCACATCCCTAGAAGTATCTTCAATAGTTTTTTTTTTTACATATCTTATTTACTTTTCATACTCTATTTTATTAATGCTGGGGCTTTGCAAATTTTAGCAACAGGCTTCCCCTCCATCCAATTGTTCTTGTACCCTCTCTAGTCCTGTGTCTATTATATTACATTGATAGGTATCAAGGAAGCATAAGATTCACCCCTCAGATGTTCATTTGAGCCAGACAAGCAGGAGTTCTTGTCTTCCTGTAGGTCATTACTCAGGAATATGTCATGTGCTTTGTGAGGGGGAAGCTGCTACAAGCCCTCAGCTGGCTCAGGGTGATAGCAAACTACCATCATGGTATGTGTGGCCCATCCCAGAACAGGACTGTTCTGCCTAGATCAGGAACTTAGTACAAAGGTGTTACATTGTGTGGTTGAGACCACTAGTTGCTCTCCAGGATTGTTTTCCATTTAATAGTTATCTACTGCACCTCACCACTTAGTGGCCTATGGCAAGGATCTAATATTTCTCACACTCTCAGGAGCTGCCTGGGCTCAGCTGTACTGCTCTTCAGCTCATCGTAGTGTCAACAACTGCATTAATAGGACTGTTTAATCTCTTCCTTCCAGGGTGGCCAGCACAAGTCAGATCCTCTTCTACCCAGCTTGTCTGCAGGAAGCCATCAATCAACAGTCACATCTGAGCTTCTTTAGATGGAGGCTAGATCTCAAAAGTCATGACAGGAAAAAGCTGCCATGGTTCTTGAGGGTAAGGTCCAGAAACAGCACCCAAATTCACTTATTAAATGTGTCATGAATCACCAGGGCATGTTGTCAGGAGCCTCGCCATTATGGTGGCTCCATGAGCAAAGTCACAATAACAGCCTAATCTCTTTCAGAGAGCAAAATACACCTACCAATTCATATCACTATAAGCAATTTTACTAATGTGCTGACTGCAGCCATGTATTTTGGATAGAACACCTTCCTATTTGAATTTCCATTTTCCCGAGGTGCTAGAAAAGATGTATTTCCACAAATTCATGTATTATGCATTTTTACTTTACATACATATTTACACTTGTAAGTGGGTTGATCCCTTGTGGAGAGGGAGACATTTTAAAGTAGATCCTGGAGAAGTCATTTATAAACACTGTGACATTTATGCTACAATAAAAAGCACCACTGTTTACCCCATTCCTTGACAAACAGAAGACCTGGAATGGATAGCTCTCAACACTTCTCTTAAGATCACAACACTTTAGACCCTAGCCATACTCCATAGATCTCTATTCAGCCTGCTTGACTTCTTTATGGTGGTTAAAAGATAAAATGATAAAAATTTGTCATCCTTACCATTTATAAGCAGATATTCCTGTGATGTTAAGTACAGTTGTATTATTGTACAATACATCTCCAGAACTCTTTCATGTTGTAAAACTGAATCTCTGCACTCCTTAACAACAACAACAACAAAAACCCTCATCCCTGTCCCCAACTTATACCATGAGTCTCTGAATTTGGTGATTCCAGGTAGCTCACATGATTTGTATTTATTCATGGTAGCAACTCTTTTGTGAGTAGCTCACCATGTCTTCATAGTTCATTCTTGATATAGCTCTTGTCAGACTTGCCTTCCTGTTGGACTGAGTGATGCTCCCAGGTGAGGGATGCTCCATGGACTTGAGATAACATGATACTTCTTTATCCTCCCCTAATGAATTCCTGGACCACGCTCACTTTTTGGCTGACGTGAATATGGACTTGTACTCACGGGTATACAAATGTCAGCCTTTGATTCTGATGGGCTCTCACTGTTCTTTCTCTCTTCTCCTGGGCCTACCTTGTCACACACTCTGCATCAGCACTTTATGTTCATACATTCGTTCCCAAGCACACTGACCAGGTTCACTAACAGGCTGTGATCATCAGCACATGCCGTGCCGGGAAGGGCTAGCTTTGATACTGCACAGACACAAGTGATTTTTACCCTCTACACAGCAAACTACATTAGAATAAGCAGCAAGATCACACCTTGGTACTCCTCTCAGCTGCTCTGTGAACTTGAAGTCAGGGATCTATAGCAATAGTGAAAGTGGGTTTCAAATCCATAAGGCTGGAGTGCTAGGAATCTGTGTTGCTGAGGCCTGAATCGTTTCTAAATGAGTCAGCCTCCTCTTGAAATATTTGAAGCAAGTAACCTCTGTTATTTGTGCCTCTCTGTGGCTTGGATCACATCACACAGAACTCTGTGGCATGGTGCTCCATTAAACTTGAGAGAACAGAGGGAGAATTGACTGGATATGATGCCCCTGTGATCAGAACCCAGTGTCAGAGGGAGCCAGTAATGGCACCATGAGCCCAGGAATGGTGGGGTCCAGCTAGTCTAATCAAATAGGCATGGACCACAATGTAGACTAGAGAGTGGTACATCAACAGTAATAATTGAGTAGGTCTTATGCTCTCAGCCAGACACGAAAATCCAAAAATAAAATTACAGAAGACAGAGCTTCTGATCTTATAAAGTTAGGTCCTCTGGGGAGAAAAATGCTACACCTATATTAAAGAGTCTACAAAGCTGGATGACTAATTAAAATGCCATGGCTTTGGAGAGTCAGAACACTACAGATGAAGAGCCAGTTTTCTTAGACAATTTGGCAGTTGACTATCGTCCACCTCTTTGTCTGACTTAACATTCTGGCAACTATTAAAACCTTTGGAATGTGTTCTTAGCAAACCATTTACTTCCAGAACCCAGAAGTTAAGAATTTAATTAGATAGCAACAGCGGAGAATTCTCAGCTTTGTCGGGACCCACCTGCCTACAGTCTCTACTGATGTACTGGGTAAATGCCTCAACTTATGACTTTCTTTGTTCTGTAACAATCAAGTCTCGTGTTTTCATTGCTGTGATATAATATGTTATTTAGAGAAGCTGAATTTGTGTTCCCAGGCTATGGTTATCTGTCACTCACTCATATTTGGCTTAGAATAAAACATCTCTTATTCCCTTTGAAGTGAGAATTGTGCCATCCATCAATGCTTTCAACTGACTAACATTTCTAGAGCTAATGCGCACATAGCCAAACACCTACAAGAAGATAGAAAGTGCACAAAGCCATCACAGGTGGTGAGGGTCTCCATGCCAAGCTCTTGCCACAGCTGGGGACCCTAGGACAGTGTGGCAGTATTAGGACAGATAGGAAGACAGATGGCAGCGTACAAGTCTTCGAGGTGTGGAGGCAGAGTGGCTACATAGAGTCGAGGAAAGGAGAATAAGGCAGGGATGGCAGGATCCAGCCAATGAGCCCTAGTTTGGGGCCCTAAGGTCTTCTCGAGTTCTTGGTCTGCAATGGCAGGTTCTGTGAAAGAAAAAGAGATATAAGGCTGAGTAGCAAGGTCTCATTCAGCTGTAAGGAGAGAGATGGAGGACCAGGACAAGCAAGGAGAGTGGGACCAAGGGGATCAGTAGGCGTCTGAGTCACCCGTATCAAGAGAGATTCCAGCCTAATGGATAAGCTCTGATTCTCTTGAACTCTTGTTAGCTTTTAAAAAACAAAACAAAAAACCTTTATGAAAATATATTTTTTTCATACATTTTCTTTTTAAAGGTACAATGTTTAAAGGAGAAAAAAAAAAGACTAGAGATTCAGATAAGACAGAAGTGAAAGGCATTGCGTCAGGAGTCGCAATGGACAAAGGAGGTGCCCCCTTCCCAGAATTCTCCTTCCTTTGCTCACCCGTGGTGCATACAAGACAGAAGCTCCCAGCCACTGTGGCATAAAACAAATGACCACATGACCTCCTGTAGGCATAAGCTGAGGATCTCAGGGATACTAGTGAAGTTGGTCTCATCTGCTCTCTAGAGGCCGACACATGCTGTGGGATGTTCTGTATGGCAAATGTGTTGCTCTGATTGGTCAATAAATAAAACACTGATTGGCCAGTGGCTAGGCAGGAAGTATAGGCAGGACTAACAGAGAGGAGAAAAGAAAGAACAGGAAGGCAGAAGGAGTCACTGCCAGCCACCACCAGGATAAGCAGCATATGAAGATGTCAGTAAGCCATGAGCCATGTGGCAAGGTATAGATTTTTAGAAATGGATTAATTTAAGCTATAAGAACAGTTAGCAAGAAGCCTGCCACGGCCATACAGTTTGAAGCAATATAAGTCTCTGTGTTTACTTGGTTGGGTCTGAGCAGCTGTGGGACTAGCGGTGACAAAGATTTGTCCTGACTGTGGGAAAGGCAGGAAAACTCTAGCTACAAACACAGCCATGAGGGAGCAACCACCCAGCCACTGGAACCTCTCAGTCATGAGGCTCTATAATCCTACTCCTGTCCCTAGCCAGCCAGACTTCCAGGCAACAACATAAGCCTACAGTGGGTGTGCTTGTGTTGTGTTCCTCTCTCACACACACAGTCTCAGCACTTAACAAAGATGAAGGAGAGTGAGGAGAAACAAGACCAGAATCCAGCTTCACTTCTCATCAGCTACAAATGTCGTGACAGAGTGAATTTGAATCTTATCCAATTACCATCGCAGCCTTATGAGGCAAGCATAGGACTGTCTCATTTAAAGTATCTGAAGCTCAGAGCAGTTTAATCATCCATTCCAGGTCACAAAGCTCAGAGTGCAGAGCTGGTCTTGAACCCAGGCAGTCTGACTCCAGAGCCCCTGCCATTCACCTTTGCACTTGCCACTGTCCACAGGAACAAGCCTGCTGAGTTCTCCATGAGACACACATGCTTTAAGATACAGGAGGAAACCTATAATCCCAGCAGGTGGGAGAGAGAGGCAGGAGGAACAGAGTCAAGTCAAGGTTTGCCTTACCTGCATAATGAGTTCAAGGCAAGCCTGAGTTACATGACATCCTGTCTCCAAAGAAAATGGAGGGAGGCTAGAATATTTCAACATAATATGATAATGAGAACGTGTTTTCAAGTGCAAAAGTTATTTCTTTTTTTTTTTTTTTTAAATTTCAAGGTGAGGAAAGTTAGGGAAACCTGCAGTTGGCAGAGGAAAGATTGAAACTTACACAAACTGTCCCAACATAAGATGAATGGAGCTACACTTCCCACATGGAGGAGTAAAGGACCAGAGCTGAGGGTGGAGATGAAGGAAATAAGATAAGGTCTTTTTATCTGAGTTCTAGCAAATGCTCGGAATAATCCCAGAAGTGGAAAAGAAAGGTCATGGGGAAGAAATGCCATTCAAAGAAAAATACAGTTATCTGCACCAGAGAGAGAGAAGGAGAGAGAGAGAGAGAGAGAGAGAGAGAGAGAGCCAAAAGAGTAAAGATAATAACAGAAATAGATTAGTGATCAATAGACATGTTCTAAAGAAAAAATAACATTTCAAGCATCTAATTTGGGAGAGTGCCCAAGGAGTTGGGATAAAACTGTTTCTCAGTTCTCTCTGAGAGGCAGATGCACCTGCCAACACTAGATGCAAAGACAGTGGACCAGAGGATCTTCCCAACAACAACAACAAAATCCAAAACAAACAAACAAACAAACAAACAAACAAACAAACAAAAAACCCTCCCACATGGGAGAAAATTACCTGAGGAATTCCTACATGCTAGCTACTGTGTATTTCATAACACGCTGCTCCAAAAACATTGTCCTAGTCAGTGTTCTCCAGAGAAACAGAAGCAACAGGAGAGATAGATGATGTATGGGTGGGGAGATGGATGGATAGATGACAGAGAATATAATTTATAAGGAACCAGGTCATATAATTAGGAAGGCTGAGATTCCCCACTTTTTGCCCTCTTGACGTTAAAGGCCCAGGCATACTGATGACATAATGCCCAATGAAGCCGAGTGAATTCTGAGATGTCCAAGCTCAGGCCTCAAGGCTGAAGAACCAGTCGAGTTCTCCCTTTCTCCCGCTTCTGTTCTTCCCAGGCCCCAGTGGATGGGGCAGTGGTGCCTCCCACATCAAAAAGGCCATCTGCTTTATTCAGCCCACATCCAGAATCACTGTCTCAACACTCCCAAACTTCATTAACCTGGGCATCTGGTGAACCATTCAGGTTGGCACACAAAACTACCATCATGCAGTCACATGGTGGCACTCACAGGTCTGTGCTGGCTGCTTTTGGCAGATCAAGGTGGCTAGAACAGGACAGCACTGCTTCTCACAGTGGCTCTCCCAGCTCCATGTCTCTCATGGTTTGCAGGGACCAGCAGAGGGGTAAGGGCTATACTTTGGGCCATGCAAGGACAGGAGCAAAAGAGATTCAGGCCAGAGTTAAAGCATGAAAAGTCTTATTTTATATTTCATTCAAGCAAAGAGACACTAGGAAATAAAAATAGCTTTGGAAATACATGAAAAAATTGAGCAGTATGAAAAGCGTTAGCAATGTAATAAGGAATAATCAGAAAAATAAATAAATAAGCATAAAAGCAAGAATGCAAAGCTAGGTCAGCAAACGGAGGCCTGACATAGTTCTCCAGCTCCACATGCACCAATGAGTTAATTCAACAACCTCTGAAGGCAAGGCCTATTAAACTCACATTTTGTACTGAAAGAAACTGAAGACTTAAAGATCCTTATCCGAGTTCATGAAGACAAATAAGCAGAGATGGGATTTGAACTTAGGGAGTCAGAGTCCACAGTCCAAACTTCCTAAATGCCACTCTTCTAATTTCAGACCTGTTGGCTGTCACATTCACATGCCAATTACTGTCCCAGCAAGTCTGAATTGCTTCTCCCACAGGGTTATAAATAGCAGCAATTATACAAAAGCCAAGCCTGGTGTCACAAGCAAGAGACACACAAGAAATAAATGAGCCAGAGGTTTCCACAGAAAGGAGCAATCAAAACTCAAAACGTACCAGGAAAATGTAAACCAAACATAGCGGCCCTACAAATATGGGATTTGAATTCAGACAATGGTAGAAGGAATGAGGGGGAGATACAGGCCTGAGGCTGTGAGGGAGGCAGAATCTACAGAACTTCAAAAGGCTGAAGTGGAGAGGAAGGAAGAGCTGAGAAGCCTGGGTGAGTAGCAAACCTGTGAGGATCAGCTCTGGAGAAGAGGTGTTAGACCCACCCACCTATCAGCTTTCACCTGAGAGGTTCCAGCCAGCAGCCGTTCCCACTCTCCAGCTCATCAACCACCCAAAGGCACAAAAAATTGAGAGCTGAAGTTGGGCGGTGGTGGCACGTGCCCTTCACTCCAGCATGCTGCAGGTAGAAGGAGGCAGATCTCTGTGAGTCTGAGGTCAGCCTGGTCTATAGAGCAAGTTCCAGGGTAGCGAAGGTTACGGAAAAGAAACTCTGTCTCAAAAAACAAAACACAGAGAGAGAGAGAGATAAAAAGAGACAGAGAGAGGGAGGGAGGGAGGAAGGAACGAAGGAAGGAAAGGAAGAAAAGGAAAAAAGAAAGGAAGGAAGAAAGAAAGGAAGAGAGAGAGGGAAGGAAGGAAGGAAGGAAGGAAGGAAGGAAGGAAGGAAGGAAGGAAGGAAGGAAGGAAGGAAGGAAGGAAGGAAAGAAAAAGTGAACGCTGAAAGCTGGCACAGTCTGTTGTGGGAGGGAGCTAGGTGCTGTGGATTAGAGTGAGTGGAGACCTGGTCTAGGAAGTCAGCCCAGGTTTCCTGGGGAGGTAACTTTTGAGCTGAGATCTGACACAGACCTTCCCTGATGACATCAGCAGCAGACCCAGACCTGACCCATTGTTCTTCAGCTTCCTGACCTGTTGTCAAAACAAACAAACAAACAAACAAACAAACAAACAAACTCTGTGTAACTCTGGCTATCCTGGAATTTGCTCTCTACATCAGGCTGGCCTACCACTCACAGAGATCCCAGCTACCTCTGCCTCCCAAGTACTGGGAGTAAAGGTGTTTGCCACCACCCTCCAGCGAGGCCTGTTTGTTTTGATATCATCGGTCACTTTCTGAATATCTGATAAAGGTTATCTGTAGTTAGATCCCACCTGTAATAAAAGCTAAGTTCTAGGGAATCGAGATTCAGTTAGCTCATATCAGACACCAGGTAACCACTGGTTAACCTACACACAGACAGACCACTGCAGTCCCTGACATGTGAGACACTCTTTGGCCCAAGCATACAACCACGCTGTCACCTCTCAAAGCCCTGATACAGCTTGATCCTGGCAAGACCCACCCAGTGGAGAGAAGAAAACTAATGGTGCAGGCAAGAGAAGAGAGCTACAGTTACAAGATCTTCCGGAGCCTGGGGATGGGTGGCATTTCAGATACCTGTGGCAGACAGGCCATCGGACCATGTCATCAAATCCCCAAACCAAGCTGGTGAGAACAAATGCAGGTGAGGTGCTAAGGGAGGTGGTGATTAAAAGGTGAGATGTTCTCAGAGTCAAGCGACTTTCCCTCTGGGAAGTGAGCCCATGAGAGTGACACATTGGGCCTACCGTCATCAGTAACAGATAGTCTCTGTCACACAGAGGCCTAAAATCAGGATAGTATACGAGCTTTTGCTGGAAGCTCAAAAGAACGAGTCCATATGGACAAATCTAAGAATGTCTACTGGGACGATTATACAAATGGGTTCAGGAGTTCTGAATTCAAATTCCCTCCTGACCCAAATCCACCGTCAGGTAACAAATAAACCCCACCAAAAATAGTAATTTTCTTACCAAGACACTGTTGCCACTTGTACATGGGGACCCTATTGTTTCAACAGTTCCTGGGCCTCTGTAACCCAGAGATGTGAATAGCCCGACAGCCAATGGCAAGTTCTATCTTTTGGGTGGAACTTAAAACAGCAGGACCCATATGGAGAGGAAATTATTTTAAAAGGACCAAAATGTCTGATTTGCATAACCTATGTTTCTTGTTCCTGTTTGCACCAACTGGCTGTTATATGAATATTTGAATACTTGATGACAGATTGATATAATAATATCATTTGCTAAAACCTCCCATTGTTGAGAAGGGTTTGAACCAATTTTCTTTCTGTTCAGGATGCCAGTATATAGAAAGAAATGAAAAGGCGCCAGAATGGGTTAAGGAAAGTTGTTTATCTCTAGCAAAACGCTATTTTAAATATACACGTATAAACACAGTGCTTCTAAACTCACTCATTTAGAGACAATGTCCAAAGTCATAGTTCAGGCCCTTGGTCCTACCCAGGCTGCAGCCATTGACAGCAGTGTTACGTGGGGTCCATTATCTATATCCTACTCTACTTAGTTGATGAGCTTTGGACCCTCCAGCTAAACTCCTACTGGATTGATCATCAAAAGATTAGTAAGTGAGCCCTACCCAAACTTTGTCACTTGGGGCAACATCTTCCCTAGACTAGAAAAAGTCAGGAGTTCCCACCCCCCAAAAGGCCTTTTCAACCTTCTAAACATGACTAAGTTCACCTCTTAATGGCAGATCTCATCGTCATATTTTTATTTAGACTAAACTAAGCCTTGTGGAAATTGTTTCTTCTACTCCCGTCACCCACACAAATAGTCTTGTGATGACTCTCCCCACGCCAACTATGGTCTGCTACAGTCACAGCATCCCCCTGCACATATGCATTTGACGCAGAAACAGTGCGCAGTGGGAGGGATGGGTTAACCTTCATCCTTCATAGAGATGAGTCAACAGCCCAGCCTCCTGGGAACATCGTCTTAGGAAATTTCACAAAGAAAACAGAACTCTAAAATATTCCACCATGAAAAGGACATTGGACTGCCAGGCTAGCCTCAGCAACTTCCTTCCCCAATTCTCCTGGGTTCTCAGACCGTCTTCATGCTCGTCCCTAATCACCCACATCACATTTATGTAATCCTCCCTTTCATCTTTCCTTCATTCATTCCTCATTCCTTTCTTCCTCCTCTCATTCCTTCCTTTATTCCTTCTTTCTTTCCATCCTTCCTTTTCTTCTTCCCTTCCCCTTCGCTGAAATCCAAGAGGAATGATGCAAAGAAACCAAGAGGGTTCACATAGACACCATCTGATAAAGGAAGAAGACATGGCTTAGAAGTGACATCATCTGTTTACACATTTGGATCTGTGCTGGGATCAGGGGGATGTGTGGAAGGAAGCAGTCTCTTTACTGGGTTAATCTTCATGAGCTTTGCACAGTAGTGTTACATCAGTGACCTTTGGATGTTTTGTGGCTTAAGCCTGTGTGGTAAGTGGATTTTCAGACATCAGGGCTCCTTCTCTGCCCTCTCCTGCTGCTCTCCTGAGGTGGGTAGTCTTGGCAGCCTGAGGAGGCAGCTGAATGCCAGGTAAGATTAACACTTGTTGTTGTGTCTCTTTTTGGACACACCAGGTCCCAGAAACAGGTCATACCCCATGTTCTGCACCCTGGAGTCCTCGCCACCAGACCTGGCACTGCCTTCTGGATATTATCAGTGGGTTCTCCAAAAACAGAGGCAGAAATGAGATCTGGGACACTAGGTATTTATCAGGGTCACGTCTATCTGAGAATGGGGGGGATCATGCCTGGGTCCACTGAGCAGGTCACTCTGTATGGAAGTGACAAGCAAGGCTTGAATATGTGTCTTGACCCATGAGAACCACCTTTCTCCTTTCCCTTCCCACAGCATTCCTGGCTACAGGAGATGGCTTCCATCCTGCATGCCCAGTAGTCCTTTCTTCCTGAAGGGATGCCACCCTGGCCCCGAGGGAGGTACTGACCCCCTCAGGGACAGCCAGAGGGAGAAGGTCTGTACAAATCAGAATATGAAGATCTCCCAAACCTTTCTTCTTGTAATATCCTTTCTGAGAGCCAAGGAACTCTTTCATGACCACAGTTCCCAAAACTGGACTTCTTTGGAAAGTGAACTTATCCCAGTCCACACTGGACTGAGCCATGCCTGTCAGAACTCCGAGGAACTCTCCAACTCATAGGACCAGCAGAGGAACCTTCAGGTTTCAGAATGGGCCTGATCCAGGACAGCATCAGAGAGCTCAGTGCCAGCAGCCCTGGACCCCAGTCAACGCCGTGGGCCAATTCAACCAATGACCCTGTATCTCAGAGAAGAAAGAATCAGTTGCTCCCACTGGGAACAGTGGTGACCAGAGATCAATCAGCTTGTGGCCAGAGGCCGTATCCCATGAAACCGAAACATCCCTGGAATCCTTCCTAAGAAAGAGCAGCAGTGAGCTGGGCCACTGCCCAGGTAGTCTTGATTGGTGACAGGAGGAGCTAGGGAGTAATAAATCTTAGGAGCAGAAAGGCAATGGAGGGGACCCCATTTCCCAGGGACTGACATCAACTTAGCATGAGGCAGATACAGAGGAGACCAAATCAAGGAATGGAGCCCCAACTCAGGTGACTGCAGGCAGATGTACTTCAACAAAAGATGATCCTCATCTCCCCTACTAAATCCTCCTGTACCTCCCACCAAGTGTCCCCTACCAAGGCACAACTCTGTTGTTGTCACTGCCACACACAGAGGCCCCAGGGTTTCCCCACAGACCCACTTCTGTGACATGCCTCCAGCCTCACTGCCTTGCTCACTGTTCCTTGCTGTGCTAACAGCTTTACTGAAGTCACATACTGCACTTGCCCTTGCCCAGCTCAGTGGTTTGCAGTAGGTTCACAGCTGTGCAAACATCACTAGAAGGTGACTCCAGTGCATTTTCATTACCCTAAAAAGGCCATACTCATTAGCCATCAACCCCCATTTACGAAGTACATGGACACTAACGGATCTAAATAAGTCCTCATAGATGGCCTTATTCTATAGGCATACAAGTGTGACCTCTGTAGCCATTTCTTTTACTGTAGCACAACGCCAGCATTCCTCCACACGAATAACTTAATCTGTTGTGGTTAACTAACATTCTCCTACATGGTTGTACTTTGTGGATTTCTCTATTGACAAACAATGTTAAACATATTTTTATGTTTGTTATCGTGTGTGTGTGTGTGTGTGTGTGTGTATGTGTGTGTGTGTGTGTTTGGAGAAATGTCTATTAAAGTCTGCTATCTATTTGTTAATTGGATTTCTAGTCTGTTAACTGTGGAATGGTAAGGGTTCTTCAAACGGTATTGATAGGAAGAGAAAGAACAGAGGGAAATCGCCCATTGGCTTGAGGGACATTGAGGCTACTGCTAGCCAGGTTGGAATTAGCTGTCTGCAGTAGTGGAATAGGAAGTGGGAACTCCCATGGGTTGAGTAGAGAGTAGAGGTGCAAAAAATATACTCAAGAAAAGGAATGGATAATTTTTGAAAAAGAGAAAGAAAAAGAACATAAAGTTGGGTGAGTAGGGGGTGGGAAGGATCTGTGAGGAGTTGAGGAAGAGAAATGGGATCAAAATATATTGTATGCAAACAATTTTTAATTAAAACACCACATTTAAGGAAGAAGAAAAGGAAAGGGACGTTGGAAGGAGCTGGGGAGAATACACCAGTCCTAGGATACACTGGGCCCATGTGCTTTCTTTAAAACCAGGCTTAGTCTTTCTCCTAGCAACAGTCCCAGTGGTGCCGAACACATAAGCATTGATCAATAACAGATCTGGGAGTGAGGTGTACACTCTGAATAACCAGTGTTGTCTGGGTAAGACCATCCCGTGCCATTCTAAGAGTGCATGACTTGTTTTGATGGGATTCAGGAAAAGAGAACTCAGGTTCCCCCACTGTTCAAAACAGCATCTTGAACTGTCATCCATGTGGAACTTATTGCTTTTTCACCATATGCTCTGGTACTGACAACAATCAGAGAGAGAAGATTCTAGCTCCCAAGAGCCCCAGGATGTGAGATAAGCTCAGCCAGTGAGGGTGAGCATGGGGAAGAGCCAAGGCACCTGGCATCCTACCGGTGCAGACCTTAAAGACTCAGAGCTGCTGGGCCATTGCTCTGGGAGAGCCCATTGGGTGTGCTGCAGAATGTTATCCCTTAGCTCGGCTGGCCCAGAAACTCAGTAGAAATGGCAATCAGGTCCCTCAGGTTTCCTACAGTGATTACAAATCTTGAAGGTGGTTGAGAGCTCCTTACGTTTCATGCTCTTCTCGTGGGTGGTCTGCTAGGAAAAGGAGGAGAGGCATGAGTATGAGAGTCAGACAGATGTAGACAATTCCCAACTCCAAGCTCATGCAGTACCTATGAGGCTCTGAGTGTTTGTGTCTCTCCAAAAACTAACTTCTGTTCTGCTGGGTTTAAGTAGAGGGGACTTTAGGAGGTATTAGAGATTCTGTATTCTTATTGGGATGAAAGCCTTCCATCCTTTTTGCCTCATGGGGACACAGGAGGTACTGTCCATGAGAAATGAATCTTCAGCAGACATAGCACCTGCTGATACTTGGATGTTTGACCTCCTGGACTCTTGCACTGTAACCAGTAAGTTTATACTATTGATAAATCATACAATATTAAGGTATTAATATAGAGCAACTCAAATTAAGACAAAACTCGAATTTAATTTCCTAAAGAATGATTCGCATGGCTTATCTGGGACACATGGAAGGATATGTGGGTCTTTGATGTGTTTATACTACACTACTCTTTCCCAGGTTCCATTATAGCCTGGTTGTACTAGAGGCCCAGATGCACCCCTCTGCGAAATGTACCCAAACAGCCTCATTTGATGCTGTTGGGAGGTAGAAAGAGACAGAAACTGTCACCGTATTTGAATCTTATACAATATGACAATTGCATTAAAATAGGAATCAAACACAAAACTAACATGCAGTGAACACCAAGATTCTAATATGCTTTTTGCATTTTCTGGAGAAAGAAAAATAAGATAAGTAAGGTAAATCTGGTGAAATGTTACTATTCATTGAGTCTGAGTGACAGGTGTGTGCTTATCTATAGGAAACAGCTTTGTACCCCAAAGTGGTAGAGAAGAAACCAGTGCATGCAGTAGGATTGGTAGAGGGAGGGGTTGGTGGGTGCATGATTGCTACATAAATGTTTCTGTGGAGAAGTGAACAAACATCTATCAGACCCAGACAGAGCAAAGAAAGCTGGGCAAACCAGTGAGTTTATTGGGATCACTTATGGGAGTAAAGGTGGCTCGGGAAGCTTCGTCACCAAAAAGCATGGGTGACAAATTGTCATCAGAGAGACTTCACCCAGAAACTGATGGAAGCAGACACAGACCCACAACCAAACATTCGATGGAGCTCGGGGAATGCTGCAGAAGAGGGGGAGAAAAAAATTGTAGGAGCCAGAAGGGTCAAGGACACCATAAGAAAAACCCACAGAATCAACTAGCCTGGGCTCATAGGGGCTCACAGAGACTGAACGGCCAACCAGGGAGCCTGCATGGGACTGACCTAGGCCCTCTGCATATATGTGACAGTTGTGTAGCTTGGTCTCCTTGTGGGACTCCTAACAGTGGGAGCGGGGGGGGGGGGGGGGGGGCTGTCTCTGCTTTTGGGACCTTTTCTCCTGCTGGGTTGCCTCATCCAGCCTTAATAGGAGAAGGAGGTGCCTAGTCTTGCTGTAACTTGATATGCCACAACTGGCTGCTATCCATGGGAGGACTGCACTTTTCCGCCAAGAGGAAGGAAAAGGGGTGGATGGTGGTGGGAGGGGAGGTTTGGGGAAGGGATTGGGAGGAGAGAAGGGAGGAAGGAAAAACTGTGATTGGGCCAGGTAATAATTAATTAATTAATTAAAAGCAAAGCAAAACAAACAAACAAACAACAAAAAAAAAACCAAGCATGGTTAGCAATACATAAGCAGCATCCTGGCTTGCAGGCAGCTCCACAGAAGAGTATCCTCTCTAAAGCAATGGTTTCCTGCTTGGAGAACTTTGGGGAGGGGCCTCATGGGTCTTGTAAATTTTGTATTTTTTTTTTTAATCTTGTAAGTTTCTGAGCTTCCTGAATCTTAGGAGTTCCCTCTTCTCTCCAGAAAAGATTATTTCCATCTGGAGGAAAGAACTACATAATGGTATGGAAACTCCCAAATCACAGCCAAATAGCCTGAGTGCAGCAAGGACAGGGAACCTTGGAGTTGAGCTGGCTTTAAAAATTGGGCTTGTGAAGAGCTACAGGCAATTAATGACTGCTGGGAAAAGGAGAGCCAGCATTCCCTGGGGATGAGCCCTATAACTGGTTATCCAAAATCAAGAAGTCAGCTCTGGAGGCATACACAAACAAGCGACACTAAAGAGACCCAGTAGGTGACTCTTCTTCCTGTCCCTCATTACAATCTTGCTAGTCTCACCCCCAGCCCTGTACCAGACTGCCTGCTTGCTGTAGCTTTTTTCCCACCCTACCTCCATTCCCTGGGGACTCCATAAAACCTTGCTGTGGACGTTCTCAGCCCTCCCTTTAGCCCGTTCCTATTCCTTTGTATTAGCTACTGATACCTAGAAACACTTTCTACCTGGGACCCCCAAGTAGCCACACCAGACCTGGACTTAGCCTTTTCTCCTAGCCCATCTCTACTCCTCTCTACCACTCACTGACCTGCAGAAGCACTCCCTGCCAGGGAACCTACAGCCACCACACCTTCCTGAGATCCAGAGAGGTCAGCAGAAACCAAGGAGTGGAACACCCACAAAACAAAAACTAGACCAGATATCAACATCCAGAATCACCGCAACCATCCTAACCACAGATGACCAACCAACCAACCAACCAACCAACCAACCACAGATGGCTAGACACCAGTGCAAAATCACAAACTTTAACAGCCAAGACAATGTGCCCCCACCAGAACCCAGTAACCCTACTGCAGTAGGCCCTGAGGAATGCGATATAGCAGAAGCACAAGACAAGAACTTCAAAAAAGTATTATGAATTTGTTCAAGGAACTTAAAGAGGCTGTGAATAAATTCCTTAATGAAGTCTGTGAAAACACAAACTATGAGTGAAATGAAATAATAAAAACAGTTCAAGACATGAAAATAAAAATAAAATCACAAAAAAATATCTAAACTGAAATAAAACTGGAAATAAATATTTTAGGAAGTCAAAAACTCCAGAGGCAAGCAAGCCTTATCAACAGAGTATAATACATGGAAGAGAGAATGCCCATCATTGAAAACAAGGTAGAAGAAATGGATATCTCAGACAAAGAAAATGTTAAATCTAAAAATATCCAGGCACAAAAAATCCATCAAATTTGGGAACTTATGAAAAGACCAAATCTACAAATAATAAGATCCTGTTTTTGAAATCCAATAAAAAGACACAGACTAACACATTGGGTTCAAAAACAGGATCCATCTTTCTGCTGCATCCAGGGAACACACCTTAACATCAAGGACAGACATTACCTTAGGGTAAAAGATGGAAAAAGATATTTCAAACAAATATAGCTATTTTAATATCTGACAAAATAGACTTCAAAACAAAACTAACCAAAAGAGATGGGATATGAACTACATACTCATCAAAGAAAACGCCCACTAAGAGGATATTACAATTCTAGACAGCTACATACCAAACTCAAGGGCACCCAAGTTCAGAAATGAAACTCTACTACAGCTAAAATATTATATTGATCCTCACACAGTGATAGCAGGTGACTTCAATACCCTATTCTCATCAATAGAAGAAAACCAAATGGAGAAACGTTGGAGTTGATGTCATAAACCAAAAGGACCTAACAGATATTTACAGAACATTTCATCCAAACACAAAAGACTATACCATCTTTTCAGCAGTTCATGGAACATTCTCCAAAATTGGCCACATCCTAGAACACAAAACAAATCTCAATAGATAAAAGAAAATTGAAATAACACCCTGCATCCTATTTGACCACCACGGATTAAAGCTCGATACCAACAATAGAAACAACAGAAAGCTTACAAACTCATAGAAGCCAAACAATTCACTACTGAACAAAAACTGATCAAGATAGAAATTATGAAGGAAATTAAAACTTTTTAGAATCGAATGAAAATGAAAACACAAAATACCCAAACCTGTGTGGCACAATGAAGGCAGATCTAGGTAGCTAGTTCACAGCACTAAGTGCTTACATTCAAATATTGGAGCGATAGCATATTAGCAACTTAATGGTGCACCTGAAAGCTCTAGAACAAAAAGAAGAAATGACACCCAAGAAGAGTAGACAGTAAGAAACAATCAATCTAGAAATCAATAAACTAGAAACAACAATAAAACAATATGAAGAATCAATGAAATAAAATTTGTTCTTTGAAAAAAATCAGTGAGGTTAACAGACCCTTAGGCAAAATACCTAAACCACATAAAGATCCAATAAGGAAAGAGAATTAAAAACCAATTAAAGATTGGTCTTAAAAATTAAAGACCAATTTTTCTTATGAACATTGATGTAAAAATTCTCAGTAAACTCTATCCAAGAACACATCACAAAGATCATCCACCATGATCAAATGGGCTTCATCCCAGAGATGCAGAGATAGCTCAACATATGCAAATAGATAAATATAGTCCTCTATATAAAGACTGAAAATAAAAAAAATGATCATCTTATTTGATGCAGAAAAGGCTTTTGACAATATTCAACAACACTTCATAATAAAAGTCCTGGAGAGAATAGGTATACAAGGGACATACCTCAATATAAGACAGACAATGAACAGTGAGCCCACAGCCAACATCAATCTAAATGGAGAGAAACTCAAAGCATTCCCACTAACATCAGGAACAAGACAAGGATGTCCACTCTCACCATACCTATGGCACTTAAAGTCTTAGAGCAATAAGGCAACTGAAGATCAGGGGGATGCAATAGGAAAGGATGATGTCAAAGTATCTTTATATTTACGTGATAAGATCTTATACACAAAAGACCGTAAAAACTCCACCAGGAAACTTCTACAAACAATAAGCACTTTCAGCAAAGTGGCAGCATACAGAATTACCTCACAAAACCCAGCAGTCTTCATATATATGAATGACAAACAGAGAAAGAAAACAGGGAAATAATACTTTTCACAATAGCCTCAAAATATATCTTGAGAATAACTCTCACCAAGCAAATGAAAGACTTGTATAATAAAAATGTTAAGACATTGAAGAAAGAAATTGAAGACATCAGGCCGGGCGTTGGTGGCGCACGCCTTTAATCCTAGCACTCGGGAGGCAGAGGCAGGCGGATCTCTGTGAGTTCGAGGCCAGCCTGGGCTACCAAGTGAGCTCCAGGAAAGGCGCAAAGCTACACAGAGAAACCCTGTCTCGAAAAACCAAAAAAAAAAAAAAAAAAAAAGAAATTGAAGACATCAGAAGATGTAAATATCTCCCCTACTCATGGATCAGTAGGATTAATATAGTGAAAACAGCTATCCTACCAAAAGCAATCTACAGATTCAAAGCAATCTCCATCAAAATTCCAACACAATTCTTCACAGATATTGAAAGGACGGTTTTCAGCTCTGTATAGAAACAGACACATGCACAAAAGCAGGGTAGCTATAATAATTCTGAATAATAAAAGAGCTGCTAGAGGTTATCACTACCCTCAATTTCAAGTTATATTGCAGAGCTAGAGTAAAACAAACAAACAAAAAACAAAAAACCAAGCAACAACAACAAACACATTGATCACTGGGATCAAATTGAAGACCCATATATAAGTCCATTCATCTATAGACATGATTTTTTTTTACTTTTATTGATTCTTTGTGGATTTCACATCATGCATTCCAATCTCACTTATCTTGAATTTGCCCTCTGCCCTTGCACCCCCTCCCAAATCAAAACCAAATTTAAAAGAAAAATCCCAAATAAAACAATACAAAGAAACAAAACAAAAAAAAATAAAAGCAAACAAACAAAATCTTGTGGAAGCTGCAATGTGGTCCATTAGTCACACAGTCTACCTTGAATATGTATGTATGTATGCCAGAAAATACATACTGGGAAAAAAGACAACATCTTCAACAAACAGTACTAATCAAATTGAATGGCAGCATGTAGAAGAATGCAAATAGAAACTTACTTATTTGCTGGGCAGTGGTGGCATACGCCTTTAATCCCAGCACTTGGGAGGCAGAGGCAGGAGGATCTCTGTGAATTTGAGGCCAGCCTGGTCCACAGAGCAATTTCCAGGACAGCCAGCGCTACACAGAGAAACCTTGTCTCAAAAAACAAAAAAGCAAAAACACTCATCCTCATCTAGGAATTTCCTCTTAGCACATGGCTTTGATCCCAGCACTCGGGAGGCAGAGGCCTGGTCTCCAAAGTGAGTTCCAGGAAAGGCACAAAGCTACACAGAGAAACCCTGTCTTGAAAAACCAAGAAAAAAAAGAAAAGAAAAGAAAAAAGAAACTTACTTATCACCCTGTATAAAACTCAATTTGAAAAAGAATCAATGACCTCAACATAAGGCCAGATACTCTGAAACTGAAAGAGAAGAAAAAGGAAAATAATCTTGACCTCACAGCCACAAGAAAAGACTTTCTGAATGGGATACCAATAACCAGGCACTAAGAACAACAATTAATAAATGGCATCTCATCTGACTTCTGTTTTTTGAAGGGAAACAGAGGAGGAGTGGATCTGAGGGAGAGGGGAGGTGGGGAGACTGGGAGGAGTAGAGGGAGGGGAAACTGTGGTCAAGATGTAATGTATGAGAGAAGAATTTAAATAAGTAAATGTGACCTCATAAAACTGTAAAGTTTCTGTATGGCAAAGGGCACCATTATTCAGACAAAGCAGCAGCCTACGACATGGGAAAAGATCTCTACAAGTCATGCATCCATTAGAAGGTTAATATTAAAATATATAAAAAAGCAAATAAGACATCAAGAAAACAAATAACCCATTTTAAAAAACGGTGTGCAGAACTAAAAAGTTCTGAAAAGATGAAACATAAATGTCTGAGAAACACTTCAAGACATGTTCAACATCCTTCATCATCAGGTAAACACAAACCAAAACCTGAGATTTCATCTTATATCAGTCTCAATGATGGCTCTGCAGTTTTTGTTTTTGTTTTGCCTCTTATTGCTTTGTGCATTTTTAATCTTACTGGTCTTTTGCTTGTGTATTATGGTTTCTGATTTTGTTTTTAATGTGTGTGTGTATGGGGTTTTTGTGCTTCACTTATTAAAATTTTCTGTTTGCTGTTTTTGTTTTTTATTTGCCTGTTTTCTAAAGAGAGAGAGAAGGTGTGAAGTTGAATGGGTGGGGAGATTGGGGAGGATCTGAGTGCAGTTGGGAGAGGGAAAACCACAATCAGAATATATTGTATGAATTTTTTTAAAAAGTCTGTAGATTGTATTTATGTGTTTATTATAATAGGTATAAGTCTCAGTAATAATTACAGACAAAGAGGCCATTAGTTTGAGAGGGGTGGAGGAGTAGGAATGGAGGGTGTTGGAGGAAAGAGAGAGGGGAGGAAATGATGTAATATTTCAATTAAAACTTTTGAAAAGAGTAAATCAGCCACAAATAGCACTTTCCCCTGCCTCACTCCCTCTTCTTATCATCCTCCAGCATTGTCTGATCTCAGTTTCCCCTTGGTCCCTCCTCCATCCTACTGCACTTTTCTTGGAAAGCCAGCTTTACATGTTGCTAGCCCTGGGATGCCTCGCACGCCTTCCTCTTGAAGGAGCCTCCCTTAGTCAGGACAGCATTTTTTTCTGAGGTTGCCCTCATATTTCTGTCATTCTCGGCCCATCTCCCTAGCCCATTCTCTTCTCTGTCATATTTAAAGGCTGGTGTGCCATCTTTAGCATCTGCTCCATCAACAATCTCAACCCAACACAGAGACTCCTCACAGTACTCCAAACTTCATCTCTCTCTTCTGCCTCGAGGCCTCCACATCTGACTGTCCACCAGGCCTCACTTGCTCTTTTCACACACTTCTCAAACTGCACTCATCCTCTCTGAACCCATGATGCAGTTCTTCAATCTGCCCACACCCCAACAAGAGAGTCTTCTCTAACCCTTGCCCCATCTCTGCTCAGCCACTCCAAGTACGAAAATGAGCACCAACTTCCTTGACAGCCTTGTACTGAGACATTGCATGCCAACCCCCAGCGATACATAGCTGTTCATCCTTCAAACGAATCTGACAGGGCTCCTCCTGTGTCAGGTCTCCCCCCTACCACCACAGCTTGAGGCCTCCTTGCTAAGCTGTAGGTCATTCTCTGCATCTCTAAGATGTAGATCTGACCAAGTCATTCTGCCATTTTCAGAGTCCTAGAAATCTGACTAGGCATATCAAAAGGACAGATGCACAGACATGTGTACAGAAAAGCTGGGGTCAGGTGGGCCATGTGCACTCTAATGGAGTGGCACCAACTTCCCAGCAACCCCAGCCCTCAGCATGTTCATCATGTATAGCCTGAGACTGCACGTCTAATCAGAGACCACCTGTAGAGACCCCCTATTGAAATTACCTAACCCCTCGTGTTGTATATAATAAATGCTGAGCCATCTCCCTGGACCAAGGTTAAAATTCTTATCAGAGCCTCCAAAGCAATTTGTATTTGACCTCTGCTCACCCCTCTGACCTTGTTTTCAGCACATTCTTTCCCCCAACCTCATGGTTCTTCCTTAAGGCTAAACTCCTCACACACTCCTGTATCCATCTGTTCTTTCTTCATATCTGCAATGGAAACTCCTGATTCTGTGACAGAGTTCACCATGAACACCATTTCTTCCAGGAAGCTTCCCCAGGTACCAGGATTTGGTCAGCCTCCTACTGCACAGGTCTCACATTACCCGCCCCCACCCCGTCTCCTTCATGCACTTAATACGTTTGCACAAAGACCAAGTGCCAATGTTTCTTGAATATCTCTTTAACTCTTTGGGCTAGAAGGTCCAGGAGGCAGGCACCATGGCTTCCCTGTCTACTGAATCTACCATGGGAGTTCAAATGTGCTTGCTGGATGAGGGAACACGTGGCAGAGAGGAGGACAGAAGAGAGAGGGAGAGTGAACACTGCTCCTGTCCTGCAGACTCACGGGGAACATGAGGTTATCGGGCACTATGACAGGAAGTAGCAGATGCAAACAAGAGGGGTTCCTGTTTTCCCCTGAGCTAGAGAATGCAGGGCGTCACCTGCAGCTCGAATAGTAGGCTGTGAGAAGCAGGTCATCCCATGTGAGCAGTGGTGATGAGAATCACTGAAAAGAACATCTGGCGCACTTGCCTGTACCTGCTGGCTGGTCTTTTTCAATGACAGATTCATTAACCTTAGGGAACAAGATAAGAATGGATTACAGAGTGGCCTGAGATTCTATTTCAACCCTGCTCATCATCCTGCCCTGGGTTCAAAGCTCCATATGTGTTTTTTCCAACCTTTCCTCTTTCCTCTCTGGTCTTATTTGTTGGATTAGAAGTACATCCCTTCAGATGGACAGTGCTGAGAACTAGAGCCTGGAGTTGGAGATATTCAGAGACATCAGCAGCACAAGTCCTCAGTGGAGGCTAGAGAGGTGAGCAGGCAAAGATTAGACCGGGGTCCCTTGTGGCTTTCCAGGGCACCCTGGGCTCTATCTAGCAAAGCCTTCTGGGAAGCTCCATCCTGATGTACAAGAATCTCCAGGAGGGGTAAGTTGAGCTCCCAGCAGGGAGGAATAATGGCCAGATGTAGCGTGATGGCAGAGTCCTGGTATCCCAGGATATGTATGTGTGTGTGTGTGTGTGTGTGTGTGTGTGGTGTATGTGCATACATATGTGCATACACATAGGTCCATGTGCCCAAGTGTGCCCATATGCCATGTGGAGGCTGGAGGAGGATGCCAGGTGTTTCCCTATCACACTCCGACCTGCTTACTTCCTTCTCTATCTGCACCCTGCATAGCACAGGGGTTGCAAACACACATGTGGCCACACCTGTCTTTTTAACATGGGTGCCAGGGATTTGAACCCGGGTCTTCATGCTTGTACAGCAAGTGCTCTTACCCTCTGAGCCATCTTCCCAGCCCCTGTTTCTCTATCTGGATGTGAAAGAGTGACCTGCCACATTATTCCATAACATTTCATTGATCTCAATCTATAATGCTAACCTAGGCATGAGATTCATTGAGCTGAGGCTGGAGAGATGGCTCAGTGGTAAAAGTGTTTCTGCTCTTCCAGAGGACCTGGGTTCAGTTCTCAGCACCTACGTCAGGTGGCTCACAACTGCCAGTAACTCCAGTTCCAGGATATCAGATGCTCTCTGGTTTCCTCAGTCATTGCACTTGGGTGGTACACATACATAGACTCCAGCACATACACACAGGCACATGAAATAAATAAATCTTTTTTTTTAAAGATTGATAGAAATCTGTAAAAATACTTCTATTGTAAAAACTCATTTTAACAACTTGTATAAATTTCATTTATTTTTATTTCTTCAAGCTTATGGGACCCCTGTCTGAAATAATACAATAATGATTATAGGAATTTTGTTTGTTTGTTTGTTTTTGGTTTCTTGGAAAACTGGGAATCAATCTACCTCAAGACTCAGCTATACCACTTTTGGGCATCATACCACAAAGACACTTGCTCAACCATGTTCATAGCAGCCTTATTGGTAATAACCAGATCCTGGAAACAACCTAGATATCCCTCACCTAAAGAATGGATAAGGAAAATGTGGTATATATACACAATGGAGCATTACTCAATTGTTAAAAATAATGACATCATGAAATTTGAAGGCAAGTGGATGGAACAAAAAAAAAAATCATCCTGGGTGAGGGAACCCAGACCCAGAAAGACAAACATGGAATGTACTCACTTATAAGTGGATCTTAGTTGTAAAGTAAAGGAAAACTAAAGCGGGGAACTAACAAGGCAACTCCACGTAGTTTATCTGGTAGTTAAAAGAGGTTTATTTCAAGGTAACTTACAACCAGTAAAGGGGTCAGTTATAGGATCTGGGAGAGGTGAGGTGCAGTCCAGCATGGTTCTTTGGAGAACTCTGACTTGGTCTGCAATCCAGGATCCAGGCTCACGAGGAGCCAAGAGGGCCAGCACACACAGATCTCAGGTCTTAAAAGCTCCTGTCTTGGCCACGCCCCAGGGGCAGGTCATAGGTATATGGTGATATTTTATTTGTGCTGAAATGTGATTTTATTTGTATGTTAATAAATAAAGTTGCCTGGGGGTCAGAGCTAATAGCAAGCCATAGCAGAAGTCTGGCAGTGGTAGCACATGCCCTTAATCCCAATTACATGACAGGCATATCTCTGTGTGTTCAAGGACACCACCAGCATGGAGACACATGCCTTTAATCTCAATACCAACCATAGAAGACCTGGAGGTCTGTATAGACAGGCAGTGACGAGGAGGTCATGTGGTTGGGTTTACAACCAATGAGAAGGCAGAACAGAAAGTCAATAAAAAGACACACAGGAAGTAGGTCTCTTTCTTAAGGGAAGGACGGCAGTGGCAGCCGGTGGTAAGAAGGTGGCCTCAGCTTTTGGCTACTACTCTCTGACCTCTGGGGCTTTTAACTCTGCATTTGGCTCTGTGTTTCTTATTTAATAAAACCGTTCAGAATTACATCTACATAGGTAGGTGTGGTAGTTACTTGCTGCCTCACTAGGGGCAGTGCTTCAAGGTTAAAGCTGGAACAGCTACCCACTACAGATAACTGCCACAATCCACAGCCCCAGAGAAGCTAAGTAATGAGGAGGGCCCCAATAAGGAATGCATGGATCTCCCTGGGGAGGGGAAATAGAAGAGATCTCATGGGTGTACTAAGGGCGAGTGGAGAAGGGAACATAAGGGATTGGGTTGGGGTTTGGATGGATAGGAAGACAGTACTGAAAGAGATGATTGGAAAGGGGTGGCATTTTGGGGATAAGTAGAAACCTGGTGCAAGGAAAACTCCCAGGAATCTTCAAGGATGATCCCAGCTAAGACTCCTAGCAAAGGTGGATACATAGCCTCAACTGATCATTTCATGTGACCAGACAGGACTTCCAATAGAGGGATTGGGATTCAGGCCCAGCCACACAACCTGTGACCTACAGTCTGTTCTGCCTTTGGGTAGTGTGAGAGGTAGTGTGAGGGTTGGCAAGTTGGGGGGATTGTGAGCATGGCCAACCAATGATTGATACAACCTTAGGCCCATCCCATGAGAGCAAGCCCATCCCTGACACTGCCTAGAATGCCAGGATCCAGAGGCTGGATGGTGCAAAGACCTAGGACAGAACCAAATATGACTAGAGAAAAAAAATGTCAATATAATGATGTCTAATGATATTCTGCTAAACTCATAGATTGGTAACTACCCAATTGTCAGCAGAGAGCCTTCCCTTCATTCAGTAACTAATGGAAACAGATGCAAATCCACAGCCAAGCATTGAGCCAAGCTCTGGGAAAGCTGATGCAGATTGTATGAGGCAGAGGAGTCAAAGACATCACAAAGGAACCCTCAGAAACAACTAACCTGGGCTCACAGGAGCTCACAGAGGCTGGACTGACAGTTAGGGAGCCTGCATGGGACTGACCTAGGCCTTTTACATACTAGTGACAGTTGTATAGCTTGGTCTACTTGTGGGACTCCTAGAAGAGGGGACAAGGACTGTCCCTAACACTTTGGCTGGCTCTTGGGAATCTAGTCCTCATACTGGATTGCCTTGCCCAGCCTTAATACAAGGGGAGGAGCTTAGTCCTACTGAAACTTGACATGCCATGCTTTGTTGATACCCATGGGAGACCTGCTGAACAGAAACAGAGGAGGAGTGGATTGAGATGAGTGAAGGAGAGGTGGGAAGAGGGAGTGAGAGGAGAGGAGAAACTGCTATCGAGTTGTAAAATAAATGAATAAATTTAATTGATAAAAATTGTACTTCTTGTTCAAGCCTTGCACAACCAGCAGAGGCCAGCAGGGAGCTCTGTCCTTGGAGGATCCAGGTCTATGGTATCTACACTCTTGGATCCATGGTCTGATCACTTGGCAGGAGAAGAAGGAGCCAAGAAGGCTCTGCACTGTCAATTAAATGCTGAAGAGCCTGGGAGGGACACAATTATAATCCATTAACCAGAGACATCAAGTGCAATCTCCCTTTGTGCTCAGGAGAGGAGAACTGGCAGTGGCCCAGCACTAAGAAATCACCTCAGATACCTCAGAGATAGACACTCCCGGAAACTTGAGACTGCTCAGTTCCTCCTTTGTAGTTATTGCACAAAAACATGCCATCTAGGCCCCAACTGGATAAAGGCATTTGCCACCAAGCCTGACAACCTGATCCTAATTTCCGGGACCAGCACGGTAGAAGAAAACTGACTGCTGCAAGCTGTTCCTTGGCAGGGGTGACCTCCACCCCTGCAGTATAACATGTTCACCCCACCCACTTCCACACACACGCACGCATGCACGCACGCACGCACGCACAAAACATGAGATGTAATCAAAAAATCCTTGTTAAATATGCAGTTTATCTAAGAGATGAGCATGTTAGAGAATCCTACAATTTCATCACTCTAACAAATGTTTTCATTTTCAATCATTTTCTCTCCAGTCCATATTTCACACCACTCCATGTTCTCCATCAGCATCATCCTAACAAATGAAAATCATCTCAGTTCCTGGGCTGTCCTATATTCACTATGCGAAGGGCATAGTATCAAGTGTTTGCAATGCATCATCTGTTTCTGAGACGGATGGATTGATCCAGCTGTGCCTCAAGATATTAGGCCGAGAGAGGTCAGTATTGTTGGACAAAATTTCCTGAATAAAGTATTAAATCTTTGTTGTAAATATTACTAATTTTTTTCCCCTTCAAATAACTGAAGCAGTAAGGAGTAAGGCACTAAGTTGCTTGATTGGCAGCTGTCAGACCCTCTCCTTGTGCTTGGATTCCTTGAGCATGAGAGCTGTCATCCAAACTTGGATGACCGTTCAGGCTGTCAACCTGATATGCTGGCCACTCTGAATGCTTTTAAATACTTCATGGCCACCCCGGGACCATTCTGCTCCTGCCGCAAAGATTACAGTGCCTGTGGGTACTACTGAAACCATGGCCTTTGCCTTAGGAGACTAGTCACAAGTGCTCCACACAGCTCACACTGGCTTCTGGAGACTCTACCTTAGCCAGGAAAACCCTTGCTGACCTCCACCCTGCCTGCAGTGGAGTTGGGCGGCCGCACGTTTCACAGCTATTCCCACTCAAACACTGGGAAGCCCTTCTCCCAGTAACTCAGCAGCAAGCCTGTGGCTGGCAGAGAGGAAGCTGCGCACGTGTGAAATTTGTGGTTGGTAACAAAGGATGTTGTGCATGAGTCCACCCTATCCTTTTTGGGGGGCCATGTCAGCAGTCTGCTTCTTAGTCTCTTTGAGTCAATCCCGGCTTTCTTCCTCCTCGTTGACACTGCTGCCACGTTATAACACCAATCTCCAGTAAAGCTGCTCTCACGTGGTCTCTGTATATTTACAGCCGACATTCTGTCTCCATCACAGGTAGAACAAACTAAGCTGCTTGCACAAAGAACAAGCAAATCCCCAGGGCTTCCAGCTCAGATGACAGCAGGTAGATGACTATGAGAAAATGATTTCCAGTGTTGTAAGGCCCCGAGGATGCCTGGGGCTGGAAGCCTCTGGCTCATTCAGTGGAGAGGAGATGGCTGCAGAGATGATGAAGGACTGCAAAGGTGCTGAGCAGGCACCGGTGGGTGGAGAGGTAAGACTAGGAAAGACTAAGAAGATCCAGGCGGAAGAACTGCAGGAGCCAGCCAGTGCAAGGGTTCCAGACATCTGCCTCCAGCTAAGAGCTGAGAGCCTTGACACCAGCAGCTAGGAACTCTTCCACTAACTGCTGAGTGCTGGACCATCGGCGTTCAAAGCTTCAAGCAATAAGCCTCTGACTTAAGTACCTCAAGCTATAAATCTCTGGCTTTGAAAGCCTAGAAGCATAAGTCTCTCATTCTCAAGGCCTAGCGGTAGAAGCCTGTGGGTTAGAAGCCCAGCCCATAGGCTGCCAACACTGTGGGTGGCTTGTTGCCTGTTCATTTCCATCTGAATAGAGTAAAAGGAGCTGATTTTTTTAAAACAATTTAACCCCCACAACATCCCTAAAATGAAGACATCATTTTATTCTAATTTATAGACAAGAAGCCTGAGATTCTGCGGGAATCTATAAAGAGGCGATGCTCTCTTTATAGGCTGGCAGCAGAGTCAGATTTAGAATTCATGACAATTACCAGGTTTTCACTTTCAGCATTTCATGGCCCCAGGGGCTCCACTCCTGCCCTTTTCCTCTAATGACCTCTACTCCCTTGCACAGTGAGACGCTCCCTAGGGTAGACCCCACAAAGTTTTCATAGCAAGGGAGACCTTTAGTGAAGATTGTCTCTGCGGGGTGGGGGGGAGGAGGGGGTGGGGGGGGAGGGACGCTTTATGGCATGCCTGAAAACTTACGGATTTCCTGAAAACTTGCTTACATCATGTCATGTCTTTCTCTCCTTCCCTCCTTTTGCCTAAAACTCCACTGTCTCGACTCTCTCCAGAGTTCTCCTTGCTCTACTCCAGTTCACACCGCTCTGACACTTCAGAGCTCAGCTCTGAGACATCAACAAGCTTGTGCTCTGCCTCTGCTTCCCTGTCCTCAGTCTGTTGTTCTCCTCTAACTACATCTGTGTCTTTTTTCCAGGCAGAATAACTCATCCCTCTCTCCTCTCCACACACCTTGAGATGGGAGTCCAAGACGTATGGACCACGAAGAGCCTGTGTTCTTGGAAAGGTAACAAAGAGCTGGTGGACGGGGTGCTTCCCACACCATGCCCTCCCGCTCACACTCTGTTCCTTCTCCTCATAGTGCAACCAGGAGCCTTGAAATGGGCAGCAACCCACAGCAGCATGGAGTGCCCCTTTCTAAGTAAGAGGGAGAGAGTTCCTAGGCTGATGCTTGCCTTGATGTACCTCCTCCTGTTGGGTCTTTCTCCTCCTCTGCACCATTGGCTTTTGGGGACTCAAAAGCAGTTATGTTCTTGAGTCTTCCCTTACTAGCTAAATATTCTGAGTCCTCGGCTTGGCAGAACCTAACAAGGCATTAGCCCAGGGAGTATGCTGCTTAAGCACACAATAACAGTCTCAGTTTCCATATGTGATGGAGTACTGGGAGGATGTGGCAGATACTGTCAAACTCAGATGACTAGAACACTAGTTCTGGGACTTGAAACTGAAGTCTTGAGACTTTAGTTATGCTGCTTAATTGGCCTCTGCCTCTGTTTCCTCATCTGAAAATGGATGCAAGTTGCTGCCCACTCCACTCTCCTGTAAGCTGATAGCTGAAGTGCCCAGGATGCGTAGGAGTGAGCGATGCACACATGAGGCTGGTCCAGCAGGCAGCAGTCATCTCTTTTCCCTTGACTGTCTCCTTTTCAGGCTGCATCATCCATCAGCTCTCCCAAAGTGCAAAGAGGAAGGATGGGCTGTCACCAATGTCTGCTTCTCTCTGTTGTCTAGCCTCCTGAGAGTGAGAGCATGAATCAATCGGGAAGCTGTGGCCCTGAAGCCCAGGGAATTGGCAGGAGGAGGAGCCAACCCCACAGTGGCCATGCTGTGTCATCAGCAGAGGCAGGGAGCCCAGAACAGAGGCATAAACAGCACCTTGAGCAAAACAACAGCCAACAGCTGGGGATTTGCCAAAGCTTCCCTCAAAAGCAGCCTCCTTCTGCTCCTCCTCTCTGTCCCCCATCCAGGGGTAGAGGAAAGGAAGCTCAGAACTGCCTGGACCCCAGTACAGTGCAAAAACTGAGACCAAGACAGCAGTCGACTGGCCCAAAGCAGTGCATGGACAGAGAATTATCCAATGTGTGGTCACCAAGTTGCTCCTGGGCTGGGAAACTGAGGTCTTTTCTGAGGTGGATGTCTCATCCTGCCTCTATGGGGCCATTGCAGCTGATCTGTGCTCCAACATGGACAAACAGGACAGAAATCCAAAGCTCAGCTTTGCCTGGAGTAGAAGCCTCACCCATCCTTGAGAAACAAACGGCTGTGTTAGGCATCTGGACATTCATGCTCTCAACTGAGACCCGCCACCAATGAAACACAATCGAACTAGTGTCTCTGCCTCGTAAGCACACCTGCCAATGGCTAGACAGAACCAGAGTGAATCAGCAAGCATGTTGCTCAACAGCAGAGCAAGAAAGTGCCATAAAACTAGGCAAGCAAGGTGGAAGAGAATCACTATGTAGAAGAGAAGCATCATGAGTGCGTGAGGAAGGGAACAGCCTCTGTGGATCCTCTGAAGGAAGAGCAGTCTGGCTAGAAGCAGCAGAGAGTAGAACAAACTGGAGTCCAGGGGAATTGCTTACCAGCTGTCAGGGCTGGAGAAGCAGGAATGAGGGAATGACATCAGAGAAGAGGTTGGAGAAGGATCTGATGATCTTTTAGGATGCTCTAAACCATTCAGAAGGGGATGAAAGCCACTGCTGACCTCTGTGCCAAACAGGGGTGTTCTCCGACTGGGGCACTAAAGGGGGATGTTTCTGCTGCTTAGAAGACTGATGGCCTTCAAAATGTATTTATAGGCAAAGGCAGGAAACACAGAGTAAGAGAGAGAACACTGAAATAGTCTGAAGGCAGGAAGGCAAAGTCTTCCTGAACTGCATTCCATGTGGCGGAGTGGTTTCTCTGAATATGCTCCCCTTGTGGCTACAGGATGTGGTGGGTCAGAAGCACAAGCACCCAGATGCCTTTCTGTAGGGCCAGGAAGTCAGGATACCAAGGCCTGAAAGAAACCTAGAAAATAATAGCCAAACCCCATGGTAGAGCTGAAATCCTCTGCCTCTTTCCAGCAGTGACTATGCCTAAAAGCCTTAACACCTAGCCTGCAGTGGCAGCCAAGGACTCTCCATCTGCAGCATTGACAGTCTGGGTAGGGTAAACCCTCGCCCACGACTACACTGGTAATTCAGGTGGGGTAAAAACTGATTTTGAGCTGCCGATAGTTTAAAATAGCCAGTAAGGTTCCTGAGAGGCTGGAAATTAGCTCCGTTGGTAGAGTGCTTGCCTAGCGTTCATGAAACTCTGGCTTTGATCCACAGCACCACATAAACTAGGCATGGTGGCACATTCCTGCAGGCGGTGATTTTCCCCAACCAGCTCTTTGCGAAACTCACAACCCAAACAGAAAAGGACCCACTGTCCAGAATAGTAGTCAGGATAAGCTAGGTTATGCTACAATAACAACCCCCTTCAAAAGGAGATAGGAATCAGGCAGCTAAAAGAGCATGCCTACTTTGTGACATGGTCACTGTACACGTGTCCCTTGTTGCATCTGACATTTGTAACGATATAAGAAGCCCACGGACATGGATTTGGGACTTTGACTGTATTTCTAGGGTACAAGCTGAAGTGATGATGAGAGCAAAGCAAGGAGACAAGATCTGTACTAGGGTAACATTGACACTGATTAATATGTTCAGTCATAGCCACAAAGAAACTAGGCTCCCACAGCAGCCAGCTACAGTGATTAGTTACCCACGAAGCCAAGACTGAGACCCAACTAACTGTGAAAGATGACATCTGTTTTGAACTTTGAAATGCTATAACTAAAGACTGAGTCCTGACAACTAGGTGAGATAGAGCATATGCCACTCAGCCGGACCCAGCCATTCTATGGGCACATATTTTAAAATATTCTGTGCACCATGTTTTCGCCAAGGAAAAATAATTACCTAATTAAAAAGCTCATCTGGATACTGTACATCTCTTTGCAAGCAATTTCTATTTATTTGCAGCGGACACAGAGGAAAAATAGACTTCCTTTTGTAAAGTTTACCAGTGAGGTCTGAGCCTCCCCTGGTACGCTGCTTACTGGCTTACATTTGGTGCCAAATTTGATCTCTCCAGCAATCCTGAAAGAATCGTTTTTTGCTTCATGACTGGAAATATGGCAAATACCATGTCTTGGCAACTGTTTTCTATCCGGTGAGTTACAGAGCAAGATTGGAACCCAGGACTGTCTGATTCCAAGTCCTATATTTCATCCAGAGTCCTGTGTTCATGATCACTGTGATCAAAATTTATACAACTCTCTGCCCAGTGTCCCACTGCTATTATTATTTTTTCCTCCTCCTCTTCCCCTTCCTCCTCCTTTCTCTTTCTTGCTCTCACTCTGTGTGTGTATGTGCATGTGTGAGCAGGTGCATACAGATACCAGAGGTCGATATCAGTGTCTTCCTTCCCTGCTCTTCACCTTGTTTTTGAGACAAGGTTTTCCCATGAATCTGAAGCTTGTTGATTCAGCTAAACTAGCTGACCAACCAAGCCCTTTTAATCTTCCTCTCTCCACTTCCTCAGGGCTGGCATTACAGGGTCAGACAACCACACCCAGCTTTTTATGTGACTACTAGAGATCTGAACTCAGGAATTCATGCTTACACGACAACCAAGCCATCTCCCTAGTCCTCCACTTCTTTTAAATGCAGCCATGTCAGGATGTGGTAACACTGTCTGTTCCATCAGTAGTTGTGGTGGTCAATGTCATTGGCTATTACAAGCCCAAACTCTTGGTCCCAGTGTTCTGGGTATGTGGAGCTGTAATGCTGTTCTAGGAAGCAGATAATTTCCTTGCTTGGCCAAGTGACTTGCTCTGGTAACAACTTGATGAGTCAGGCCATAGTTGAGCGCACGCTTTCCTGTCTCTCCAGTGAGACCAGAGCACTGAAGGTAGAAAGTGCTTCTCCATCCTGGATTCCCAAGTGATGTTACTCACATGAAGCCAATCCACAATCAACCCTTCATGGATGTACAGCATGAGTCCTGGGTGGATCACTGTCTCCAGAAGCTGAGAACTAGGGGCTGTTTGTTGTACAGTACATGTCACTTATATTAACTGGTGCTCTACCCAGTGGGCATAAGCTCCAACTTGGGTTTGTAAAGCCCTGACATAGAAATCTTTAAAGTGGAACCCAACAGAATTCATTCCTTAAAGTGACTGACATAGTTACACAAAGCTCTGGGGACTGCCCGTTTTCATCAATTGGAGAGGAATAAAAGTCAGTGTGGAATTATGAAGAGAGTCACTGATAATAGACAGGAGAGACAGGAAGTGAAGAGAGATGCTTTGGAGTTGACAGGGTCAGCAACGCTTTAAGCTAATGTCCTGCTTAACTCTCTGTCCTGTTTTCTGGAAAATGGAGGAGCTAGCCATATCTTGCTACTCATCGAAGAATTCTTCATTTTGTTTTGATGAGTGAATGTTCAGAAGGTGCTTAAAATCATACTGTCTGACTTTAAAGTCTCAATATACACTATCATTTAACTATTTTAACTAGTTCTTATATCTAGGCCTCTAGATTGTGTCCAGTTTTTCACTATTATACATTTTTTTTTTTTTTTTGGTTTTTCAAGACAGGGTTTCTCTGTGTAGCTTTGCGCCTTTCCTGGAACTCACTTGGTAGCCCAGGCTGGCCACAAACTCACAGAGATCCGCCTGGCTCTGCCTCCCGAGTGCTGGGATTAAAGGCGTGCGCCACCACCGCCCGGCCATTTTTTTTT
Organism: Peromyscus maniculatus bairdii; assembly: GCF_049852395.1. Taxonomy (NCBI): domain Eukaryota; kingdom Metazoa; phylum Chordata; class Mammalia; order Rodentia; family Cricetidae; genus Peromyscus; species Peromyscus maniculatus. The sequence goes on from NC_134852.1 coordinate 95,810,589, forward strand.
GTAAAATAATGAACATTAGTGATATGTGCTTCATCCAGTGGTCAATGATTTCTTCTTTTAATTAATTATATATATATATATATATATATATATATATGTATATATATAAGTGTTTTGCCTGTATGTGTATCATGTGCATGAAGGGCCCTCAGAGGCCAGAAATGGGCAACAACTCCCTGGACCTGGAGCTGTTGACAACTATGAGCCACCATATGGGTGCTGAGAAAACCAGGGTCCTCTTCATGATCAGCAAATGCTCTTAGTCACTGAGCTATGGTCTCCAGGTCAACCCAATGATTTCCTTAGAAAAAAAATGCCTGAAAATGTATTTGCTTGGTTTATTGTTATGAACAATGAGTACTCAATTTGGCATTTGTTCACAAACTGCTTTCTAGAAATATTGTACTGTTTTACATTCTCATAAATGTGTGCTCATTTATCTGAACCTTTTATTAGCACTAGATAATGTCAATATTTTAAATTTTTCCAACTTTACTTAAAAGGCACATTTTCCTATTTGCGTTTATTGCATCAACAGAGGGAATGGTTGTTTCGTCTTGTTATTTGAGTTTTTCTGTTGTAAATTGTTTCCAGCTCTCTTCTTTTCCTTGTTTGGGGGAAGGGGGTTGATCCTGTCTTAATTAAATGATTATATGACATTCGCAAATTATGTTAAAATGTTGTCCTACTAGGGCTATCAGAGAAGATATAGGACCACCACTTAACTTTGACTTTTGGATACACAATGAATGAAACTATTCACACTAAAAAGTAACTCATGGGACCAAACATGGTGACTCATGCTGGTGATCCTAGCAAGCTGAAGGCTGAAACAGGAGGATCATGGTTTCCAAGACAGCCTCAGCTAGCCAACAAGTTCCAAGCCAGTCTGGCTCACCCAGTGAGATCTTGTGGCAAACAAAATAAAAAGAAATGACTTATGGTCTATCTGAAAATCCAAATTAACCAAAGGTTTGCTTTTAAAATTAAATTTAGCAACTGCCTGTCACATGTATAGTAAATACTTTTCCAACTTGTTTATTTTTCAATTCTGTTTACCATGTCTCTTTATATACAGATCATTTGGACTTTTTATGCTCATATCTATCAGCATTTTCCTTTATGGGTTTATGATGCATTAGAAAGGCTTTCAGAACCCCGAGTTTATGACAAACACCTATATATTCATTGCTTGGCTTCATGATTTTCACATTCATCATTTGAGTGATTTGTAATCTATTTTGGTCTAGGGAACTACATAGAAAGCATATTCTTGATTATGACTACAATCATTCCAATATAATTTACTTCAAAAGTCTGCTTGTTCCACTCACTGAAGTACCACCTTCAACCCTGAATTTTTCCTGCATTTTTACTTGGGGTAGTGTGTTATAGAATATTATTTTAAGATGTGTTATGTTTATTTATGCTGTGGAACATTTGTTTAATGATGCAAAGATATGTTCCATTCTTTTATGTTGCATTTGTTTAACTCTGTGAAGCTGTATTATTGTGCCTATCTAAAACACTTGATTTGTCTAATAAAGAGCTGAACAACCAGTAGTTAGGCAGGAGAAAGGATAGGTGGGGCTGGCAGGCAGAGAGAATAAATAGGAGATCTGGGAGTGAAAGAAGGAGAACTCAAGGGGCCAGCCACCCAGCTACACAGCAAGCCATGGAGTGAGAAACAAAGAAAGGTATACAGAAATAGAGAAAGGTAAAAGCCAAGAAGCAAAAGATAGATTAAAGAATTTAAGAAAAGCTGGCTAGAAACAAGCCAAGCTAAGGCTGGGCATTCATAAGAAAGAATAAGCCTCTATGTGATTTATTTGGGAACTGGGTGATGGCCCCCTAAAGAACAAAGAGTAAAACAACCAACAACAGCAGTGGATCTTGCTCCAGGGGTGGTCCTCCTGGGCGGTGCCGTAACATTGTAATCACTGTCTCTCTGTAGTGGATGTGACACAGGTGAGTAGATTCCAGAGGCACCAAATCCCTGACTCCTCTTCTCTACCTGTGCGACCTTGGATACCTACTTCCATTGCTTATCTATCTGTGAGTGGCAGCAATGCCATCATCTGCTTCATGGACTTGTTGTAAAGAATAAAATGCACTGATGCCTGTAAGCACTCCTGAGGCAGTAATACACAATAGCACTTCTTTGCTGTAGTGTCCTGCAGAACTGCTTTCCCATCCCCTTTTGGTCCCCGCTCTAAAGTCACCATGTCAACTTACAAAAAAAAAAAATCTGTTTGGAATTTGATAATAATTACATTGGAAATGCAAACACAGAGGACTTGATTGGGTGACAGGGTTGCTTTTTCTTGTCCAGGAGTAAGGCTTGTGTCTTAATAGAGTCGAATTCCTCTGTTCTTCCAATCAAAAATAGAAGGGCCCCCAGTATGATGTATGTTCCATGATAATGTTACTAAGAACATCTGAGTCCTCTCTCGGGGTTCTTAATTAATTAAATAATTTTAAAAATATTTAGAAGAAAGCTTGAGGACAACTTCATTTGAGTTTAAAAGAAAAACCCCAGTGCAAGTAGGCTATAAATACCAGCAGCTGCTTTGGGGAGGAAGACGGAGAAGAGGAAGAGAGAAAGCCATGCTATTTGTAAGAGGCCAAATGGTGGACCAGCAGCCGCAGGGTTAAAGCCTGCCCCAGCTTTGTCCAGTACCAAATAGAAAGAGATAGGAAGAAGAAATGGCGGGAATTAAGTTTTCTGAGTTCTAACTCAGAAAAGCAGACCTTAGCTGAGCCACTTGGCTCTGACTCTGTGAGCAACTCCAGGGGAGTGTTCTTTAGAAAGGAAAAGCATACTATCTCACTAAAGGGATAATTACGTCTCCAGTTTCTTTAGCATGACTTAAGGTGAATTAGCCTTCCTGAGTGGTGATCTCACTACCAGGCAACCGACTGGCACAGCCTCTGGATTAACTCTCCTGTTTTGGATAGCTTGGAATACTAGGTCTCCACCCAAAGCTAGAGGTAAATTTTGTTCTTTTACCAGAAGGAAATAGCTTTCACTTAATGGGCCTCAACAGTGCCCTGAGCAAGACTAATGTAGCAGTGAGTTTACATCTCCAGATATTTATGATTGCTCTGTTAGTGAAAAGAGAGTTTATCATCCGTATTACTGACAATAACACTGTGAGTTTGTTGTGTTTATATCATGACCTGTCAGCTCATTGGGGAGAACTACTATGTAACTGTTGTCGTTACTCTGGATTTTCCTACCACAATCATATCCCTGCAAACAGCAATTGCTTTCCTCCTGGTTCCCAGCTTAAACCCACAGCATACGCTAAGACACACTCAGTCATTTATACTTCATTGCCTTCTTTCTCCTCCTTTCTCTTCCCTAATTGCTCCAGCAGACTTTCCAAACTGGCCTCCCAGGCTCATCCCTAACTTTAATGGCCATGTCTTTGTAGGTACTGAGCATAAGGCAATGGGATGCTCGCAGGAAAGCTTTATGGTGTGGGGGTCTGGTTTTTGCTTTCCCGCCTCACAGAGGGACTTTTGCAGAGCCAATGCGCCCTTCCCTGAGCCGGCGGCGCTGCACTGGGGGCCGAAGTTTCTCCCTGCGTTTCCGCTTGAACAGCGTCCAAGCCTCGCCTTTAAAATGCCAGGGCGGCCTCAGCTCTGCTCACAGCCGCTCTTAGCGGCTGCCCGGGGCTCACCGCGCCGCCGCCGGGCGCTGACTCAGCCGCAGTCGGGCTGCTCCACCGAGCAGGACCTGGAGAGTGCGTGCCCGGAGCCGCCGGGGAAGCACCGCAGCCTTGAGCCGCGGGCTTCCGGAGCTGGAGCTGGGGGCTGGCCCGTATGGGTCCCCCGAGTGAGCACATGGGACTCGCCCGGCCAGGTAGGACTGCGGGAACGTCACCCTGAGCATCCTCCAGCGGGGAGGGCGAACAGCACCGTCTGCCCTGCGGGAGATTAGTCCCAGTTCCAGGTAGCAGGAGCGGGATCTGCTAATGCAGTGGGGCCTGGCCAAGCTCTGGCCGCCAGGAGACCTGACAGGACTAGACAACAGGACCCCTTGGAAGCCCAGTGCCTATTACCTTGGCCGCCAACCTGGAGGTCCAGTCCCGAACGGCCGGTAAATGCGCCGCTTAGGATGGAATGGCTCAGGGCTACACTTAGCAGCAGATAGATAGCTGCCTTGTGCGGCTCGGGTCTCAACACCCAGGGAACAACTGGTAATGCTGGCTGGGTTCAGATACATCACCTCCCAGTAGGAGGTCCTCCACCCTCCGCCTTTAAGGAATCCAAAGAGTGTGTATTGAAACTGAATCAAAGTTACCAATTCCCTCTAGTCAAGTTCAGCGCCTGAAATCCCATGTGCTTGTGGCTGCCAGCAGCAGAGAACAGAATCTCATCAGTGTAGTTGATGAAGGTCATGATTGATGGGACTTCTGGGGAAACTTCTGTAAGTGGCAGTCTTTATAAAGAAATGTCAAGTTTCAGTAGGGTTTTTGTCCTGATCTGTGTAAGAAGCCTAATTCAAGTTTTCAATGTTTTCCCCCATGTCAGTGGAGAATGGTTCATGTGATGCTGTGAAAAGTGTGTTATGGTGCTAAATTTGATAAGTGTCTTGATTGCCCACGGGGGAAGTTCTGGAATGGGAACTCTCAGTCCAAGGCTATGCATCTTCTCAGTGGATGCACCCTGGAGTCCTAGTGTCATACTGCTCTGTCAAAACGTGGCTGTGTACCCAGAAAAGAAGCCTCACCCAGCCTCCCTGATGCTTTCCTAGGAGAGGCTCCTTGTAACCACTTCTGCGTCAGCTTGGGGGTTCTGCCCCCACATGCTCTGAGATTTCCCTGGTCTTCCAAATCCCAGCCAGGGAATCTAACCTTCCAGCCTGACACCACAAACACATGCAACCTTGCTATTTCCCTCAAAGTATGTTGTCTAGTGAATCCTGCGTCCAGCATCACAGCCCCTAGGTTTCCCTCAGCTTCAGCAAGCCGCTTCCTGAGCAGGGCTGTAATAATCTGATTCGTCACAATTCATGGTCTTCTGCAAAGGAGGTTTAGATGATCATAAAGCCAAATACCAATCCTTTGGGTGTGATTTGTAATTTGGACTTTGGTTAAGGTTATATTTTTGGAGGTAGTTCATGGTATGATATTGCACCAACTTTCAGAATACATGGGGGGGGGGTTGAAAAACCCCTCTCTTTGGGGGAAGTACCCTGAAGCAAATGGCCTTGCATTTACTCCAACCAGGAACTGTGAGTAAACTATTCATTTATTCTCTGTGCTATTGCATTAAGATACTCTGGTTCCAGGGAGTTGATTCCCTAATCACTTTTCCAGTAATGCCATTTATTATTTCTGAGCAAAGTGCAGAAAATGAATGCATGAGATATGTTTCTAAATTCACCTGCATGTGGAAAATCATAGCAACTCTCAGGCTGTTAAAGGACAAACATAAGTCTGCAATAAGCAAGGTTAGAGTGGAAAGGGGATATATTGGTGAAAAGCACCCATGTATGTGCCTGAAAAAAAAAATTAACTAGAAATCCAATGGCTGCTTACAAACTGATTTAGTGAATGTGTATCTTTCCAGCCTGTTTCCTTACTGAGTTAATGAAAGATGCAGTCATTCTGAATATACTGCCTCACTAGTTAATCTTTATTTGACAAATATTTACACTGTGAGGGCACAATATCACAGCACAGCCTCAAAATCAGCAGCCCTGTGGCGATCAACGTATGGTGTGGCTCAAATTCAACACCATTTCCAAGACCTAAATGGAAACTGAAATGACATCAAGGAAAATGTCCTTCCATTATCCTGCCTGGCCACAGTAGAGGGAGCAATGTTTATGGACCTGACAGGGTTCCAAGTCTCTGAGGTTAATGCTTCTAATAAGTTCAAATGTGAAAAAAAGGCATAATGGCTCTGAATGTGGGCACTGAAGGCTCTGGAATTACTCCATGTCTGTGAGTGTTTTAGGTGACTGAAGTTTCTTCTTGGAAGTGATTTTTTTTTTTTTGAGTATTTGCTTTGAAAGAAAATATTCCTAATGTGCCATACTTGCCTCCTCCCATCAGAGGGTTGGCTGTTGGGAGTCTGTGTTCCCTGCTGACTCAGAGTGGGTGTTGTGGAAATCAGTCATCCTGGGCCCCTAGGGGAGAAAGCTCATAGGTGTGAGTATAAGAGAGATTGGTCAGAGTTTTGTTTGGGCTCTGTAACTAATCACATGACCTTAAGCAAATGACCTTTCGGGTTCTCTTATTTGTGAATCCCTAGAGTAATCAATACTAAGTGTTGCACTTACTAAACACTTGCCACACACTAAGTATTTTGTATATGCATTCATGTAACTTTCACAATCATATTTTATGTCTGTATATGAGTAGTGTAGCATATGTGTGTGTCCATATGTGTACAGGTGCGCATATACATGGTGGAGTGCATGTAGAGTCCAGAACTCTATATCAGGTGTTTTCCTCACCCTCTCTTCACCTCGTTTATTAGAACAGGATCTCTCACTAAACCTGGAGCTCACTGATTCCTCTAGACAAGATGGCCAGTAAAGCCCAGAGATACTCCTGCCTCTGCCTTACTTACTAGGATTACAGGCATGAGCCACTGCACTCAGCAGCTCTCCTATGGGTTCTTATGCTATGAGCAGACACTTTACCAGCTGATCCATCTCTCCGGCCCTCAGTGTCAGATTTTTATCTCCATTTTCTAATGAGGAAACTGATGATTAAAGGTGCTACCTCAATTAATGAAGGTTGATCGAGGATAAGAAAACTTAGGTTCCAAACTGGCATGCCTGATTTTGAAAATGACACCCTTCTTTCCTGAACTATACTCATTGCGTGAAGTAGGTTAAAGAAAAGAAAAACAAAACAAAAAGCAACTCTGAGAGTCAGTACTCAAAATCATGGAGGTACACTTAGTGGTGATAACCAGTTCCACTTTCTGAAGACTCAATTGCAAGAGCTTTTTCTGTTTGGAACCTATGGATGGGCCCCTTTGTTACTGGCTGTGACTTACCCATTATCCCCTGAAAGCTGCCCTCTGCCTCTAGGACTCAGTTTCTATATTTATAGACTACGGAAATATTGTCATCCTTACTGGGGAAATGTGGGAACTGGAACTGGAACTGGTGATTTATGTGAATAAGTCCAGCACACAGCTGGTGTTTAACACACAATGCTTGGAACCAGTTCTTCCTAGCTGGTCCCTCCCATAGTCTGCTCCTATGCTTTCACAGTGGATGATGGTGGTCAATAGATTGCCGTGGCATGTCCTTGAACACAGACTTCTGTAGCTAGACATTCCCTGAAGGGTGCCTTGATGTGTTCCCTTGATTACAATGCTTCAAGCCTGTGCAGGTAAAGTGTCCTTGTGAAATTCATTCCCAGAAGAAATGGAGGAAAATGGCATCACTGACTAGAAGAAGTAAGGTTGGGATACCTACTCCCAGAATCCCCCCAGATTTAGAAGAGGCCCCTATAGCTCACAGAGACTCTACACAAATGAGCATCCTCCAGAGCTCATGTAAACTTGGACTGCATCCCCTCTCATGGTATCCTGCCTGGTTGCTTGCCCAGGACTGCTTTTGAACCTCACCCTGGTGTGGAGAGTAGAGGAAGCCCGGAGTGAGTGAATCCCTGAGTATGTATGTGATATTGACATGGGTAGGGCATTAGACCCGTGAGAAAAGTGAAACCTTCCAGCTACCAGGGTGAGACTCATAAGGAAAAAGGCAAAGCTTTCCTCTGATCCATGTGTAGATGCTGCTAGGGGGTGCAGAAAAATAGGGGTGCAGGAAAATGTCCACCATAGCTTCTCTGCTGCCCCGCCCGGCTTTGGTATTTATAGCCCGAAGACTGCTCTACAGAGACGGCTCCTACCAAGATTAGTTAAACCTGTCTTCTTGATCCAATTGTATACCATAAACCCCGCCTCCTTGTTCTGCTCTATGGCATGAACACGCTGTACTTCTGTAGTGCTGCAGTGTCTCCAGCAGAGAGCTTTGACCACCTCCACCATGATCCCCATTTTCTGTCTCTGTGTCTGCCTGTCTTTCTTTTCTTCATTCCCTTGCCAACCCAGTCAGGTCCATTCCTGGAGCAATGCTAGACAGGGCACCCCAGGTCCCGGACTAAGAGCAGAACAAGTATCTCCTTGGCCCTCTCCTCAGGGTCTAGCCCCAACCTTGGCACTCAAGACTTCTTGGGATTTTTTTAAAGTCTATTCTTTTGTTTTGCTTTTTAAGTGACTCATAATAGCTACATATTTATAGAGACTTTCAAGTGTTTACTGCTCACGTGGCAAGGACAGGCCCAGGCAGAGTAATGAAAAGAAAGGGCACCTAGTCACTTAGACTTGAACCTCTCAGCTGTCTCTACTGAAACCTACTAGTGACAGGAGATGTGACCCTGGATAGTCCGAAAATGGCCTCAACAGCATTTCACTTTCATGGAGAGTTTTCACTCCGACCTTTGGGGGAATTTCGTATTCTGTCTCTAAAAGATTTGACTCCTAGTGCTGGCCCCATTAGAATCCAAGGACTTCATCCCTGCCCTTAGGACAGAATGATGGGAGGTTGGAACAGGTCAGAATTGTGCTGCTGCTCCTGCAGCCCAGGCTGGAACAGATAAGGTGAACGAAAGTGCATTGTCCTTTCCATGGATGTGAACTTTCATGCTCTGTGGCCATAATGGGATGTGTTTGTCATTTGAAGATCGACAGCTGATAAGTGACCTAATACTGCAAGGAATCACCCACACACCCCTCTTTCTTTCTGACAGTGCAGGTTCTTCTTGGCTCAAGTGGAACTTCTTGTGTTCTAGAAGACTGTAAATAAATGGCTTGTGCTTGCCACACCTCCATTTGCCCAGAGCAGACATTGTTAATTGATCACGGTGCTGAATAAGCCCTTGGCATCCTCCTCAAGAGTTACTTAGAATTGACTCGAGAAATGATCCCTAGGGGGGTGCCATGGCTGATGGGAGGCAGGGAGGGGTTGCAATATGAAAGTGAAATTTCTGAAAGGGTTTGCCCTTCCTTCCTGACATCCTCACCTCTCCCAAGCCAAATGAGCATCCTACAAAATCTGCCCCTCTACAGTCCACCATGTCCCAAGTGTCCACAGACAGACACTTCCGTTCTAGGTTATTTGATGTTCTTCTGCTCGGCTTGATGGGGGTGTGTCTGTGTCTATCCTGGGCTGCTTTAAATTACGTATGACTTACACGGCTAAGACATCGGAGAGAATGAGACTTCAGGTTCCCAATGTTTGCACTTCTGAGGAGGCAGACTGCATGCTGGCATCACAAGGAGGCTTCATGCATAAGAACAGGGACCTCTAGATCTCTGAAGGGCTAGGTGGTCCTGCCAGCCAGACCCTCATTAGCAGCATGGCCTTCCTCTTCCAAGATGACCCCACTCCTGGAAAACATTGTTGCCCTCTCTTATTAACTGAAGTCTCAGAGGGGCTCTTGTCTTCACTGGGCCAATTGATTTGACAAATAGATATTCTGGGCCCAACTCCCAGGAAGGGAGTTCCGTTCCACTGGCATCAACCCTATAGCGGAATTGTTCAGTCGCCAGCAAAGCCTATGTCCCCTTCCCTGTGTCCCAGTTACAATATTAACATATTCATTCTCAGCTCTGCGGAAGAATGGAGGGAAGCTGCCGCTTTTAGCAAGCAGAGCAATGAAAACCGTGCTCTCCCCGGCGGCCACATCTTCAAGTGAACAAGGACATTATTGTTAATCAATATACATGCCCTCTGAAATCCAGCACTCTGAGAATTCATTTTCTTCTTCAGCAGCTCCCCTGATTTCTGAGATTTCATCTAAGAGAGATAGAGGATATTTACACTATTGTGGAGAGGGAGGATTTGAGTACTGCTACTCTGGAACTATCCCCAGGACCCTTGTACTTCACAATTCAGTCAGGGGGGGGGGCATTCCAATCTGTGATGCTAAGGAGGTGACTTTTGCCTCCTTTAGAAACAAGCAGTCAAAGCCTTAACCCTAACTTAACCCTTTGATTCTTCCAAAAGAGATGAAGCATGCTTCTTAGAGGTCCCTCAGAAGTTCCAGTTGTGTGTGGATAAGGGTGGGCCTAATAGAGCTTCCTACATGGGCACTGTTCTAACATTGGGGTAAAGATGGAAAGAGGAAAGATCTAGTTGTCAAGAGCCAACTTAGCATATTGACCAATTTCAGAACCGTGGGAGTAATTATCATGGAGACGCACAGGAGCCTCTGTGGTCAAACTCTCTTGCTGTGGCTTCAGTTCCTAACTCCACTTTCAAGTGAATGAATGCACGCACATCCCCCTGCTGCTCTGAGCACCCTTTTCTCCCAGATAAAATGGAGGTAGGAGCATGGTCTCCTAAGCTTTAAGAGAATCTTATAGAGGACAATGTGTGACTAACCCAGCACCGTGCCCAGGGAAATGTGTTTGGCAAACTAGCATGATTGTGAGAGTACATCCTAACATGTTGAAGGCAGGAGAGTGGTACCCAAAGAATCACCCAGAAGGCTTAGTGTACAATACAGTGAGGAGCCCAATCCCAATCCTCTAGACCAGAACTTCCTGGTATAGAAGCAGTAATGCACATTTTTAACAATCTGATAGACCTTTAGAGTCAAGTATGAGAGTCACTGACCCAACTTGAGCACATACATCAGGGTTTCACACTAGCTTGACCTAAGCTCCATATCTCCCGATTCTACCACTCAACATCTGGACAGAAAAAAAATCAAGTGCCCTGTTTCCCCTTCTAAATGCACGCATGCACATTAGCTTCCACAGCGGTCTTTGAAAGGGCATTTGTTAATTTTCTGCTTTCCACAAAAGTCATGACACCATCAGTTGTCAGCTGTGCCGGGACCCAGAGCTTCTCAGTCCAGCTGATGCAGCCCCAGTCTTTACTGCTCCTGCCTAGAAAAATCACAGGACAAAGACAAGACCTGGATCTGGAGAGAAACCACAGGGCTTCCAGCTTTGATGATACTGTCTCTTTTAATGGTTGCTACTGTGTAGCAAAAGCCCAGGATTGCTCCAATTTCAGCATAGAAGTGGGGAGTCTGTCTTCATTTTAGGACTGGTGTGTGTGTGTGTGTGTGTGTGTGTGTGTGTGTGTGTGTGTGTGTGTGTGTGTGTGTGTGTGATCTTTATAGAAAATGAATTTTGGAAGGATAGACAATGTGCTCATTTGGGTGAACAAGAATTTGAGTAGCTGAGTTCCGTGGATTCACATAGTAAGCGTTTACCAGTTACACTTTTTTGGCAGTTGGGATTTGGTTATGATCCTGGGCTGAGCCCAGAATCTTGTAAGTTTAAATGTGTACTCTATCACTAAGTACATAATCAGTTCCCCACTAGAATACTTTCTGGAAATTTTTTTGGTGTTATACAAGATGTGGTGCTTTCAAAATATGCTAGAGACTGTAAAAAGAGGAAATGACCACCTGTAATCCCAGACCCATGACCAGTATCTCAGTATTTCCTCCACTTTTTGCTTTTGGTATCTTTGTGATGTTTTTGTATTTAAAAGATAATAATACGGTTGGGTTATGTGTAAAGGAAGCAGAGTAAACTGTGTTCCTAAGTGCTGAGACCCATGTGTCCTGTAACAACGTGAGACATGGTCAGGCCCAGCCCTGAAGAAGGTTCTCTGCAGGATGTGGGATATGGGCCACAGAACCAGGCATAGTGTTTTAGGTGGAAACAGCAGGGGTGGAAAGGACTAAGCTCAGTGTGGCTTCTTTGCAGTCCCTCACCATGAGGTAGAAGGGTCTATCCCCCTCCCCCAGATACTGAGCAGCCTTGAGGCGGCTTCAATAGGCAAAAGGAAAGTGATGCTAGGTGACTTTCAGGGCTGAGGAGGCAAAGGCCATGCCCCTTTTGGCTGGTCTCTCTAGGGACACTCACTCTATGACCTTTGATCGGCCATATCTACTACCCTGAAGCCGCCATGTGGGACCACATAGGGAAAGTGATACCTGAAGGACGCCAGCTGTGAATCTCCCCAGGCCAGGTACTGGAACTGTGAGTAAAGGGCCTTCTCCAGGACTCCAACCTCAACCACTAAATGACAAAACACACATAATCACCTGCAGCAGAGTCCAGTCACCTCCCAGATTCATGATCAAAGTAATGATGGTTACTATTTTTTAAAAAATAAATAACCAGGACAACTTCTCTGGAAACTACACCTATTTTAGACTTGAAATAAACAGATTGTCAAGGGCAACATGCCTGGTGGGACTGTCTGGGAACAGAGTAGAGAGGCCATGGTGTTGTGGTACAGCAGGGTGACAGAGGCTCTCCCCTGGGGGGAGTTTGATGACCACTGGCAGGACGGATCATCTCTGGTGGGTTCTGCCCACAGTGTCCCCATGCCTGCACTGTCATCCTGACTTTAGGAGGTGGGCACTCTGGTCATCGGCTATGAGCATCCTGAGATCTGAAGCCAAACATATAAAAGGAGTCCCTCAAGTCCAGGTGCTAATTAATGGTGGGACCCTTTCTTAAAACCCAAGACCTGACTCTGTTTCCATTGCCCACCCTGATATTTGTTTCAAGTTAGGTGGAGGCTTCTGGTACACTGATGGAACACCATGTGAGGTTCTTGATAAAGTATGAGGTGTCTGGCTGACTTGGGAGGTGCTGAACTTTCCCTTCCCTTTGGGAAAGATCCAACTGACAGGCTTTGGGACCCATGGCAACAGCATTGCTAGGAGACTTCTCAGAGAGCAACTTCTAGTCATTTGAGTTTCCTTGGCTCCAACCTCAGAGAGTGGCATCTAGGTTGAACTTATGCCTGCTGCCAGAACTATCCAAATCCTGGTCCCACGCATTTGATTTGGTCAGAACAACAGAAAAGCTATCACCAGATTGTCAGTAGGGTGGTGCTTTACTATTCCGGAAACTAAGACCTCTCCAACTCCTGCGCACACGAGCAGTCTCCTAGATTGCCTGACCAGTGACTTACAGTGGCTACTGACCCAGCCTCCTTCAGCCAATCTGGATTTGTTGTGTCAAGAATACTGTGAGGATCACTTCAGCTCCTGCTAATTCTGACACATCCTGAAGCTGTGCAACCCTCACTGCCTTGAGTCCAGATGTTACATACATTCATACATTCACTGGCCTCATCTGTGCCTCAGAGGCTTGCTTGCTGGGCTCAGAAGGAAGAAGGCATCAGCAGAGGCTGAGCACAACTGCGTTATGTTCATCCAAAACCAGACAGACATTTTCAAGGACTCCCAGCAGTGAAAGGTAATGAGTAGATGCCGGATTGATCTTTCCATTTCTCACACCCTTAGTGACTAGGAGGTGGAAATAGAGATGAATGAGGATCAGGTAGCTGGATCCAGACATGGGGGAACCTTGGCAAAGTCACACTCCTTTACCCTCTGCATGGTTCCTAAGTGCCAGGATCCTCTACCAGTCCCTACTCTGCCTGAACACTGACAAACAGCTCTTTCTACATAGACAAAACACTCATGGTGCTTACCTACTCCCCCAGGCTGTCAATCAGACATGGAGTGTCACAATGTTCATGAGAAGGCTTGAGAGGACTCACTGACAGGTGATGGATGGGTGGGCCCAGGCCCCAGCCCCCAGCCCAATGCAGGACAGTGTCAACAGCACAAGGGGAGGGGCTCTATATCTAAATTTTCTAGGTAGGCAGATAAGGAAGATGAGAATGGCAAAGATCCCTACTGTGTTACCCCCATTATTAGCCCTGGAGGGTAACTCTGGCCACTTGTATAAGGCATGTGTGCATCTTGCGTGTACCAGCCCGTGAAAGACACGGCCATGGCAGGACTCAACCCCACCTCTCACCACTCACCCCAAATGGCCACCCATACTCTCCTTCTAGAGTTCTTCACCTTATCTCAGAGATCATACCTAGGTGACTGTTGGCAGATGGAATCCCCAGATGCCCTGGTACATACTGGAATAGCCATCATCTGATGTGCACCTTGAACCCCAGGCTCAGGGGACGTAACATCAGTTTGCCAACCTCGAGTGGTTTATAGCATCTCCCATGCTGTAGGCCACACAGGAGTCCCTGGAGCCCCTTCCCCAAAGCCAGGCCTTGCTGGCAGTACTGACTGGCATCTGTTCTGGGTGTCAGGCCAGGGGAAAATAGCAGGCATACTTGGCATCACCTTCCTGAGCCAAGGGGACGCTCACAAGTGTCAGGTAGAAGCCACAGCTCATGTGGCTGTCCAATAAATCTCTTATGAATCCAAGGTTCCTGTGCTCTCAGAAGAGCAAAGCTTGAAGGCTCTCATTCCAAGCTTGCTCCTTGAAATCCACACATTCATGGGCTGGCAAAATAAGATGTCTGCGGAAGCCGGGCAGGTGCCATAACTGAAGCAGATGGGTCTAAGGGACAGGGAGTGGACGACCCTGGAGCACAGACCCACAGGCAGTCTGAAGGGTACTGGTGACTCAGCTTCAGCTTTGCGTGGCTGCTCCCAACTGCAGCCCCAGCATAGCCAGGCCGTCTTCCCAAAGCAACAAGTTTCATGCGAAATCTTCCAGTGGTCAGCACCTTCAAATGAAAACATCATAAAACTGTTCAGATCAACATGACAGCCACCATGTTGTGGCCATTGGCTTAAGTGCTCTGTGGAAATTGATTAGTGAGCTACAGTGGCTGCAGACTTTTGAACTTGTGGATACCCCAATACAGAGACAAACCGGAACCGTTCTGGTGAATGAAGACTCAGCTGGAGCTTTAGCTTGGCTTCTCACTCTTGCCTCACAGTGTCCAAACCCTGGGGCCTCTCTATTAATCTCTGTTCTCAGACAGATATGGTGCATGGCTATATTTGCAACACTTCAGAGGTAAAGGTGTGGAAAATATATAGTTAAAGGCCAGCCTGGAATACTTATCAAGTTCAAAGCCAGTCTAAACTGTATAGCAAGACCCAGCCTCCCTTTAAAACTGAGGACTGAGAGTATAGCTCAGTTGTAGAATGATTGTATAGCATGTTCAAGGCCTGGGTTCAATGCACAGCACCAGGAAGGGGAAAAAAGAAAGAAACAAAAATCTTACTGCCCCAGCTCACTGGACCCTCTTCCCCACTGTGGACCAGGAGCTGCTGCAGACTTCAGAGATTCTAAATTGCTACCAAATCCTGAAAGCACAATGAAGGACATCTGGGGTGCAGAAACTCCTTTCAGACAGTCTCTCAGAGCTGCCATCATGCAGGTACAGGTGCATCCCCTGTCTCTATAAATGCCCCAGGTCTTCACAGCCTGCACAGCATGAAACACGAATAGACGCAGTGACCAGCCCTTGTGAGCCTCCATTTTCTCTTTCCTGCCCTGCCCACCTCACCAGGGTGATGCTGGAATGAAAACATGGGGTATGGACTGTCTTAAAGTTTCAATTACTGCAATGAAACATTGTGATAAAAAAAGCAGGTTGCAGAGAAATGGGCTTACTTGGCTTATACTTTCACATTGCTGTTCATCACTGAAGGAAGTCAGGATAGGAGCTCAAACAGAGCAGGATCCTGGAGGCAGGCGCTGATGCAGAGGCCATGGAGGGGTGCTGCTTACTGGCTTTCTCATCATGGCTTGCTCAGCTTGATTTCTTATAGAACCTAGGACTACCAGCCCAGGGATGGCACCATCCACCATGGGCTGGACTCTCCTACACTGAACACTAATTGAGAAAATGCCTTACAGCTAGATCTCATGGAGGCATTTCCTCAACCAAGGCTTCTTCCTCTCTGATGATTTTAGCTTGTGTCAAGTTGACACACGAAGCCAGCCAGCACATAGTAATAGTGTTTCCAATAGAGGAGCCTGGCAGGAGAAAGGACATGCTATCATTCTGCGCATCTGTCTTCCTTACTTGTGGGAAGAAAAGACAATGACTTTGACATTTCTGCTTCTCCTTCTCCAATCTGCTTTAGACAGATTTCCTGGAGGAGGCTTGGCCTTGTGGTATTCAGAATGCACTGACCATGAGAACTCACAGCTTTGGCTAATAGTGTGTTCTCATTGTGGTGTTATGGGTAGAGAGGTAAAGCCAACCACAAGCTCTCCTTCCAGACATGTACACCCAGCACCAGCACCAGTGGGCACCTGGGACTCTATAGCCTGCTCAACTCTGCTGTATGGGCAGGGTGGAAGGCAGAATGGCTACTGTCCTCATCTTGAATAGTTACAAGAGCCCGTTAATACCAAAGCGGAGAGGACAAAGTGCAGCTCCCTGTCCTCACAGCTGCCAATGCCTTTACATATTTGATCATAAGTAACCCAAAAGGGAGCCTTCCATTCTGGCTTCCGCTAATAAATATTTCCTGAGGTCTTCAGCCAGAAGGGTCTGTTGAGCAAGACATAAAAGTGGATAAACCCATATTGTGTTTAAGGATTTAGGGGAATAGAGAATAATATGTGAGAAGAGAAGGTGGGGAAGGGAGGAGGGGGGAGAGGCAAGGCAGATCTTCACACCTAGAGGCACACTGCTCTTAGGAAATCTGGATGTAGAAAATTGGGATGGCTTCTTCCACCTCCTCCTGTCCAAACCGCACTCACTCTTACAGTGAGTGAGAAGCCTCCTCCAGTGATGCCCTTCTGGGGTTCCTCTGGTCCTGACTCTGGGGAGGGGCCAAGGTTATCAGTCACCCCACAGGCACTTTCAGCCCTAACTCCATCTCCTAATCCTTGGTAGCTGGTACTGGCCTCCATCTCTCTCCGCATGAGGGCCGCACAGCTCTCCTCCTAAGTCTTCTCTCAAAAGGCCTAGTGAGAACAGTGTACAGGAGATGAAGTACAGAGCTCACAGCCAGGTTTAAGGTTGCCAGATCCGCAACCATATTGTCAGAGTTTCAGCATCTTTGGGAGTGTCTAGTGTGTCTCTGTAGGATGTGGGTCCCTGATGGACTACTTCAGGGCTTGACAGAACAAGATGAGAAGACAAGGGAAGCCAAGCTTGTCCAGGGGAAGCTCTAGGCCCCCAGAGACCCAAGAGCCTGAAAGGAGAGTCACACTGCTGCCCTGCTATCTCCAGGTGACAGTAACTGCTGTGTGTGCCTTTAGTCACCGGGTTTATTTTCACTTTAAGTGGCATTTGCTCTTGTACATTTGTATCTTGTACAGAGTGTCTCCAATAAGCAGATGCATCTTCAAGAGTGCTTATCAATGAATCAGTGAGACAAATTAGCTGCTAAGATCCTGTTCCCCTTAACAGCATGTATGGAAAGTTCTCAGGACTTCCAGATGGGAGAGACTCAACTTTACAGGATGAATTGGAATTGACACAGCAGCTAAGAGCTGGGGGTTGGGGAGGGGGTGGAGCCACCAGCAGTAATGAGATGAGTATGCAACTGAACAAGCAGGGCATTGGTGCATAGCAGTTTCATAGCAGATGGGAGCCATGTCCCCAAACGGTATGCTGATTAAGACAGGCAAATGAGAGATGGGAGAGGGAGAGGAAGGGAAAGAGAGGGGGGAGGGAGAGAGAAAGAAACGGGGGGGGGGGGGCATGGAGCGAGAGACCTGATCTCTCTTAGACACAAAGGACAGAGGCAGATGTAGGGTTTATGGCTCCTGAAGGTTATGCAACCTGGGATGTCCTTTGTAATAACAAAACAAAAGTAACTTACAAAGCACACATTCGAAATGAGAAATGTCACAGCAAATTATAAATAATAAAATAATAAAATCATCAGAGAGGAAGAAGCCTCGGTTGAGGAAATGCCTCCATGAGATCTAGCTGTAAGGCATTTTCTCAATTAGTGTTCAGTGTAGAAGAGTCCAGCCCATGGTGGATGGTGCCATCCCTGGGCTGGTAGTCCTAGGTTCTATAAGAAATCAAGCTGAGCAAGCCATGATGAGAAAGCCAGCCAGCACATAGTAATAGTGTTTCTTTTTTGTAAAAGGAAAAGAATATCTATGAAAATGAATAGTCACAACACAATCTATGGAAAATGAACACCATTTTTAATGTTTCATTATTTGTGTGTGTGTGTGTGTGTGTGTGTGTGCGCGCGCGCATGTGGGGGTCTGTGGAGTGCAGAAGAGGGTTTCACATCTCCTGGAACTGGAGTTACAGATGGTTGTGAGCTGCCTGGTGTGGGCTCTGGGAACTGAACTTGAGGCCTCTACAAAAGCAATGCACACTCTTAGCCATCACCTAAGGATCTGCTTTAAACAGTCAACTGCTGAGTTGACTTCCATGATATTTTCAGACCCTCATGCTCTATCAACAGAACTAGCCATACACTTCACGTCCATGGCATTTAAAAACATGTTTTGGCTGAGCTTTGATCTTCTATTTATGATTTAATTACTTTTATATAATTGTTTCTATAGAAAATATAAAAAGTGCCAGTCTTCCAGCATAGGTGATCATACTTTATTGGCTTAGCTCAGAAAAAAATTAAATTCATAGCTCACAATGCCATGAAGAAACCCCTGACAATATTCTTTCATGACCAGGCTGTAAGCTTTTTAGGCATTTCCAATTTTCTCAGGCACCATCAATCTTAATGACTCTGTGAATTGATGGCATTCATTAGCCAGTCCTCTTCGATGTCCACACTGCTGTGAGACTGGGTGAACTGCCTCTTGTCTTCCTGGGAGTCAGTATTTCATGTCAAATAAACACAAAGTTAATAAGAGTTTCACAGCTGATTGAGCCACTTCAGCTCAAGGGAAGAGAGTGGGAAGATGTGACAAGTCCACATGGGGCATCCCAGCAAGCATGGGGGATGCGAGGCGGGAGGAAACACATGGGAACAGGTGAAGGGTGGAAAACAGCATTAGAAACTGGCAGGCCTCTAAACACAAACTAGCCTGTCTTTAATTAAAGAAGCAGGGCTGTCGATAAGTTGCTGAGCATACAACAGCAAAGAAAATGTGTTTCCAAAACAGTTAATTAGCAGAAAAGCCAGGGCTCAAAATCCTCCTTGCCATCAAATACCCTTTGTAACCTTGCTACGTGTGAGTTCATTATGCAAAGGTCATCTTGAACTATACAAATATGTGGCTCTAAATCGACATGAAGTGCAGCCCCAACTCAACTTCTCCATACCCTGATCCCCCAAACACTGTAGATTCTCAACGATCTGCAGGTAGGAGCCCAGAGTCAGAGTGCTGGCACAAGGCTGTGGTTCTCATCCATTTGCAGCCACTGGATCTAACTTCTGGAAATTTTGCTAAAATGGAGCACAATGTAAAGATACTCTTTCAGTGTGTGCCTTCTCAGACCTTAGAAGCAGCTCATGCAAGTAGGGAGGTTGGATCTTAAGCTCCACTACCCTAATAGTAAATGTACCTCTAAAGGAAGGCTTCGGAAGGAAAGGGGAAACAAAGCCAGGTCTGCAGACTCTAGCTGGCCTGAGGATGGATAGCCCAGGTACAGAGACTGATATGAAAAAGGGTCCAGCATGCTCAGGAAAGTGGGCCAGGGCAGTGACCTGCTGTGGGCTTCACACAGACAGGTGTCAGAAGGCTCAGCCAGAGAGTCTCGGACTGGGCTCTGTGAAGAGAGCTGCTGGTAATGCTGCCTCTTGAGATATTTTGTCTGATAGTGGACATAGGATAATGAAGTGGGTAGGAGAAGACCAGAGAGGAAACCCGGGTACAGAGGACGCTGGGCTCAGGAGAGACCTGGAACATAGAAGCTGAGTAGGGCAGATCCAGAAGGCGGAGCACAGGGCTTGGAGGCAGAGGTGATGAGGGTAAGTGAGAGATGAGGGAGGTCCCTCGGCAACCTTCCCTGGCATCCTTCTCTGCTCAGAATGCCAACTTATGGCTCGGAAGACAAGAACGATGTGCTCACTCACTTAGGAAATGCTTATTGTAAAACAGCTAAATTGGATCTCTCAGAACCCATGAGAGGAATCAGCATAGTGTTTTGTAAGGGGCCAGAATGGAAATGCTGCAAAACCTCTTGCCCCTTTGGTCTTTCACAGCTACTCAGTGGTTGAAAGAGCAGCCATAGACACTTGTGGGTCAAGATGTATGGCTGTACCCAACCACCTATGGACATAGAAATGGAATTTTGTAATATTCATACCTTTCATGGATTTCATTTTTTAATGGTTTCTAACCATTTTAAATGCAGAAGTTTCCGGGCAGTGGTGGTGCACACCTTTAATCCCAGCACTCGGGAGGCAGAGGCAGGTGGATCTCTGTGAGTTCAAGGCCAGCCTGTGCTACCAAGTGAGTTCCAGGAAAGGCACAAAGCTACACAGGCAAACCCTGTCTCAAAAAACCAAAATAAATAAATAAATAAATAAATAAATAAATAAATAAATAAATAAATAATGCAGAAGTTGTTCCTACCTTCTGGACTGTAAAGCAGATTTGGCCATGGGTTGCCGGCCATCCCCTATCATATTACTATGTTTTGGGAATCCCCATTGCAGAGGGCATGATCTAACTGACTCCCTACTCAGGGAGCATTCCCCAGGGAGCTCTCCATGCTACATCATTGAGCATGCATGCTCTTACGGGGCATGTTGTGTAACAATCTGAACCTGTGGAATTCTGGACAGCTCCCAGCCAAAAGTGGGCTGCTGCCTGAGTGTGCAGGGTTGTGTTCACTCTGAGCCAGGTACACAGCTACTGGCCCCATAAGCATCAGCCTGGCTTCCTCCACCTCTTGAGCACATTACTGTGTGTTCCATTTTTCAGAAAAGCAAGCTGAGGTTCGAAGGAGACAAAGGATGTGCTCCAGAGTGCCCAGTTGGCAAGGAACAGAGCCACACATGAGCCAGTTGAGGAGAGGAAATGGGACAGCAATGTCATGGTGAGAAGGCCAGAAAAGGTTCCTTGTCTTAACCACACAGTGAGGACTTTTTGGTGCCAGGAGAATATCCGGGAACACCCTAGTGAAGACCTTCAGCTGTTGAGCCTCCTTAGGAGAGAGGTCAGGCTGAAAATGGAAATTGGGACTTGATTTCCCCTGAAGCTTTCCACAGTCTTGTGAGGCCACTCCCAGCGTGCCTTCTGCCCCAGTCAGTCAAACCCACAACTAGGTTATGTAAATGAGTGTGATTTAGGGTAAGTTTCTTATGTGATGCTGAACCAAAGAAGCCAGCATCCTGAGCAGTAACTTCTCCAAGGCCCAGGTGCACTATGGCCCTTGGCTTGGGATACACCTCTCCTGTACACTTTCCACAGTTTTCCTTAAGTAGTGCCTTGCATACTAAGAGGAAGAAATTTGTTCCCTAGGCTTGTGGGTCTTGGGAACCTTCCAGGTCCTTGCTAGCACCCAATTGTGAGGAGTCCCACACACTGGCTCTCTATCTGTTTAGCTGAGCTCAGAGAGGTACCACACACTGGCTCTCTATCTGTGTAGCTGAGCTCAGCCAGTTCAGGAGGTTTTTTTCCTTTCCTCCAGTTGAAATCTAAGAGCAGTTGAGAAGAGAGGAAAAGCCCTGGCTGAATAGCACAGGAGATCATGAAATCTATCTGAAGTCACACAGCCATCAAAGGGAAGAGCCATTTCACAAACCCTGAGGACTGGTCCCAGCCTATGGCTCTCAGCATCTCACTGTTGCTCCCTCTTGGGCCATAGCTAAGAAGAAAGGGAAGGACCTTAGCAAGTGTGTGTTCAGAAGTGGTCAGAACAAAGGTGCACTGTGGAGTACCGAGGAGCAGCCTTGGCTGTATGTGATACAGGGACATTTTGACATTGGGAATTTTCCAAAGTATCACAGGGTGGAATGGTGGTGTTTATTTTTCCATATTGTGCATAAACCACAGCCCCATCTCCCTCTACCCCTGACTCTGATCCTGCTGTGACTCTCTACATACTCAACTGTCTCACTGACTTAATGCATTTCTTAGATTAAGACAATGCATAAGAATTTGTTTTCAAAGTTTCATCTTAAATGCTCCCATCTCAGAGGAGCAGTCTCCAAAATGTCAGCTTTCCATAATCCATATATGTGTCCCCAAAGCCTCCCCACACAAGTGCACTCTAATGAGTAACTGATTTCTTTGTTTCTTGGTTTCTGCCTCCCACCCTACATACCAGGACCCTGTTTCCCATTATGCTACAGTTGATCCTGGGGAGGATCTGCCCCATTACTCAGGCTCACTCAGCTTGTTCCCAGCAAGACCACCCCTGTTCTGAAGATGCATTTCCCTCTGTTGATGGGGATGGAGAAGGTGACAAGGAGCTGTGATGGTGACTTGATTCCTGGCCACTTGGAAGCCATAGACAAGCCCTGTGGGTTCTCAGGGCCATGGGTGTCCAGTGTGGGGTTGGGGGGTGGGGGAGTGGACTGTCTGTCCCAGCAAACATCTCTACAGATGCAGTGAATCCTACTTTATGGGTGCACACAGCCTCCGTGACTGCTGCCTTTAAGGGCCCATTAATTTCAGGGACATGAATCACTCCCTGAGACAGCCAAGCTGGTGGCTTGCCGCTCCCTACAGTTGGTGTGAGTCATTGTGCAGGCTGTGGACTTGAGAAGTTTTCCCCAGAATCTTTACCACCATCATCTGAGCTGGCTCAGTCCGGTCCTTACCACCTCCATGCAGCCCCAGCTCCAAGCTCACTTTGAGCAGGATGAATGTGTCTTGGAGGACTTGGTCCTTGTGAGATGTCCCCTTGTCAGAGGAGAGCAGTGGCCATGCTGTGAGTAAGCCTCCATTGACAGTGAGGTGGCACCATAGCTTGGAGGATGGGGACATCTTGTGTACCTGCAACCTGATTGGAAGACTGGACATCTACAGAAGGAAACAATACAAACAAAAACACAAAGTGTAGATGTGTATTGTTTTCTTCAGATACCACTTCATTCTTCCAATTCGGTAGCTTGCTTTTATTAACTTTTCTTGTTGAGCATAGCTGTATTTTTATAGAAGCACTTTAGATCTGTGTTCTCATTTATTCTTCTTGGAGATCCAGTGATCCAGTGGTATATTACAATCCCATTGTAAAGGTAAGGAAACTGAGACTTGGCATTGCATGACTGGTCTAAGGCCACATTGCTGGCAGTCAAGTAGCCAGCCAGAGCTGAGACTGCATAATAGGCCACGTCTGCAAGGACCTGGTTTCCAGCTTCCCTTGCAAAGGCCTTTGGGCTTTTATCTGTGATGGTGAGACATTACTGCTGAGTGTCTCTGGCTATCTTTAGGGAGAAAGAAACTCACTGCTGGAGCATTCTTGGGAATGGAGGGATGTTACTTGGGAGCTCTATGCTTGAGGTGTTTGTGAGGATCTGAAAGGTTTTTGTGGGAGGAAACCTCGGTCAAGAGCTGTTACATCCTGCTGCCAAGAGAACTCTCACTGCCCATCCATGCCATCCGACTCGGTTTCTTGGTTTGAAGAAGAAAGCTGATTTTTAACATCAAAAAAAAGTCCAGCATGACCAAGTATGGTCACTCACACCTGTCAACCCAGCACTCAGAAAGCTGAGACAGGAAGATTACAAGTTAGAGTCCAGACTGGGCTGCAAAGTGAGACAGTCTCAAGACGAAGGAAAATCAATTGAGAGCTCTTTGCCAGGGCTTAGCAATGCAAATGGTAAATAATCACATAAAGGGCAGCAGATTAAATGGCAATCAGATTAGAGATGAAAATCCAATTTCCTCAAGATGCTTTTGGCCACCGCTTTAACATATTTGGAGACTGCCAAGATCATGAACAATTCCTCTGAGACTCAAGGGGAGAGGCGGCCACAGAAGCCAGGGCTATTCCTGTGTTCATAGCAGTTCCCATCCCTGTGATACCTTGCTGCCCTGCCTGGTTCTCAGCCCACGGTCTTTCCTGCCTGGTAGCCTCCGGTGCTGTCCACAGCCAGGGTCCACCCTGCTCTGGCAGCCATGCACCCCCCCCCCCACATCCATCTTTCTTTCCAGTCACAACTGGAAAGATCAGCTACTGCTGATCCCCACGGCTCTGGCCCATCCTGACCCCAGAAGCTCCATGCCATCCAAGGTACATGAGATTCCCACAGTGTTTTCGAAGCCTCCTGGCTGAATAATCACAAGACCCTCCTGTTTGTTCATGCTTGGTGACACCATGAATGGAAGGCCTCTTCCACAATATGAATTATGGACAAATAGCAACAGCTGCTGTTCTCAGTATATATGCAGTCTTTCTGTGTTCTCAGATAACGTGACAAAAAGTTAACATGCTCTTTATCATTACATGGTGTTAAGTACAGGTCTTGCAGGGAGGTGATGAGAATGTGACAGAAGGCAGGCAGGAAAAATAAAAAGCCACAAGGATAGTCAGAGATCAACAATCCAACTACAATGATGCAGCAGAAAAACAAGCCTGGCAGTCAGGATTTCTCCCGGACAATCAATCTTCCAAACTCCCTCGTTTCCTTCCTTAGTTTGTATTTCACAGAACAATGTATAGGACTTGCCTCATAAATCTCTCCCATGGTGTTCACCGTCTTCCTGCTCTTAACGAGGTGGCTCGAGTTCAGGAAGGGGATGCTGACGGGGGAAGTTAACTGTAACAGGGCAAAGAAAAACATGCAGAGGGAATGGAGAGAGGAAGTCAGAGGACTGTATCCCGGTCTTCTTAATCAGATGGGGTGGGGGGCACAACGCAGGAGAAAAAGTGGGAACAGTGAGTCCTTTGGCCCTGTGGACTGCTGGGAAGACACCTTGAAGACCTCCCACATGAAGAGGGAGCAGGAGGGCAGACAAAGCAGGGGTAGGAAGATAGCTAGAAAGGTCCTAACTGTTTGGGAATCAGGCAACACCCTTTAGCAACTCACTCGTCAAAGAAGAAAATAGTTGAGAGCAGAAAACGTTTGGAGCTTGTGGGTTCCGGCTAAGTCATTGCTTAGAGGAATGTTTACAACTCCAAATGGGGACTTAAAAAAAGAGAAAAGGTCAAAAATCAATAATGTAAGTTCCCAACTCAGCAAGGTAGAAAAAGAAAAGTAAACTAAACTCAAAGAAAATCAAAGGCAGGAGATAAAATAATGACAAGAGCTAAACCAACAGAACCGGAAGCAAAAGGCCAGGAGCCGCTGCTGCAGAGATGAGGAAAGTTATATGCTGATACAAGAGAAAGGAGGAAGGTGTGAACTGCCAGTATCGGGGATGCGAAAGATTTGACCAGCATCTTCAAATAGCAAGAGGGTTATATGAATGACTCCCTAGCACTAAGTTTAATGGTTTCGAAAAAAAAAAATGGACACATTTCTTTTAAAACACAAGCTATTGAAAGCAATGGTTAGAATGACTGCAGCCTAGGTCTACCTTCTCTAGCTAAGTCTTAGATCAGAAATGGGGAGGGCCTGGGTCAGCCACTGGGTGTGGAAGAGACAAGGACTCGGGTTCTACAGCACACAAGAGCTACTGGGAATCCACTCCAGCCAAGCAGTGGACAGCAAGGCCTGAGTTGCTATAGCCTATGGCTTAAGTAATGGAAGCCCACAGGGAAAGATTTAGACAGACCGGGACTGTATCCAGAACCCACATGGGCACAGACCCCCACGCACACCTTCCCCAGGTGTCACAGGACACCAAGTTCTCATTCTCTCCTGTCCTCACCGTCAGACCCCAAGTAGACAGATCATTTACATCACACTTTTCCAGGAGATTATGGAAGCTGCTGCCTTCAGCTCCCAAGTATCATAAAATCTCCTGCTAGGAAGAGAGTGAAACTGTGTTACACACTTGGAAAGAGTCTACTTCCTTTATAGGCAAAATAAAGTCATTACGTTGTCTCTGTATGTGATTAAATGAGTCTCAGTTTTGACACAGTCCTTTTTCCAAGGACACAATAGAAGTATCAAGGCCTAATTTTTGAAAACCTAAATTACAATTCTCACACAAGTGTAGAATGAGCAAGTGACAGTGATTAATTCAATTCATTAATGAGGGAACTAGCAAGACTGTAAAGGTGGTGCTGTGGTCTGAGGTGTCCTGTGAAATCTGGAGACTGACAGCTAATTTCAAAGGCAATAGTATTAAGAACAGCTGTTGGGACTCATTAGGCCATGAGGTGGAGCTAACAGAAATGGGACTAGTGCCCCTCTAAAAGACTACTGATCTGTCATCACAGCTTCTTGGGATGCCGAGGCAGGAGGACCACAAGGCCTTTATGGGCTAGAAAGCAAGATCAAGGTCAGCCCAGGCAATAGTAACACTCTGTTTTAAAATGAGTAAAAAAACAACAACCAAAAAAAAAAAAAAAAACAAAACAAAAAAACAGTCTGGAGAGGTGACTCTGTGGTTGGGAGATCTGGCTGTTCCTCCAGACGACCTGGGCTCAATCCTGTCACGCACAAGAGACTCAGAACTGTCTGTGACTTCAGTTCCAGATGCCCTCTTCTGGCTCCCACAGGCATTGCATGCATGTGGTAGCCAGGCACACAGGCAGATAAAACACACATACACATAAATTAAATTAAATGTATTTATTCATTTTTATTTTTATTAATTACATTTATTTATTTATTTTACATCCCAACTGCAGGTTTTCCCCCTTCCTCTCCTCCCATTCCCTCCCTTCACCTCCCCTCTGCCCCTCCCCCATCCACTACTCCTCCATTTCTGTTCAGAAAGGGACAGGCCTCCTATGGATACCAACAAAACATGGCATATCAAGTTGTGTTAGGACTAAGCACTACCCCTTATATTAAGGCTGGGCAAAGCAACCCAGTATGAGGACTAGGTTCCCAAAAGCCAGCCAAGAGTTAGGGACAGCCCCTGCTCCCACTGTTAGGAGTCCCACAAATAGAGTAAGCTACACAACTGTAACATATATGTAGAGAGCCTAAGTCAGTCCCACGCAGGCTCCCTGGTTGGTAGTTCAGTCTCTGTGAACTCCTATGAACCCAGGTTAGTTGATTCTGTGGGTTTTCTTGTGATGTCCTTGTGTCCTCTGGCTCCTACAATCCTTCCTCCCCCTCTTCCAAAGGATTCCCCCAAGCTCTGCCTGATGTTTGGCTGAGGGTCTCTGTCTCTGTTTCCATCAGTTACTGGATGAAGCTTCTCTGATGATAATGGGGTAGGCACCAATCTATGCATATAGCAGAATATTGTTAGGCATCATTACATGGACATTTCTTTCTCTCCAATCATGTTTGGTTCTATGCTAGGTCTTTGTGCCATCCAGCCTCTGGGACCTGGCACTCCAGGCAGTGTCAGGAGTGGGCTCACTCTCATGGTGTGGGTCTCAGGCTGGACCAATCATTAGTTGGCCATTCCCACAATCTCTGCTCCACCTTTACATATCCCATAGGCAGGACAGACTGTAGGTCAGAGGTTATGTGCCTGGGTTGGTGTCCCAAGGCCTCCACTGGATGTCTTGCTTGGCCACAGGAATGACCAGTTCAGGTTACATTTCTGCTATTGCTAGGAGTTTCTCTTTCATCATGTTTCTACTTAACCACAAAATGCACTCCCTTCCAGTCATCTCTTTCAGTACTCTCCCTCTCCATCCACCCCTCAATCTGATCCCTCAAATCCCTAAGCTCACCTGCCCCCAGTCCAACCAGGAGATCTCTATTTCACCTTCCCTGGAAGATCCATGCGCCTTCCCTTGGGCCCTCCTTGTTACCTAGCCTCTCTGGATCTGTGGACTGTATCCTGGTTATCCTTTACACCTAATATCCACTTATGAGTGAGTACATACCATGTTTGTCTTTCTGGGTCTGAATTACCTCACATAGGATGATTTTTTTTCTAGTTCCATCTATTTGTCTTCAAATTTCATAATGTCATCGTTTTTAACATCTGAATAGTACTCCATTGTGTAAATGTACCACGTTTTTCTTTATTGGTTTTTCAGTTGAGAAGCATTTAGGTTGTTTCTAGTTTCTGGCTATTATGAATAACATTGCTATAAACGTAGATACCACTCTTTGACATATACCCAAAGGATGCTCAATCATTCCACAAGGACACTTGCTCAACTATGTTCAAAGCTGAGTGTTGAGGTAGATCAATTTCCAATTTTGAGAAATCACCATATTAATTTCCAAAGTAGCTGTACAAGTTGCACTCCCACCCGCAATGGAGGAGTGTTCCCCTTGCTCCACATTCTCTCCAGCATGAGTTGTCATTTGTGTTTTTGACCTTAGTCATTCTGGTGTAAGATGGAACCTCAGAGTCATTTTGATTTACATTTCCCTGATGGCTAAGGATGTTGACCATTTCTTTAAGTGTCATTTACATTCCTTGGCCATTTGAGATTCTTCTGTTGAAGAATTCTTCTGTTTAGATCGGTACCCCATTTTTTAAATTGGATTATTTGGGGTTTTATTTATATCTAGTTTCTAAAGTTCTTTATATATTTTAGAGATCAGCCCTCTGTCAGATGTGGGGTTGGTGAAGATCCTTTCCCTTTCTGTAGGCTTCCATTTTGTACTATTGACAGTGTCCTTTATCCTACAGAAGCTTTTCAGTTTCATGAGGTCCCATTTAAAATTGTCAGTCTTAGTGTCTGTGCTTTTGGTGTTCTGTTCAGGAAATGGTCTCCTGTGCCAATGTGTTCAAGGCTATTTCTTATTTTCTCTTCTAGCAGGATCAGTGTAACTGTATTTCTGTGAGGTCTTTGATCCACTTGAACTTCAGTTTTGTGTAGGGTGATAGATATGGATCAATTTACATTCTTCTACATGCTGACATCCAATTATTCCAGTACCATTTGTTGAAGATGCTTTCTTTTTTCTATTGTACAATTTTGGCTTCTTTGTCAAAAATCAGATTCTGTAGGTATGTGGATTTATATCAGGGTCCTTGTTTCGATTCCATTGATTTACCTGCCTGTTTTTATGCCAATGCCATGCTGCCTTTATTACTATAGCTTTGTAGTATAGTATCACATCAGGGATGGTGATGCCTCTGGAAGTTCTTTTATTGTACAGGATTGTTTTAGCTATCCTGGTTTTTTTTTTTTTTCATTTTTCCATATGGAGTTGAGTTTTGTTCTTTCAAGATCTGTAAAGAATTGTATTGGAATGTTAATGGGGTTTTGTTAAATATGTAGGTTGCTTTTGGTAAGGTGGCCATTTTTACTATGTTAATCCTACTGATCCATGAGCATGGGAGAGCTTTCCATATTCTGATACAGTCAAGTGGAAGAGCTCTTACCTATGTTGCACAGACCCTAGATTCAGTCCCCAGGAAAGAAAGACAGATGAACAGATGGAGAGAGAGAGAGAGAGAGAGAGAGAGAGAGAGAGAGAGAGAGAGAGAGAGAGAGAGAGATCCACAACTATTCATTTCTCTTTCCTTTACACAAGGTCACAATAAATATTGCTGCCTATGAGCATCAGATCCTTATCAGATAACAAATCTGCCTTTTCTCTGATCATGGATTTCCCAGTCTCCAGAACAGGAAACAATACATGGTGGTTGCTTACACACCACCTATGATATTCTTGTTGTAGCAACCCAGACTGTCCAAGACAGTGGTCAACAAAAAGTGTAGAAAGTAAGTCTGTACAAATGCTGAAAGGAAGGCCAATAAGATCTGTTATTTATATTGAGACTGCATTACTGTCCTAAGGATAATAATAACCAGACAAAATTCTTTGTGTTGCTATCAGGCAATAATCATGTGATGTCTATCAGTATTCTTTTCCTCTTCCCCTCGGAGTTATGTAATATTCTAATCAATAATGAATAACAAGTTAAACAAAGGAACAGGACAGAAAAATCAAATAACCTCAAAGCCGCTAGTCATAGCTGCACTTAGCTGGACACAGGAAGACTTGTAGGGACCTTTGGCTCCATTAAAAGCTTGCACATTTTTCCTCACCAGAAGTGTGTGAGCATGTGCTCATGTCGGTGACATTTAGGAGGTTATGAATATTTAAGAAATAGGAACTGAAAGTCCTCCTGTTTGCTAATGGAGGCGACACCCACATCAAGAGAGGCTTTTAGAGACACTCATCAGGCCTGCCAGCCCAGCAGGATACAATCTGCAATTACTTCACTGCAGATCTGGAAACAGAATTGATTTTACCTTATGTAACCTACTGACCCTAGAAGTCTAGAAAGCCATTTTGGAAATGAGTCAACAGATTCAGGGTCTATACAGTAAATAACTTCCAAGCCTAAAAGTTCAAGCCCTTAAAACAATTCTAAATATGATCCTGCATTTCTTTTCTAGCATGCTTTGGCTGAATGAAGAAGGTTGGCCCAACAAAAATGCATATGATACATGATAGAATTTCTAAAATATCCACCTTTAGTTTATGTCAAACTAAAGTTCTATATCTGCCATCAGTATTTTGCCACTATATGGAAGTTTGTGATCAAGATAAAATAAAATGCCTTTAAAATCCCAAATAAAGGGAAAATGGAAGTTTTCACATCCATGAGTTGCCATTATAATATCTAGACCACAGTTTCTTTGTTCTGTGGGAGAGTGGATGTCTTCCTACTGTCACCCCATTGTGGCTGCCCTGGCTTGTGGCTCTAGAGTAGAATATCATGCATTCTGATACATCTCAAGCTTGCCAGTGAATTCATGCTTACTGTTTTCACGAATTTCCCACCAGTTATGGATTTGTACATGGTTTATTCATGTAACCAGGCCCCAAAGGCACTATGTGCAACCCACACAATACTCACCTATGCCATGTTCAAAGAGTGTCCCTGCCATACCGTTAGATGTCACTGCATAGTGGACTGCTTAAAAGGTTTCTCGCACTGTCCTGTGCTTACCCCAGTGTGAGCCTATCACAGTAGGTCAAGGAAAATATCAGGCAGAAGTTCTAGAAATCCTAAAACCCTGTCCATCCCAACCTGGGAGACTTGGAGATAGAAGGAGGAGAAAAGCAAGAAAGTATTAGACAGTCTCCTTTTCCAACTTCACTCCAGTCCGCACTAGGGGCTTTTAAGATACCCAGGCTCATGTGAAGAGTTCAAGGGCATAAGACCCGGGGTCACTCACTGAGCATGTCACAAAGGAAGCTGCAGGACTCTGGACATGCCCAAACCATAGTTAACATGTTCAAGAAGAATAGAGTGGAAGCAATGAATTAAATACACCTGAACTCATGCTCTTGGTTCTATCTGTGCATAGTAGGCAGAACACTCCAATATCACTCATACAGGCATCTGGAACATGCTATGGGAGGACAGCAAAGCTTCAACGTTAGGACAAAAGGAGAGCCTTAGTGAGGACTTAGAAACAGGAGCAAATATTTCACTTCTCCCAAAAGGCCAGATGGACCAGGCACATCCAACAGTCACCCTACCAGTGAACAGAAGCCAATACGGATCCAGGATGCTCTGCATGGATCTCAAAATAATCATCACCATACCACAGGATGGATCCAAGATGCTCTGCATGGATCTCAAAATAATCATCACCATACCACAGGGGCATAATGACCCTCCATACACCCACATGGCAGCTGGAGG
Source organism: Peromyscus maniculatus bairdii (assembly GCF_049852395.1). NCBI lineage: Eukaryota > Metazoa > Chordata > Mammalia > Rodentia > Cricetidae > Peromyscus > Peromyscus maniculatus. The sequence continues at coordinate 95,841,930 of NC_134852.1, forward strand.
AGAAGTAAGGCGGGGAGGCGGGACTCAGAACGCCTGGAAAATGGAGCACTGAACTCATCCTGGGTTAAAAGTTAATCTCATCGCCAGGCCGTGGTGGCACACACCTCTAATCCCAGCACTTGGGAGGCAGAGGCAGGCAGATCTCTGTGAGTTCGAGGCCAGCCTGGTCTCCAAAGCGAGTTCCAGGAAAAGGCGCAAAGCTACACAGAGAAACCCTGTCTTGAAAAAAACCAAAACCCAAAAAAAGTTAATCATCATCATCATCATCATCATCATCATCATCATCATCATCTATTGATCTTTTAGTCTGAAAAGAGATTTTTAATTGTAGAAGATTATGGAAGTTTCCCTCAACAACCCAGAAAGGTGGGTGCCTCTAAACCTGAAAAGGATGTTAAGTCTGTTGTAGGAAGTGCAGGCATATTTTCCTCATGCCTCACAAGAACATGGACATATTCCTTGCACACAAATTTCTTGATTTTTTTTCTTCATAACCTTAAAGGAGAAGCTAGAACTCAAGAGTCAAGGGAAACATGGAGGAAATGATAGATTTCCCCAAACAGAAGTAAAAATTTTAAAAACATCTGCTGTGTACATGCAGTAAAACTCAGTAAGTCACTATCTCCATGAATAAGATATGAAGAACTGAGTAACTAACAGGCAGAAGAGCCAAAAGATGGGGGCATCCTGCTCATCGCAAAAGGGTAATTGATTACTTGTTCCTCTCTCCGTCTTTACATCCTGGGGAAACTGGCAAATTAAGAAAATAATAGATGCTACAGTTGGAAGCAATGTTGGCAAACAAGTTAGGATGCTCTCTGAGGAGCTGCAGAGTCAGCTGAGCAGACAAGGTCACACTGGTCATCAGAAGTGAACACTAGACCCCCATGTCAAAGGTGACCCCATCATGAAAGGAGCAGAGTGTTGTCCCCATAGAATAGCCACAGGGCCTTGGGTCAATAGGAAAGATGTTTCAGTAAAGAGGGCCCTGGCTACAGGAGAAACTGAGGCAGTCCAGTGTTGGAACTGGTTCCTCTCATACACAAGTCTTAATACCCACGGTAGGCTCATGTGTCATACTGCTTCTTGTCTGAGCTAATGAACATGCACTGGGAGTCAGTCTCCTCACACGGGCCAAGAGAGCTGGAAGACATGAAGGACAGTGGCTTGAGCCACCACAGAAAACATAGGGGGTACTATTTTTCAGAAAGAAAATGTCCTGATGTCTTTGCTAGCCTTCACTGGAGTTATTGTCTGATTTCCTGGTAACACATATGTCCTACTTAATATTAAATCCCTCTCAGGACCTCAGCATCTGGGTCTGAAGGAAGAGCAGGCATAGAAGTAGTATGTATGTATCATGAACACCTAAGAAAGTTTAGAAAGATGTCCCCTAAGCCAACTAGGCTGCTAACAGCTCAAGAAGCCAGCTCATCTCTTTCCTAAAGTAATTTTTATAGCGTGTGTGCTCACGTGCACACTCCTGTGCACATGCACACATGGGGTCTGAGTGCTCCCATACCAAAGTGCACATCTGGAGATCAGAGGAAAACTTGAGGGAGTTGATTTTCTCCTACCATCACGTGGACTTCAGGAATTGAATTCGAGTTGTCAAGCTTGATGACAAGCACCTTTCCCCATTGAGCCATCTTGCCAGCCCCATCTTTATACATATATAAATCTGTATTGTTCTACCTACCAAAAACAGTCTGTAAAATGTAAAAAGAAAAAAGATGTTACTGATTTTATCAATGCTAAAACTATAAAATACCTTGGGGAAAAAAGGAAAAATTGTTTTCATATGAATAAAATTATAGAACACAAGTAATTGACATGATTGAGAATCTAAATAACTTCTCATGAATACAAAGCTTTGATACTATGTACATAATAATTCAACACAAATTCAATTGTAATTTCAATGCAAATCCAGGCAACATCTCTATAGAGTTCTTCATTGGCTTAACAAGATCCTCCTAGCCTATATGCAGCCCTCAGCTGGGATTCTCTTGAATGAAAATTACAAGGGGGACTAGGAGCAGCATCCTGCAAGATGCATGATAATGCCATTTTAATGCAACTCCAGACAGTGTGGAATTGGCTCAGATATGGACAGTAAACAAATTCAAAGTGATAAAGCATCCAGAAATGGACGCCTGTGGAGATATGAGCTGGAAATGGCATTATAAATCATGAAGGAAAAGACAGAGTAGTCAATAACCAGAAGAGGCAATTGCTGATGTATATAGGAAGATGCATAGCTAAAATCCTACGTGGAAATCAATTTCAGATGCACCATACACCTGAATATGAAAGATCATGTTTCAAAATTCAAGAATATGCAAGTAGAACACACTTGAAATATCAGGGCAAGAAAGAAGTTTAGGAGTCACACAAAGCATAAACAATAAAAGAAAAGATTAGTTAAGCTTGCTACATAAAAGCTGTGAATAGAAACGACATAACTTTACCAAAATGATTTACAGAAACAGACACACAACATCATGGTTTTAACAAGGATTCTCCCTGGATTTTGTCTGGGCCTGATTCTTGGGAGACTTGTCTCAATTTCCTAGACTTTTCCTTCATAGTCAGATCTTGCTATTCTTCCCACAATGATAGTCACAGATTGTGACTGGTGTACAAGTGGAAATGAAGAGGGGGGCAGGGAGGGAGAGAGAGAGAGACAGAGACAGAGACAGAGAGAGAGAGACAGAGAGACAGAGAGACAGAGAGAGAGAGGGAGAGAGAGAGACAGAGAGAGAGAAAGAAAGAAAGAAAGAAAGAAAGAAAGAAAGAAAGAAAGAAAGAAAGAAAGAAAGAAAGAAAGAAAGAAAGAAAGAAAGAAAAGGAGGGAGGGAGGACAATTTTGTCTCTCGTGTCCTGGTGGTAGAAACTACCTTCTGTGCATCTGGAACCAAGTCAAGGAAACCAAATGACTGAGTTGTCAATGTTGTGGAGAGTTGCTGCATCAGCAACCAGAGTCCCAGGGTTCTGCTTCCCTGTGGGGACATATGGGAATCCTTTATCAAGTCTCTTGCCCTGCCTGAGTCTGATTCTCTTCAACTCTAAAACAGCCTCACTAAGTTGAATGATCTTCTTGCTTCCAGTTCTATATGAAAAGACGGATGATCCAGAATCAAGGTCTACGTTGCTTTTGCAGTGACAGTGAAGTCTTGGTCATCTGCTTTTCCCTGCTACCATTGAACAGCTGTGAGGTATTTAAGGAGGGATGGTGAAGAGCTCAATTCATGAAAGCAAATGAAAGATGATCTTGAAGCAAAAAATACCTCTTCCCTAATCTGCAAAACTTCGGGCTTTTGTACATTTACAGAAATTCAGAATCTCAATTTAGCTCTGCAGAGGGGATTCTGCATTAGTTTAGGGAAAGTACTATTAAAAGATAGTGTGCTTTTGCCCTGTGTCTATTACGAGCAAAGCTAGAAAATACATGCTCTATGTAGTGTAGTGGACCCCTGAACAATGGAGACATTGTGCTAAGAGTTTTTCAATGAAAGCTAAGATAAAGACAGACTTTAAAATATATCGTCTTAGTTCTATGTCATTGGATATACAAAGAGATAGAATTTACCATTTCTTTCTGAGACATAAACTTTAATGATCAGATCTTGGAAGATGCCAGAAGGACTCAGGCACATACATCAAAGGGGCTGAGGACCCTTGAAAGTGAAGACTTAACTAATGGTCCTCTCCTTTCTCTGAAGGACTGAAGACATAGAAGTTTGCTTCTATATCTTTGGTAGCCCACAGTTCCCTCAACAAAAATCAAGAGGGAGGAAAGAGCCATGAAACCCCAGAAATGAAGTCACCACAGGGAGAAGAGGCATTCATTACCTTAGATTAAGGAGGAGTTGTTCTGAGTTCCTAATACTGTGGGTTCTAGAGCAGGTCTGAATTCAGCCATCCTGAAAACCAGCTACTGTTCCAGCCATGTAGCCCAACTGGATAAGCAGATTGATGGCACTGTGACATTAGGACTTGTGGAAGAGGGCTAAAGAGACCTAAGAGCCTCACTCACACACTGAAGATCCCCTGTGCAGAACTATGGGGATAAGACTGGAGCCAACTTCCTAGTTATTTTGTGAGTTAGCTAGCCTTTGTCCCTAAGGGTCACACCACCGGGAAGTGACCAATTCTTTGTTTATAAATAAGCACTTTGCGGTGCTTTAATCATAAGTCAAATACTCAAAATATGAGCTCTAGCAGAGCAACCCAGTGGAAATACTATCAGGAAAGGTATTGCTGTTGCTTTAGGACCCACAATGGTGAGGAAGAACATGCGGATACACAACCCCAGTATTCCCAGAAAAAGAATGAGTGACCTTGATCCAGGGATGCTCCAAGGGCAGCCCATGATCCTTGCAGGACGATGGTCAGCTTTGTGACTTAGACTTGACCTACCTGCTGGGACCCAACTCATTTCAAGAAAACACTCAGGACACACATTCCATATAGTTGTTTAATTGGGGATTTTCATTCGATTTTGACCATTTAGGTTTTTTTTTTTCTAGAAAAGCATCATCATTGACATTTTCCTGTGTCTTGGTGGAAGTTTACAGAGAATCATCAGCTCATTAGGGTTTTCATCACCCCAGTATCTGCAGTTCTGATTCATTTCCTTCCTAAGGGTATGTATTTGGTTTTTCTCTTCTAGAGTAAATGTACCACAAGTTTGTTGAGATCTAAACTTTAACAAAGAGCCGGCTGTAGGGCTTGTTTTTAATTCTGCACATTTGTTTTGTCAATTATTAACTACCACTCTGCCTCTGCTAACCTCATGTTCCAGATGTCCTTGGTGCTGGTTACACAGCTTCTATGACAGAGCCTTTGTTTCACTGCATTTGCTTCCTCTTGTTCTGTGATCAACATCATGACTTTGCCTCTGAGTACAGTCAACGGCTGCCACTCATCTCTCCCCATAGGCTTTACTACATCCTGTTTTCACAGAGTGATTTTCTAAATATTCTGGAATTGCACTTTATCATTAATCCAATAATTATTTTAATGTTATTTAAATCACAAAGCTATTGATTTGTTCAGTTGTTTAACCATTCGTGGTTAGAATGGCTGCCATAAAATTTCAACCTTTGAAAACTTATGGGGTATTTTTATGGATGTTCTTATTTTAAATCATTGTCCTGTGGGCATCTGAAGAGAATGAGTAATATCTACAGGCAATGAGAATGTCCTTTAGCGGGGAGAAAAGATGGCACAGCACATTTCTCCATCTCTAAGAGACTAAAAGAAAACGCAATGAATGTGGACAGAGGTAGATGGTGTGGAAAGATGCTGGAGAGCAGCTGGTAGACAAAGGCCAAGTGAAAGCCAGAGTTGATTTTCAGTTTTTCAAAGAAACAGTGAACTCTAGCATAGAGCATTTGACAACACTGTAGGGAAGGGGTAAGAGCTTCTCAATAAAGCTTTAAGCAAAAGAGCTCCCCAAGGCGTGCAGTCCTGCCTTCTGCAAAATTATAGTTTAAAACAAGAGACCTGGTATCTGTGCCTCAGGCAGATGCAAAAGGGATCATTGTCATTTTCTTCTGGTTTGTTCAGTGCTGCTTGAGCAGAGAGCCACCATGAGAGGGTCTTACCATCAAACCAGGTCTGCCTAAATGAGAAATGACCCCCTTGGGCTCAGATATTTAAATACATGGTCCTCTGTTGGTGGCACACTTTGGGTAGATTGTGGGAATTTCAGTCAGTAGAGCCTTTCTGGAGGAATAGGTTTGGGGAGTTTATATCCTCACCCACTTCCAGTTCACTCTCTCTGCTTCACGTTTGTTGTTGACGATGTGAGCTCTCAGCTTCCTGCTCCCGCTGCCTGCTGCCATGCCTCTTCCACCATTATGAACTCGGCCTCTGGAAACATAAGACAAAATAAACTCTTGCTGCTTAAATTCTTAGTCATCGTATTTTATCACAAAACCAAAATGTGACTTATACAACATAATGAAGATGACATATAACAAACTGACCAGTAACATTAAATGGAGGGGGAGTAGACTGCAGGGTGGGAAGAGGAGAGGAAGGGGAGGAGGACTGGGAGGAGAGGTGGGAGGGGAAACTGTGGCTGTGATGTAAAATAAATAAACTAATTAAAAAACATTATATTTACTAGAGAGAAAACTGAAAACACTTCTAAAATTGGGAATAATATAAGGATGTTCACTGTCACTACTTTTGGTAGTGCTTGAAATCTTGGCCAGGGCAATACGGAAAGAGAAACAGTTAAATGGAGTACCATTAAGGAAGATGAAGCCTAAGTATCCCTGTGTGCTGATTATGTGATCTATACCTTACAGACCCCACCAGAAAACTCTAACATTTGAATAAAACTTTTCAGCAAAGTATCAGAATGAAAATCAATATGCTAGAAGCAGTGGCTTTTCAATACACCAAAACTGTCTTACTGAAATGGAAATAAGTAAAACAATTGTACTCACAACTGCCACAACAAATAAAATAAGATGCCTAGGAATTAATATAATCAATGAAGTTAAAGACTTCTACAACAAAGAAAACCATAAAGCACTGACTGAAGAAAACTGATGTAGATTCTAGAACAGTGATTCTCAACTTTCCTAGTGCTTCGACCCTTTTAATAGAGTTTCTCATGTTGTGGTGACACCCTCAACCATAAAATTATTTTTGTTTCTACTTTATAACTAGAATTTTTATACTGTTAAGAATAGTAATGTAAATATTTTTGGAGACAGATTTGTCAAAGGGGTTACAATCCACAGTTAAGAACCACTGATTAGAAACTCAAAATACCTCCTTTGTTCAACAAGATTAATATTGTTAAAGTTGCCACATTACTGAAAGATATTTATGATTTCATTACAACCTCTTAAAATCCCAATACATGTAGGGCTGGAGAGATGGCTCAGAGTACAAGATTATGAACTACTCTTTCAGAGGACCTGAGCTGGGTTCCCAACACCTACTTCAGGTGGCTCACAACTACCTATAACTCCAGTTACAGGGGATCTGACACCCGTGTTTGGCCTCCCCAGGCACCTAAACACACATGTTACACATAAACTTATGCAGACACTCACATACACACAATAATAAAAAAAATGAATCTTTTTTAAGTTTCAATGAAGTTCTTCAAGGAAATAGGGGGGGAGTCTTAAAATTCATGTGTAAATACAAAAGACCCCAAATAGCCAAAGAACTCAGCAAAAAGAGCAGTGTGGAAGGTATATCTGACTTCAACAATGCTACGGTGCCACAGCAGCTAAAGCAGTATGGCAGGAGCATAAAACAGACATGTTGGCAGTGGAAAACAACAGACTGGAGGACCCATAAGCAAGTCCACACAGTTATAGTCACATGATTCTTGTCAAGGTGCTGAAAACCAGCCAGGTGGTGGTAGTGCATGCCTTTAATTCCAGCACTTGGGAGGCAGAGCCAGGCGGATCTCTGTGAGTTCAAGACCAGCCTGGGCTACCGAGCGAGTTCCAGGACAGGCACCAAAACTGCACAGAGAAACCCTGTCTTGGAAAAACAAAACAACAACAAAAACAAAACAAAACCAAAGGTGCTGAAACCCTACACTAGAGAAGAGATACCCTCTCTGACTGGTAAAACAGGATGTCCACATGCAAAAAAATGAAACTAGAGCCCGTCTCTGTCCCTGTACAAAAGCAACTCAAAATGGACCTTAAAATAACACCTGAAACTTTGCAGCTATTAGCAAAAATTGCAGAGGAAATTCTTCCAGATGTTGGCATGGGGACTTTCTGAAAAGAGCTCCAGGAACTCAGGAAATCATTGCAAGAGCTGACAAATAGGGTTCTATTGATCTAAAACGTTTCTACCCAGCAAAGGAAATAACAGTGAAAGACTAACAACATAATGGGAGAGAGTCTTTACCAGCTATTCATCTGACAGGTAATTAATATCCACAATGCATAAAGAACTTTCAAAAAAGTTGAACACCAAAAGAGTCAGTAATTATCAGTTTAAAAAAAAGTGGGCAAGTGAACTGACAGGAACTCTTCAAATGAAGTAGAAATGATTGATCAATACATGAAAAAAAAAAACACTCATTATTCCAACTACCAGGTAAATCAAAGCAAACCACCCTGAAATCTGGGCATGGTGGGGTACACATATCATCTTAGCACTTGGAGGCTGAGGCCAGAAGATCATTATGAGTTTGAGACTAGCCTAGGGTAATTAGTAAGTTCCGGGCCATTTGGGGCTACAGATTTGTTTAACTCTGTTGAAACAAACAAACAAACAAACAAACAACAGAAGAAATAAGTAAATCTTACATTGATATTCCATCTCATTCCATGGACAGTCAGAATGTCCATCATTGAGAAAACTCTAACAACAAATGTTTGCAAGGATGCATGGGAAAAGGAAATCCTCATACACTAGTTGGGACTGTAATAGGGTGAGAATGTAAACTGTCCAATGGCCATGCAGACCACTTATAGCAGTTCCTTAAAATAAATGAAAACTTGAACTACATGATTAGAATTTATCCACATGATCCAACTCTAACACTCCTGTTTTCATACCCGAAAGGACCAAAGTCAGCATGCAATAGATACACTTGACTATCTAAACTTATTGCTGCACTGTTTACAATGGACAAGATGTGAGTCAGCCTTGGTACTCACATTTTGTTTGTTGTAGGGATAAAAGGATAAAGAGAATGTACTGTTTACAGATAACTAGAGTTTCATTCAGCCATAAAGAATGAAATTACGGGGGCTGGAGAGATGGCTCAGAGGTTAAGAGCACTGCTTGCTCTTCCAAAGGTCCTGAGTTCAATTCCCAGCAACCACGTGGTGGCTCACAGCCATCTGTAATGAAATCTGGTGCTCTCTTGACCTGCAGGGACACATGCAGACAGAACACTGTATACATAATAAATAAATAAATCTTTAAAAAAAATTTTAAAAAAAGAATGAAATTACTATGTGTAAGAAAATGGATGGAGATCATCAAGTTAAACAAAATAAGCCAAACTCAGAAAAATCCTAAGTATCATAAGTTTTCTTTCATAGGTGGAACTTAAGGGCAGAAAGGTCATGACAGTGAAAGGGGACCGACCATTAGGGATGTGAAAGTGGATGAAGAAGAAGGAGACCAGACCGGGTGTGGTGGCGCACGCCTTTAATCCCAGCACTTGGGAGGCAGAGGCAGGCGGATCTCTGTGAGTTCGAGGCCAGCCTGGGCTACCGAGTGAGCTCCAGGAAAGGTGCAAAGCTACACAGAGAAACCCTGTCTCGAAAAAAAACAAAAAAAAAAAAAGAAAAAAAAAAGAAGAAGGAGACCAGGAGGGCAGGAGAGAGTAATGGAGGGGGAATACAATTCAAGTCGATTGCAACACATATAAAAATATCATTGTGATTCTGCCCTCCGGGGTCCTCCCATTGTGCTGTAAGCCTGTATTTAACCTCCTACCCCCTTCAAGAAATGGCATTCGACATTTAAAATTTATATATATATATATATATATATATATATATATATATATATATATATATATATATATAATTGAATCAATACTGGGAATGTAATCTATGAATACCACAAATGTGATTAATATCATGAGTGTAAGTAATGAATATCATGAGTGTAATTTAAAAAAAATAAATAAAAATCATTGTGAAACCCACTACTTTGTACAGCTAGTACATACAAATAGCAACAATAATGTCTGTTAGTTTATTGATCACATTATTGCTATCATTTTACCAATTAAATGCCTAAATATCTTTCAGAATATACACTCTTATAAGCATATTTTAAAAGTAATATCCACTAGCCTTATTCAAACAATATAAAAATATACCTAATGTCCTGCCACTACTCTCCCACAAATTTTTGTCATAATAATATTAAATTGAAGATGCAAATCATTATGAAGCGTGTTCAAAAATTACTTTTAACATTTGTAGCTTTAAACTATAATTGCTTGCATGGGTATTTGTTGTTTTGTTTTAATTCTCTGTACGTCTTCACCTCTTTTGAACTCTTCAGTTTGTTCTTGGTAGCAGAAGTACTACTTCACGGACTTTTTTGTTATTGATGCTATGAATATTGTGTCTGTCTAGCACGCATGAGTATTTAAGATCCTCGACTGTCTGAAGAAACGGATGTTGTTGCTCTCACAGCTGCACAGTCCCATTCAGTACTGAATCTTCTCCCTCAGTGCCCTGCAGATGCTCTCCTTGTCCTCAGATGTAAACTGTAGGGAATCTACACTAGCCTAGGAAGGAGTTTCCCCCCCTCTATAGATAATCCATTTCCTCCTCCCTCTTTATATCCTTTTTATATATGACAGGATTATCTTTGGAAATTAGCTATCATTAAGAAGAACAGATTTTCTTTCCCTCTACATTTGCTTGATCTTTCTAAGCTAAAGACATAGGCTTTCTTCAGCTCAAGGTACTATTCATTTATTTTTTAATGTTCCTTCTGTTTTTTTCCCTCTTTTTATAAGTATAATTGAATTCTTGGGTAGATGATGGCCTTTTTTGTCAGAAGATACATTTGCATCAAGTTTTATCAACTTTAGGGGCAGAAAAGCCCTCCTTGATGTTGAAGGTTGAAGGCATCAGATAGGAGCCAGTCAGAACAGGAATCAGCCTTCTTCTGTGTCAGCAAAGGCTAGGTCTGGAGTGCGGCTTAGTGGTGTCCTCTCCCTTTCAGTGGGTAACAATGGTGGGAGTCCATGTGGAAACCCCTTAAGATAGACCTGCCTTATTTTACAGACAGGGAGATTCACCCTTTCTCAAGGTCCTCCACCAATGCACACAAGATTTGCACCCACACAAAGGTGTCTCCACGGTGTGTGTTTTTCTCATATGACACTGGAACAATTGTATAGAATGACTCGTTTTGTTTGTCTATGCCCTTCATAAACAGTGGCAAGGTCATGTCCACCTGTGGGACTGGTCACATAAAAGTGAATATGTTATATGTGAGAGTGATTCTGTAAGGGACAAGAGTTCCCCAAGGCTGCTTGGAGGAGAGGGTCTTCTAGTGCAAGGCCAAGCAGAGTCATCTCCTAGCTTTTCTCCCTGGTGTTCTTGCTCTGGCTTGCCCACATGTAGAGGCAGAGCTCCACAGCCTGATGGGTCAGCAGGTCAGAAGGAGGCCCATGTCAAGCTGCACGAACAAGCATCCCTACCTTCACTTTGGTGCTACAGCCTCTGTGATACCATAGCTAAGGCTTTCCTTGGCTTTGCACAATATCTTGTTCCTTCTTTCTCCAGTTGTATGACTGACATGGTCTGGCACAGTCCATGCCCAAAACTGGTGTACACTTCCCGCCTTCATTTTAGTTCTTAGTTCAATTTTAAGATGCAGTTTTTCTGACAATATGCCAGTGAGTCATGCTTCATCTGGCAGGCAAACACCATGGTCTCATGGACCCTTGGTTGATTTGTTCCCATTTCTCTGAGCTTAGGGGAATAGCGCAGATATGGCCTGTGTCTTTTATAGACTGGCCATAAGAATCTAAAGGACTAGCCACACTTAGCTGAATACTGAGACTCTAAACAAAGCAGAACCAAAGCAGACAGTGGCTGCTTATTGTAACCACACAGAAACAGTGACAAATGGGCACGGATGTCCTTGAAATTGCTGACAAATGACTACCACTATGATAGGGAAAGACATCTCAAAGACAAATCGTTAAGGATTATGAGCAAAAGTAGACTATTCTGAAACTTTTCAAGACTCCCCTATGAGTTTCCCATTGGCCCAATGATGAGTTAGTGCGAGTCTGGTGATTTAGAATAATACAAAAGTATTTATTTATGCTTATGGGAATAAGGCATCTAGAATGTACCTTAAGGGATAAAAATCAAGCTATTGGATTACTTCTGGAAGCTCCAGGAAAAAAAATCTATTCCTTTCATCTTCTACTTCTAGAAGCTGCCAAAATTTATTGGCCCTTGGCCACATCAGTCCTGGCTTGTGATCACCTTGCCTTCCCCTCTACTACAGCCAAAACTGCCTCTGCCTCCTATATATCAGGATACTCGTGATTACTTAGAGCCAAGATAACTCAGAAAAATACATCCTTGATATAATCAAATCTTCAAAATCCTTTTATCCTATAATATCCACAACTTCCAAGGATTATAGTGTGAATTTGTGATAAGTAATTTTCAACCTACCATAGTTCACTCTCTGGCCCCAAAGACTCATGCTGTCCCTACATACATCCATTCCATTCCAACATCCCCCAAACTTTCAGCTCATTACAGCGTCAAATCAAGGTCCCAAATCTCATCAACTCGGCAAGACAAGGGTGAGGCATGAGTATGAGTCACCCCAGGGAAAATTCTTCCATATCTATGAACCTGGAAAACAAATTATCTTCTCCAAAAATACAGTGGTGTGACAGGCACCAAACTGCTGTTAAATGCTTTCTCATTTCAAAAGAGGAAAAAACAAATGGGAGGAGGAAAGGAGTCATTAGTCCCAAGAAATTTCAAAACCTGAACAGAAAAACTTGCCCTGTCTCCAAAGCCTGAGAGTCTCCCTTTGCCTTTGCCTTTGCCTGAGAGTCTCCCTGAGAGGCTCCCTTTGCACCCAGCCTCTCTGCTCTCTGTGCTCCTGGACCCATCCTTTTTCTCCTGGCAGTAGCATTTATCTCATCAGCATGAGAATTCCAGGAGCCTGCAGCCTCTTCTCATTTCCTTGTGTCCACCATGTTAGTCTAAGCGGGCTGTGCTTCTGTTGCTATGGTGCCTTAAAACATGGTGGCTCTCCCGTGACTGTCATGGGGATTCACTCCACTAGACAAGAGGGTCTTGCAAGCCTCTCCTCTGGACACTCTCCTTTCTACCCTGACTTTTGCTGAGATGGCTGAGGGAACCCATGAGTGGCATGTCTAATTTCTTCAATGTTATCAGAAGGTTGTCTAATCCCATTTTTAGCCTTTTCTCTGGAGCATGATTTCCTGGTGTCAATGTCATAATTCTTGCAATTTTTGACACTTGGTGTGGTAGGCCAAAATGTTTGAGGGCAAGGACTAGGTCTGATTTAAACTTGGTATCACAAACACATTATGTTCCTCCTCTGGCTTTCAGTGGGAGTTTGACATCTCAGTATGGGACAAATACCAAGAACTAATGTCTGTCTGTTTTGGGTCTGCTGACCATCAAAGCAGCTTCTGAGATAACCGATGTATGGGGCTTAATCTTAGAGTGCTTCAGAAGAAACCATCATGGGATTAGGATAAGCTGAGCTTGCCCTGTAAACATGCAGTTTCAGGAGAAAAACAGTCTCACCTCCTGGTGCCAAGGTGCTCTGATGTCTAAATTATAAACCAAATGTGTCTCCATCCAAGACTAATAATCTAGATTCCCCAAATTTACAGCATCTGTCTTTAGCTATGGGCCACCCCAGGGTGACAACTCCCAGGTACTTTCAGCTCTGTACATGGGGTATCTTAGGGGCATATGCTTTAGAAACCTAATGTTAAGAGTCTAGGAAGTTGTGGTAATGAGCTGTTAGAAAAGAAACATGCAGAGGCTGGAGGTTGTGTATGTGGAATGACAAGGAGGAATCTAAGAGTCCAACAGCATAAACATCATATTATAAAACCACACAGTAGAACTGGTGTGAGGGCGCACGCCTTTAATCCCAGCACTCAGGAGGCAGAGGCAAGCGGATCTCTGAGTTTGAGGCCAGCCTGGGCTACTGAGTGAGTTCCAGGACAGCTAGGTGCTGTTACACAGAGAGACCCTGTCTTAAAAAACAAAAAACAGAAACAAAACAAAGAGAGAGAGAGAGAGAGAGAGAGAGAGAGAGAGAGAGAGAGAGAGAGAGAGAGAGAACTGGTGTGGTGGTTAAAAGTGCGGTACAATGACCACATGTGCTCTTAGCAGGAACACTATTTTCTCTTACCTGAGGCAGTGCTGTGACATGCTGCATTCTTGCTTGGGAAGCTTCTGTGAACAACCAGGGATGTTCGGATATTGGAAGTTAATCCCTGACCACAGTACTGCATTCCACTAGCTCCTCCACCCATGCTCTGCCCAGTCCTAGTGGTCATCATGGTTTCCGTCATCAGTTACTATGCACTCATCCCCTTCCTCTGACAGTCCAGCTAAGTGTTCTGATAGAAGAGAGAAGAGACTAAGTGCATCCCCACTAGACAATGTGATTGGTTCCCTCTGACCTGAGAAAATGCCATCCATTTAACCAATCTGTCAGCTGGGGTGGTGATTCAGACAGGTCACCTTCTATAATAGTTGTACTTCTATTTATAGAACAAACTGATTAATGCTCACGGTCAGCCCTGATTCGTGTGGCCCTGTGTGAATTCACAATGTCGCTGCAGCCTGCTACTCATCCCTCTGGTGGCAAGTGGCATGTTCTCTCAATACCTTCATTTTCTGCCCTTGCTGCCTGGAGGGATGAGGCCGAATATGAGTTCTCATCTGGAGGCCAGAAGAGGTGGACCCAGCCCCGGTCTAAGGTGGCAGTGCCCTCAACCTGCTCACTGCCCCGTATTGAACTCTATCCCCTATCCATGTGCAGACAGTGTTTTGAAGGTAGAGTTTTTAGGAAGTAATTGAGATTAAGAGAGCTGACATGAGAGGATCAGAAGTGGTCAGAAACACAGAGGTACATGAGTTAAAAAAAAAAAAAAGATGCTGGGGGAGGAGCTACAGGACGAATCAGGGGTAGCAGGGGTGGGAAGATGGGGGAGGAAAATCTCTGAAACACACTTGTTTTGAAAATGTCATAATGAGAACTAGCCCCTTGTATGCTAATTTTAAAAACAAAAAAATTATACAAAAAGGCTAAGCATGTCACAGTAGTAGGATCTCAATCTAATAGCAAGAGTGGCCTTGTGAGAAGGTACATGCACCGGGTGTGTATGGTGGTTCATGTCTGTAATCCCAGCACTCAAAGGGTAGAGGTCGTGGGGCAGTCTGTGGTAGCAAGTGAGACCCTGCCCCCCAAAGATGAAAAACCAAAGACCCACAAAACTGCTTCTGGCTCTTTGCGTCTGAGTGGAGGAGAAGGAAGTTGGAGCAAGCTTCGCTCACAATACTTTCTGACACTAATACGTGTTGTCATCTCAAGTTAATTTAAATCAGTGCTTAGTACTAACCCTTCGTACACTGTCTGGAGTAAGCCTGGATTTGCCTTGTGACCACTCAGCTCCCAGAAAACGAGAGCAATGATTAGAGAGCAGCAAGCAAACACAACCAAAGACACTCATCAAATGTGGGCCATGACAGACTTGCACTTACAACTGACACAATTGGAAATGAAATTCCAGAAATGTATTCTAAGTGCTGAGGCTGTTTTAATGTATCTGCACAGATTCCTAGCCCCTCTGCAGCTGAGAGAGAGAGAGAGAGAGAGAGAGAGAGAGAGAGAGAGAGAGAGAGAGAGAGAGAGAGCACCCACATGAGCGTATATGTACATGTGTGCTCATGCATGCAGAGGCCAGGGGACAACATCAGGTGTCATTTCTCAAGATCTGTCTACCTTTTATTTCTTCTCTTCTCTTTCATTGCTCTGGAACTCACCAAATAGGTACTAGGCTGGCATGCCAGCAAGTTTCACATCTGGCTCTTCCTAAAGTGAGGTTCTGGAGGTCAAACTCAGGCCCTTCCTTGTGCTTCCAGGGCACTTTACTGCCTGATCCATCTCTCTAGCCCCTCTACCAAGGAGATTTTGATTTCACAACTTTTCGTTGAGTTTGAATTCATGTTTACATGATTAGAAGCAAACAAACACTTTTGTCCAGGTAGGCTTCAAAGTGGGCAGAACGTCCAGTCAATGGGACATTTGAGATTTAAGCTGGGAAAGAGAAAGATAAATGTGGACTGATTTACTCCCAAGATCTCAGATGATGTCACCTTCTGGTCCACTGGGCCCATCACCAGTATCTTAGAAAGGTGGAGAAGTCCCTAAAGCCGGTGAATCTCCACACCAGCAGTAGTGAACCACTTTGTGGGGTATAAATTGCGGTGATTGGCATGTTAGCAAATGTTACCAGTGCCATTATGAGTCCAACGGAGGTTCCGCTGAGGAAAAGTCAAGGTGAAGAGGAAGGGCTGAGAGTCTCCCCTGAGCATCTCCAACTTGGCCAGGAGTAGTGTGCAAATTTGAACAAACCCTGTGTCTGTCCACTCCCTCAGTTGTGACCACCTTATCTCTAGGTTTTTCTACACCTCTGACTCGGACTTTGCTCCCAGATTCTGCATTTGCATTCTTTATTCCACCCCCTAGCTTTCCATAGCATTTGGAAGGACTCTTTCCTGCTTGGCTCTTCTAAAACCCAAACATGATACTACAAGCTTTGACCAGTCTGCAGGGTCAACCCAGAAGCCACTTCTTGCCTAAATGTTACTTGTTCACCATGGTCTGAGTCACCAGTTCTGAACCTTCTACCTGCAGCTAGAGGATGGAGAAACACTGGCTTAGGCCACTCCCTGTGAAAAGAGGATGCAGTTACGTCAGAGCCAACTGAGCAGGTGACTGTGAAAGCCTGCAGCTCAGTTCCCAGGATACAGCAGCTGAGTTCCAAGTTGAATTCCTTCCCAGATGGCATGTCCTTACTTTGAAACAGAGCTGGCGGGGACTTGTGCCCTCCTAGTAATTAAGGTTAATGGGTATTCCCCATCTGGAGGGTAGCATGGGGGAATCTACCTCTTTGAGGCCACATTCCTGGCACTTGCCCCTGGACCAGGAGATACTGATAATATTCCCCTGGGGTGAATCTCCAAGATCTAGGGCCAGACAAAACAGGAGAGGGTCACAAGGTGAGTCTGCTGAGGTCTGACCCTGCAATGTACAAACTATCTGATACTAACCTGAGGCCACTTGCCTAGAACTTCAGTGGGCTCTTGAAAAACCAGAGAACTCAGCTCTGCTCTGCAACCCAGGAGCAGAAAGCTTAGCATTTTCTTTCTCTCAGAAAGCCCCTCTGTGGCCATGTGGAGACCATGCTAGCTGCAGGACCTGAAGTTTAGGGAGGGGTGACAGAATCCTGGGCTTGCCCCAAGTGCCACTGTGATATCACTCTGAGACCAAAAAACGTCTGTTCCCTGCCTGCCAGTCTCTTCATAAATGAAATTCTCCATTTATTAAAACAAAAACAAAAACAAAAAAAATAGTATACTTTTATAAAGAGGCCCAGAGTGATGGCTGCTCAGCCTGATGATCTGAGATTAGTCACAAACTCACATGGTGGAGAGAACAAACTCCCACACCTCTGACCTCCACCATACATGTGCCATGGAATGTGTATGAGTATACACACTCACACAGAAAGTGTAATAAAAAAGAAAAAGAAGAAGGAGGAGGAGGAGGAGGAGGAGGAGGAGGAGGAGGAGGAGGAGGAGGAGGAGAAGAAGAAGAAGAAGAAGAAGAAGAAGAAGAAGAAGAAGAAGAAGAAGAAGAAGAAGAAGAAGAAGAAGAAGAAGAAACTAGGAAGAGATAGTGAATTCCAGATACTGATGTGAATGCTGCAGTTCTCTGGGGCGAAGAGTTCCTCTGTCTGCATCTTACCTAATGTACATTCAAGAGTGAGAAGGGCAGATAGATAGGTGTGTTACAATTCTTTCAGCTTTTCTGCATGTTTGAGAATATTGAGAAAAAGACCTCTGGAGATATCCTCCCCCCAAACTGGCAGAACTTAAAAGTTTAAAAAGCCCTGGACATGTAAGGAAGGACCCTAAGTCAACAATACACCACAGATACTTGCACATCCATATTTACTGTGCCATTCACAATAGCTAAGAAACGAGACCAGCTTAGATGTCCATCAGCAAATGAATGGACAGAGAAAACATGGGACACACACACAAAGGATTTTATTTGGCCATAAAGAAAAATGAAATTATCATCTTTGCAGGAAAATGGACATGACTGGAAACCACTATGTTAACTGAAGTATCTAAAATGCCGAAAGACAAATACTATGTATTTTCTTTTCTAGGACTTTAATTTTAAATTTTTAATTATGTATATATGTGTATATACATAGGGAGTTTTGGGTATAGGGCATGAAATTCAAAGGGGACAATGGGAAGGGGAGGAAAGAGATCATAAAGAAGGGCTGGGGGATGGGGGAGAAAAAAAAGGTAATAGAACCAATGTGACATGAAATCACAATAGGGTCATCGCACCAGGGGTCAGGGAGAGCAGTAGAGGAGGGGGAAAGATGGGGGAAACAAAGCAAAGTGTCTACGAAAATTCCACAATGAAACCCATTTCTTTGTATGCAGTTTTCAAAAACTACAACTAATTTGGAAAAAGGAAAGAAAGAAAATCCATCATGAGCCAGGGAACGTGTGGAGGGGCTGCAGGGCACTCTTCCTTCCTGGCCAGCCATAGTCTCACTTGGGGTAGAAGTCTCCAGAAACAACCAGTCTTCTGTCCTTCTGTTCCAGCCACCCACAGCTCTGCTCTCGGAGAAGCCATACTGACTCATTGGCTCAAGCTGTGATGTTCAGCTGTCCATCTTGCCTCCTGGAACAGCTCAACCCAGGGTCTTCCTGAAGTGGTGACCACTCCAATTGGCAGGTGAGTGGTCCAGGGATGGCTGAGGACAGAGATGGTCTAAGGGGAAGTGAGGATGCTTTGAGGTTGGGGTGTGGGATGCTGGCTGTCATTTACCCGCTTTGTAGCTAAGCTTCCATATTTACCAAATGAGCCTGTGTGGAGAGCTGGGCAGGCCTCTCATCTGCATGCTCTGTGCTCTGCAACTGGCCTTTCTAGGAACTGAGCTAGTCCTCCTCTCCTGCCCCACCCCCACCCCCAATCCTGTGTCAGCCCACCTACTTGTTAACTGGCCAGTCCCAGGGCCAGAGGTTGTGCTGGATTTTCGAACACAGGATCAATTTTATTTAATGCACAGGTCCCCATAATTCAGGTATGGCTGCCTGCACTCAGCAGGGAGAGCATTGGACCTGAAAGTCTGTAAAGCACCCCTAAGTGCTTGAGGGATGCTGCCCAGACCGGTTACAGCAGCAGAACAGGACTGGGGTCTACCTGACAGCTCCAACGTTGCACCTTCTGTCCCCAACACATCTTTCAAAACAAGGCTGAGCCCCAGTACAAGCCCTGGGGATTCCCCGGAAGAATATGGTCCCGCTGCCTCCCACTGCTCTACAGCAGCAACTCTTTTCTGCCTGTTCCTACTGGCTGTTTAGCCATCAGTTTCTTTAGAAATCCAGGTTCTACTGAATACTTAAGAAATACCCTCTGCTCATTTTTTAAAGTGTCTTGATCATGGTCTGCCACTGCATTTGTTGAGTGGAGAGTGTTGCCCTCATGACTTCCTGAAGGGCTTTAAGATTGGAGGTAGCTACAGGGCACTGCCCTCAAGGTGGTCCCTCAGCCCATTCCACCCATGTCCTGCTGAGACTCACTGTCACACCACCACCACCACCCTGGGGTGCACATTGCTGGAAACAAAGATTGCTTACAAGGTATTGGGCTGTGACCACGAGTGCCCCTAAGTTGGGGGTCCTCAGCAGTAAACTCTTGTCCTTGGAGGTAACTTACACAGACAAGTGACCCTAACTTCTTCACTAACTGGCTCTTTCTACAGGGGTAGAAAATGGTACCAGTCAGGCCGGAGCCCCGGGAGGCCACAGTCACTGCTGCAGGATGGAGGAACCCACTCCTGAGCCGGTCTATGTGGATGTGGACAAGGGGCTGACCTTGGCTTGCTTCGTTTTCCTCTGCCTCTTCCTTGTAGTCATGATCATCCGCTGTGCCAAGGTCATTATGGACCCCTACAGTGCCATCCCCACGTCCACCTGGGAAGAGCAGCACCTGGATGACTGAGGCATAGGACAAGTCACAGTGTCCCAGGATGCACATCTTCATACCCTGGCCAACATCCTCCAAGCACTTGGAGGCTGGAAGTGGCTTTGACCACCAAAAGATGGAGAAGGCTCACCTTCACCTTATCCGCTCTCACATGATCACCACAGGGAAATGCCAGCATGCTAGAGGCAAGGCAGTTTGGGGAGACCTGGGGAGAAGAGTGCTAAGCCATGACTCAGGCAAGTGGGGTCCATCCTGGGACTCCACTGGGAGACTGCAGGGTGATGGTCCCCTGTCTAGGCTCCTGTGCACCTTTGGAAACTGAACAAAGAACAGACACTCTGATCTGCAAACAGTGGTCAGGAGGAGACTGCCCTTCAAATGCACAGCACAGAGAGGCTGCTGAGAGCCCAGGACTCTTACCTACAGCCTAGCAGTGGAGGGGCAGGAAGAATGGAAAATTCAGGGGGCTTCGGCAAATTCTCACAACGCACACAGCTACTTCCAAACGGGGTTCGTTTTGTTTTTTTTTTAACTAAAATATAGAGGGATATATTTTTCCTGTTAAAAATGAGATGTGCATTTTAGACACTTGGGAAAATATAGAAGAAATATAAATATAATAAAAGAAAACTATAAATAGAAGAAAGGCAGGTGAAAAGCACTTATAGTCCGACTTCCCAGAAGCCATCATTTTGATATATTTCTTCAAGTCTTTTTTACAAGAAATTTTTTAGTAATTCACACCGTACGCATGATGCTGCATTGATTCATATGATAGCTCAGATACCTTCTGCCTCTGAAAATATCGTGGCTGTTTTTTTGTGACTGAGAGTATACTCTGTAGGTCATGACTGAATATAGTCCTTTTCTTTATCTATTTAACTTTTCCACAATGTTCTCACACAAATTACTTCACCCAGGAACCTTCAGAAGCCCTACATTCCAGGAGCTCCAGGCAAGATCTGGGTTCTAGTCCTGCTTCAGCTACTCAAAGGCTGTATGATCTTGAGAAAGTCATGTCACCTCTAGGTGCCTCAGTTTCCTCATTGTAAGATGGGAAGGGGAAGTCTGTCTGTCTATCTGTCAGTGAAAGGAGCCAAGCTACAGTGGGAGCTGAGACTAGGTTGCTGGTGATCACTCTTCCCTGTCTTCCCTTCCTCCTCTTCTCCCACACACTGTCACCTACATCTATGACCTTGCTGCAACGATTCTGGGTCAGAGCCTGCACCCCCCCCCCACACACACACACCAGCAGCCTCAACTCCTGTGTTCTCGTTCTATGACCCCTAAGTAAATCAGCACCTGTGAGCTCCAATTTCCTCATCTATAAAATAGGGGAGTAACATCTACCTCACAAGGTTGTTGCAGAGATAAGACGGGAGAGCATGAGCAAACAGGAGCATCCTTTCCTGAATCTCTCACCCTAGGAAAAGAGCCCTGCCTTCCAAGAGCCAGAGCTCCCAGTACCGGCCAGCGGGACACTCATAGTGGCCTCTTCTACACGTGACACCACAGCATCTGGGGTCTACTGACACACACCATCACCATTGTCAGCTTTTTCACGTCTGGGAGCTGCCTCTATTGTGTCCTTCCAGGGTAGGACTTGCTGCCCTGTCAAAGGAGACCTGTGCTGTGGACCTCAGACCTCCTCCATTGCCCACACTCAAGCCATGGGTTCCCATGCACCTCAGGCTACCTGGGGAAAAGGTTTCCAAAGCACTGTCACTGCTAGGTGACCCCTAAAAGTGAACAGATGATGTTGGGGTGGTTTTCCCGGGCACGCCCAGTCTCTGTCTCTGTCTCTGTCTCTGTCTCTGTCTCTGTCTCTGTCTCTCTCTCTCTCTCTCACACACACACACACACACACACACACACACACACACAGTGGGATGTACAAAGGGACAGTTAGCACAGACTCCAAACGTGGCTATGAGGTGTTACCTCCAGCCAGGCCTTCCTCAAAAACCTACCTCACAGACCGCAGGCACTTCTGTGGGACCTGTTGGGATGGGTTTACAGAGTCAACCAGGGCCTGTTCCCAGCTATTAATGACAGCACAGGAAGAAGAGATCTGAAGAGCTCTGAAGACTTCCTATTGGAGCTCTCTGGAGGGAAAATGGGATGCCCCAAGCTGTGCTTCTCAGATTGCCTGCTGAGGGCAAACCACACCTGCTAGAAGCTCCCTCCTCCCTTCCCCAGATCTGCAGACTAGGCAGACTAGACTCAAACTAGACAGCCTGGGCCCACCAGGGACCTAAGTTAGCCAGATTCCTGGATGGTTGCACACCCCTGTTTAAGAAGCATTGCCCAGGGCCCCTGGTCTCAGACAACTTGCCAAACCTAGACCCCTTAGTATTTTTCACCTTATCTCTTCGTGCTGTTTTCATGGCAAGGGGAAATAATATTTGAGAAAAGAGGTGATTTCAAAACCCACCCCCACCCTCCAGAGCCAAGCTTCTGAGAAGGCAACAAAGCAGCGGTTTCTATTTCGTGCCCACGTCCTTGCTCGCTTGCTCGTTTGTTCATCCTCTTGCAAGCTGTCCACAAGTACCTTTGGCTGTGTAGCTTCAGACACTCATTCAACCAGAATCCCTTCACAAGCAACTTTTCACAATGTTGCTTCTCCTTGTTTGTATCTGTGTGCTTGGTGGTGGTTCGTGAGTGTGTGTGTGTGTGTGTGTGTGTGTGTGTGTGTGTGTGTGTGTGTGTGTGTAAGAGAAAGAAAGAGAGAGAGAGAGAAGAGGAGAGGAGAGGAGAGGGGAGGGGAGGGGAGAGAGAAGAGAGAGAGGAGAGGGGGGATGTGTGTGAATGGCGTGTACACGTTCTGGTGTGTGAATATAAGCATGTGTGGAGGTCAGAGGACAATCTTGAGTGTTGCTCCTTCCTTGTTTGAGACAGTCTCTTCTTCACTGTTCACCACTTTCTACCCCAAACTAGCCGGCCAACAAGCGTTCAGGGATCGTCCTGTCTCTGCCTGCCGTCTCCCACGAGAGTACTGCGATTACAGATGTGCACTGCTGCGCCCACCCTCTGTCACATGAGCTCTGGGGATTCAAACTCAGGCCCTCACACTCACACAGCAAGCACTTTGCTTACTGAGCCAATTTCCCAGCTTCCTCCACCTTTACCATGATTAAGGTCTGTTTTTAGAAGAGTCCCCTCCCTTGTACATGCGTGGAACAATGCAGACCCCTGCGGCAAATACTTACGTTGCTTTCCCCTTCCCATTATACATGTGCTGAGAAGAGATAGATAGAAGAGGCTGTGCTGAGCCTGGGGCTTGCTCAGGAGAGGGGAGAAGGAAGATTTCTAGCACACCTCTTCTCGAAAGAAGGAAAGGGAGGTCCCCATCTCTGTCACTTGATCATGTGAAGGCGAGAGAAAGGTGGAAGAATTTCCAGTTTTCCTTCTCTTGTGCTTTCTCTTCTGAAGGATGGAGGAAGCGGTCCTTTAGGGACCAGAGCATCCTCATAAGTTTCTGCGAGCTGAGAGAAAGCCTGTAGTTATGGACAGAGAAGGAAACACAGCAGCAAAACATTAGTGCTGAAGTTTGGAAGTTGGCAGAGAGGAGATGAAGAGAGGCTGGAGGAAATGAGGGCTGTAGAGTCAGCTACAAGCCAGAGAAGAAGGCAAACTCTCTATGGCAGGGAATGGATGACGGAGTCCTTAGAGAATGGCATCTAGTAGCTGGGTTCAAGTTGCTGCAGTGATGTGCTGTGTGGAGTCCCTATGCGTTATCTCACGCTCTCAGCAAAGGCAGATGCATAGTCATCCTTTCATGCCCATTGAACTGCAACAGTGGGTCCATCTGTGTGGTAGGCCACAGAGAGGGCCCAGGTGTCCCAGAGACAAATGGGGTAATAAAAACATTTAGAAACAAGAAAGCCAGATGATAGCCACCAGAAGGAAGGTGGTCCCTGAGCATGCTCAGAGGTTGATTGATGTAAGTGGTGGGACCCAGCTGCCCCAGTGTGGCCTATAAATTGCCATCACAGCCATTTTACTTTTCCAATTAGTTTTCAAATGTCCACATGCTGTTTTGTTTTGGTGGAGTGATTGCATTGCTGGGTATGGAACTCATGGCCTTGTGCATGTGAGGCCAGCATTCTGTCAATGATATTTGCCCCTCGCCCCACATGTCCTTGCTGGAATGAAAAACAAGTGGCTCTCCACCCCCACGGAATTGCCCCTGGGACTCCAGAGGTTTCCAAAAGAGGCCGGTCCTTTTTTCAAGCACCAAGCGGAAATAATTGCAAAGCCTTTTGTCCACAAGAATGGGCCCCTGTCCTATTGAGGACTGGTCCTGCTATGTAGGATGGATAATATCCATAATAGTCTCTGTAGCTGATGGCCCAGGCTACTGAGAAGTGATCACATTGAGTTTCCCACATCTGTTCTGGCACAGATGGACAGACAGACTCATCATACTTGCTTCTCTGCCCATCTGCGCTGATTCCATAAGTCCTTGACAGTCATCGACTAAGACTTTCCCTCCTCTCCCCCCCACCTCCCCCAGGGAAGGCTCTCTGTAACTGTCAGTGGCTAGCAGGAGCGAGAGGGTGCACTTGAAATAGTAATAGAGTTAAAGAAAGTCCATTCACAGAGGTTGGGTAGAGCTCAGGGAAACAGAATGGCAGATACCAAGGACAGCCCTCAATGAGACATCAGACTTACCTAAGCCTGAAGAGACAAGGAAGGACAACCCGATCCCAGCAGGAGTTGCTGCAGGGTAGAGTCAGGCAAAAGGAGCTGTGCCACAGGTACATCTAATACTCTTGCCTGGGACTGGACTATAGCTCAGTGGTAGGGCACCTGCCTAAGATGGTGGAGATCCTGGGTTCAATCCCCAGAACCAGAAGAAAAAAAAAAAAAAGGTTCTTGCACAATTCCAGGCCAGTAGGGCAAGAGTTGGAGATACCTTTTGCCTCCTTTCTCAGTCTCCCACTGACAAAAATAATAGACACTAAAGGATGGGGTTGCTGAGCAATAGGATCTATGTATGTCGGCACACTGGAGTAACTAAAAAATAACCAGCACAGCCCACCCCAAGCAACACTGAGCATCCATCAGGAACTCTGCTAAGAAGGGGAGGCAAACACTAATCCTAAGGATTAGTCCTGTGGATACCCACATTGCCCCAGATAATGTCAATTTTGCCTCATTCCCAGCCAGACCTTACACTGGAATGTAGCCAGTGCAAGACAGAGAGGCTAGCAGAGCCACCTCTGTAGTGGTCATGAGGCCTGGGATGGACAGCAGTCTTGGTCTTTCCCCTCCTACCCCACATCCCCTGCATAGTCCCTTGGCTGTGGGGGCATTTTACCTCATTGAGAGAGGAGACAAATCCTAGTCCTGCTTTTATTGAGTTAGTACATGCCCAAAGAACTCAGGAAGGGGCCTTGCAGGTCTAGTTGGAAGCACTTTAGAACTCCCAGAAGAGGGCCACAGGAGCTCCTGGATCTGTAGTCCCAAGATGAAGAGCACTGGAGTCTCCACAGAACTAATTAGGAATTGAACCCTAGACTTCCAGAATGGGGACACAGGGCACCAGATGTACCAAGTGTCCCAATGAATCTTTGGGCTCTGGAGTGAGTCTCCTCTGCCCCTGTGGGGTAGCAGTAAAGCCATAGCTTCTAGGGTGTGGGAAAAATTGCCTGACAGTGCAGCAATCCCCTTTTCTGTACACTGGTTCACCTAACAGGCACAACGACATCTTCCAGTTTATCGGACTCCCACCACGTGTGCTGGTGATTCCCAATCCAGAACATCGATGCTTATTTATTACAGGGGTGGAAAACTCAATTTCACGAGTCACACACCATTAGCTGGAAGATATGATAGAAACGACATGGGGGTTCCTCACAAAGTTAAAACTAGGCATGCCATATGATCCCACATTAGGGGGATATCTAAAGGAAATGCAATATTTCAAAGCACTCTACTCCCATGTTGATTACAGCACAATTCACAATAGCCAAGAGCTGGAAAACTTATAAATATTCATCAGTGGATGAGCAGATGAAGAAAATGTGGTACCTGAGTACAGTGGAATCTGATTCATCTCTAGAAAGGATGAAGGCTTGTCATTGGGATATGGATGAAACTGGAGGTCATTCTGTGAAATGAGCCAAGCACAGAAAAACAAGTACTCATGATGTCCCATATGCAGTCAAAAACCATCGCTTCCCCAGAAGCTGAGAGGAGAATGGTGGTTACCAGAGACTGGGGGAGCAGAGGGGGACCTGGTCACTGGGTCCTATGTTACAGTTAAAGAAATCAGTTCCATTGGGTTACTAGGCTGCAGATTCAAATGAGCTTGGAGAGGGAATTTTGAATGCTTCTACCACAAAGAAGTAATGTTTGAGGTGATATATAAGGTTACCTGGACTTGGCTCTGCACAATATACACACATATCAAAACATCCTATGATATGCTATAAATATGTACAATTTGTGTATCAATTTTAAAAAAATAAATAAAATAGAAAAGGGGCAGATACTGCTTTTTTTTGTATGTCAGTCACTGAAATTAAGCCTTTCAAAATCCATTCTATACTACAGTTTTGCCAGTCGTTTCTGGAGGGGGGGCTTTAAGTCTCTATAATACCTCCCCACCCCATGTGTATGTGTCTTTGTCTCCAGGCACACACATGCATGTACACACACACACACACACACACACACACACACACACACACACACACACACACTGGTTGCATCTCTCTGGGGAGTGCAGAATACTTCAGGGGCCACCCTCTTCCCATATCCCAGGGAGTACTGAAGGCCTGAGGTGTCTGATGGAGAACCCCATCAGGGCCTTCAGCCTCACACCCGGAAGCAATGAACTAATTAATGACTGTCTCCATGGGAGCAGCATACACTGACTCACTGGACAAAAGCAAGGACAGAGAACTCTGTGGCGCTTCTTACAAGCAAAATGACTTTATTCATTCCTGCATGGAGGGCAGCTGCAGCATTGTCCCCGGCAGGCCAGGCTGTGGCCTGTGGCTTCTGGAGCAAGGCAGATGCAGAAACAGAGTTGAGGAAGGCTGCAGCTTCTACATTCCCTACAAGTTGCTGGCCGGAACAGTGACTAGGACACCGTAATCCATACAATCTATT
Source organism: Peromyscus maniculatus bairdii (assembly GCF_049852395.1). Taxonomy (NCBI): domain Eukaryota; kingdom Metazoa; phylum Chordata; class Mammalia; order Rodentia; family Cricetidae; genus Peromyscus; species Peromyscus maniculatus. The sequence continues at coordinate 95,868,864 of NC_134852.1, forward strand.
ACCTCTGCTGTAGGTCGCATGCCCCAAGTAGATGTTAAGTCTGTATTGTTGAAAACACCACATGCTTTGGCTAAAGCACCTGGAGAAATCAAGCTGAGACTGACCTGGTTATTGACCTAGTACCTAGTATACCATGCTATCAACATGCCAGGCAAGATGTGCCTACTGGTTCAATAGTAGAATGACTGTTATAAATGCAACCAACCACCTTCTAAATAGATTTAAGGCCTATTCTGTGTTTGGAATAAGAGGGAGCCTATGTTAGAAACTGTGAGCCAGGGCAAATCCCAGCAGCTGTGGAGGTGACTGCTGTTGTTTGGTAAACAGAAATATGTGCCCATCAAATTATCTTCTAAAGATCCGTGCACATATCCTTAGATGACTACACTGATCAGCTTTTATCGTGCAGGGAAACTTCTTTTTTTGCAGTGGGCAGGAGTTATTATGGGGTTTCATGAGGGGTCAAACTGGAGAATCAGTGACTGTTGCTGTGACATAGTGGCCCAATTCTAAGATAGAAGTGGAAGAAAATAAGCAGGCATCTATATCATCCTCTCTAAGGCTCAAGGAACATTTCAGAAGAGGGAGGAGAAGGCTGGAGGAAGTGGTGGAGTGTTGTGTAGTGATTTCCTCCAAAGGGAAGGTAGGGGTGAGGGTTATGAGACTCAGGAAACAAAACAAGGAGCCCAGGAAACTCATAAGACTCAGGAAGGTCATAAAGTTACAAAGCTCATAAATGGCTACTGAACGGCATTACTCATTAGCGTGCCTGAATTCCCACTCATCTAGCCCAAGAAGAGTCACAGGCACCCTCTTTGATCACTCAGAAACTGGGCCAAGGATCCTGCGTAGAGTGGGTGGGAACAGAGGACCTCAGGCAGGGCTGCTTCTGGGCTCCAGTGGGTATGAAGGAGAAAGGTGAGCACCAGGACCCTTGCTCATCCTAGCCTTGGCTCAGGTGTGCACCTAGGACTTGGTTCCATGGTGATAGCCACAGGAGGAGAGAGAGTTTTGCCGGATAACCAGCACTTGGATTTGGCGCTTTAAGTCTCTATAATACCTCCCCACCCCATGTGTATGTGTCTTTGTCTCCAGGCACACACATACATGTACACACACAAACACACACACACACACACACACACACACACACACACACACACACACACACACACTCTGGTTGCATCTCTCTGGGGAGTGCAGAATACTTCAGGGGCCACCCTCTTCCCACATCCCAGGGAGTACTGAAGGCCTGAGGTGTCTGATGGAGAACCCCATCAGGGCCTTCAGCCTCACACCCGGAAGCGATGAACTAATTAATGACTGTCTCCATGGGAGCAGCATACACCGACTCACTGGACAAAAGCAAGGAGAGAGAACTCTGTGGCGCTTCCTACAAGCAAAATGGCTTTATTCATTCCTGCATGGAGGGCAGCTGCAGCATTGTCCCCGGCAGGCCAGGCTGTGGCCTGTGGCTTCTGGAGCCTCAGGCTGGCGAGAGGGCAGGCAGCACCTTCCCGGCACACTGGCCGAAACCAACACGGTAGCCGTCCCCCTGGCAGTGACCTGAAACACAGTAGGGCAGGATCAGTCACAGAGCTGCAGACTTCCTGGGCTTGAGCTGCTTCAGAGGGTGGACTGGGGCAGCATAAAGACAAAGGGGGCATCACTCGGGACGGAAGCCGACCCAGGGCTTTGCCTTTCATTTAACTCACTGCACAGCCCCACCCTAGAGACAGGTCCCCTGCCTGGAGCTGGGCCTCCTGCTACTCAACGTGAGAAGGAGGAAATGGGGGAGAAATGAGATCCCAGCCTCCAGTGGAAGAAAACTCAAGCACACTACTGAGAAGCCCCATGGTTCCCTGGACCAGATGGGGCAGCAGATCTGTGTGGTGAAGAAAAACAGGCAGGTGTGAGAGACGCCACTGTCACATGACTGCAGGATAGGAAATGGGTTTGTGTCACGAGGTTTCAGATGCCAAGACAGACGTCTCAACTAACGGTGAGCTAAAGGGCAGTGGGCAGAGAAGTGCCTAGCCGGTCTCCAGGAACAGGTCCTTGCAGGTCCAAAGCAGAATGCCAAGTGAGGACAGAAGAAAAGGCTGGAGATTGATGCCTGAAGCCACTTGCTCAAACTGAGGGTTTTTGGTTACTTTCTTCTTCTATGTGGTTCCATGCAGGGGCCACACAGGTTCAAATCCTGGCTCTGCTTGTACCCATCTCTTCGACCCAAGGATTCGGATTTCAGTTGTGGTCTCTGTATATGAAGGGTGATGTCTGGGTACCCACGGGCACCTTATACAGTGTGTCATATGAACTACATGAAAATCTACCACATATTCCGTCATCAGGGAGCGACATAGGGACTTGTCTCCTCATTGAGAAAGCAGGAAAATGACATGATAAAGGAAAGTCAGAGAAAGCCAGTAGGAAAGCCAAAGAGAACCAGAGCATGTGAAGCTGGAAGGCGGTATACAGGCCCTGGTGCCAAGGCAGGACAAACCGGGGCGCCTGTGGATCCTGCTCCCCACAACCACACAGGAAAGGACTCCTCCTGCCCTCCGTGGTACAAACATCAAAACCACCATGGGGCTGCCTGCCTCAGCCCCAGGGCCCCTTTTTCCAGGCCTGACAACTGCCCAGCCAAGACCGCATTGTTAGAGGCAGCTGTCAGGCTCTGTCGTACTGATATCAAAGAGTCAATGTCACTTTCTCTCTCTCCTCTCTTTCCACATCAACACTTGAAAAAAAAAATGCTTTCACTCAATCCACAGGACCACAGCAAGAACCTGGGGTTGGCTGGCAGGCGCCGGAGCAATACCATACATAAAACTGGCATACAGCAGTTGGAGGACTTGCTTGACATGTCGAGGTCTAGCCTTGGAAAGAGCAGCTCACAACGGGAGCTGTGTCCTGACCTTGCTGTCTGTGTGTGCCCTAATTCACCTCCCTTATGCTCTCCTAGGTTTCTTACTTTGCAAAACGGGGACAATGACACATTTTCCAAAGGCTTGGGTGAGTAAAAAGAGAAATCACAGAAGTAGATACATACCTCCAACACAGCTGGACTCCGCAGACATTTCATAAGTACAGTCGGCCCTTGGCATCTCCAGGGTAAGCCCCTGGCCAGTTTGCATATGGCCTACACACATGGTCTCTACACCTCAAATCATCTAAGGGTGGCTTACAATGTCTAAGACAATACAAAAGCCATGTCAAGAGTTACACTGTATGGCTTAGGGAGTAATGACAGGAGAAGTGGATATCTTCAGGAAAGACCCAACTCTTCTCAGTGTTTTCCCTCCGCAACTGGTTGGATACATGGCATTGAAGCACAGAGACCATGAGGCACTGCACAGTTAACCAGAACTAAGATCAGTGAGAGCAGAGTGGGTAGTGGTCAACCCCGGGGTGTCGCCTGTTGTCCTGAGCTCTGCCTGAACCTTTCTCCTTGGTTCGGTCCACTCAATGGTGTGCCTAGCCTGTCTCTATGCACTTCAGATTGAGCTGTGGACTCCAAAGACATCAGCTCCCACACTGGGACCTCAAACCCACCTCACAGAGTAAAGGCTTTCAGGTGGGATTGTGGAAAGAGCCTTCAGAGAAGGCTCTTTGGGTGGGTCGTAAAACCAACACGAGCATGTCCTATGAGACAAGAAGGGAGGTTTGAGGACAGAACAAGACTGTGTCTTGATGGGAATGGGCCCTGGAGCTCTGCTGGTGGCACTGTAGCTGAAGACCAAGAATAGGCCTTCCCCCCAGGCACCTGGACGGAGTGCAGCCCCTTCTCCACCTGCACGGCAGAATTCTGCCTTCCAGAACTGTAAGAGAAGACCATCAAGCTCATGAGCTCTTATCACATCCAGGAAATGAAGAGGAGCCCTTGGCTAGGTATGGGAGCTGACAGGCATGCTGCCGACTTGAATGACACTAAGTGAGCTCCCGCCAGAGGACAAAGGTGACTACTTTAGTGGCAGGGAAGGCTGGACCAGGCTGTGCCAGGCTGAGATGGAGGGTCCACAGAATCTATGAAAAGTGGTGCTGTGATAGCAGAGAGTCTGTTGTAGAAGGACACCGAATGAGTCACACAGAATCACACGCAAAGTGATGACAGATTGTGTGAGGCAGCAGATGGGTACCATGAGAGGTTCTCGGGCAGAATAGGAGCATTGTGGAGCAAGCAGGGGGGCCCTGTGAGCAGTACTGACTAAAAGGTCTATTGTAGAAGCTTCATGAGGGCTCCAGCTGTGGAATATCTAGAGCATGTCAACTGCACAGAGAGGAAAGGACACCTTAACGAGATATTCAGCAGACTAGGATGAAGAAATGGGTCCAAGATTCCTGTTGTAAAATATTATTTTAAGGAGTGTTACTTTTGTCTATGTTGCATTTGTTTAACTCTGTGAAGCTGTGATACTTTGCCTGTATAAAACACCCAATGGACCGGGCGGTGGTGGTGCACACCTTTAATTCCAGCACTTGGGAGGCAGAGGCAGGTGGATCTCTGTGAGTTCGAGGCCAGCCTGGGCTACAGAGTGAGTTCCAGGACAGGCTCCAAAGCCACACAGTGAAACCCTGTCCTGAAAAACCAACCAACCAAACAAACAAACAAATACACCTGATGCTCTAATAAAGAGCTGAATGGCCAATAGTGAGGCAGGAGAAAGGATAGGCGGGGCTGGTAGACAGAGAGAACAAATAGAAGAAATCTGGGAGGAAGGAGCAAGAGAACAAGGAGAAGAGGATACTGAGGCCAGCCACACAGCCACACAGCCAGCCATGGAGTAAGAGTAAAAGTAAGATATACAGAAGTAAGAAAAGAAAAAAGCTCAGAGGCAAAAGGTAGACGGGATAATTCAAAGTTAAGAAAAGCTGGCAAGAAACAAGTCAAGCTAAAGCCGAGCATTTATAAGTAGGAATAAGCCTCTGTGTATTTATTTGGGAGCTGGATGGTGGGAACACCCCCCCCCACACCATAGAGTAAAAGAGTAATAAAGTAACCAACAATAGTTTCAGTCCACAGGACAGACTATTTGTACCAGGGCAGCATCAAGGAAGTATGGGAGAGCAGAGGATACACAAAAGGAAATGAGTGGCAGGTGGGCTGAGAGCCGAACAGGTGAGAATGTAGGAGATGGTTATAGGCCCCAAGGAGGAATGCCCTTCAGAGAGGGTCCCATCAAAGAAAGGTCAAGGGGCTTGGCTCTCTAGAAAGTTATGTAAAACAGCAGAGGACAAGAAGGCCTGGATACACATCATCACTGGTTCAAGTACTTAATTGTAACATATACTCCATGCTTTAGATGCCCCAAGGTGAAAAGAATTAGGACTGTACAGATCAGTTGCCTGGAGGGGAAACCAGACTTCCTTATTCACCGTCTGCAATGCCTCCATGAAATGCCAACCTCACTGTGTATCCTGTACAATAGTGTACGGATGACGCTGCAGTGTGAGCCACCATTTCTGGAGTCCCAGGATGCCCTCTGGGGGACTCAGTGGGGGCCCAGTGCACTTCTTCCAAGAGCAAAGTTATTGGCATCATCCTCCAGCTCTGTTATCAAATTGTAAAGATGAGGCCAATCAAGTCTCAGAATGTTGAGTACATCAATGGTCACACTGTTGGTAAGTCCCTGGGAGGTCACTGGAATGTTTATGACTCCAAGAAGTGGTCTTCTAATTGTGACCGTGCCTTCCTTGCTATTGATAAATATGTGGAGGGCAAAATGGCAACAAAGATGTGAGGTCTTCAACCTCCTGGAAAGGAGCTGCTGAGAATTTCAGGCACTACTGTAGTCATGCCCTCCCTGACCTCAGTTCCACATCAGCCCTTGCCCATGGATTGGGACATAGTCCAGAAAGCAAGGGCCCCCACCATTACTGAATAATTGTTTGGGGGAAGAGATGCAAAATGGACTCTCATGATGTTTCCTGTGTGGACACTAAAACATGAAGTCCCCAGGGTATAGCCCAGGCTGTAGCCCAAAGCATACCATGCAAACACAGAATCTAGAAATGCCCATAAGTGAAAGGGAGATAGATACCCATCTATCTCAGCCCGTGGGGCTTGGTGGTCCATACCTGTTATGATGACTTCATCACCATCCAGCAGGAAGGTCCTGGTCTGCCCCTGGCCTAGATCAATTGCCTTTGTTCCCCTCCAGGACAGTTCCAGCATAGAGCCAAAGCTTCCAGGTTCCTTTAGAAGAGAAGGGGGGCGGCGGTGACGACACATATTTATATCTTTGTGATACGATATATCAGCTCTAGTGTGGACAGTACAGTGAGACACAGGGGCCCATAAAACCTTTGAGGCCATTATAGACATGTCCTGGTAGCTCAACAGGCTGTGTCTTCATCTTTTCTGTAAGCACACTGTCTATTCCGGGTCCTGTGCCTATAGTGTGCCCGGGGCGCTTGCTTCAGTGTGCCTTCTCATTCTATAGACTGCAGCTCACAACCCCAGACAGTGTCATGTCCAACACCCTACCACTGGCAAGAGGCTGTCACCTCCCAGTCAACATGGCCAGGATCTCACCGAGTGAAGCCAACCTATTTACCACCCCCATATCATCATTTCCAAAGTTGTGCACCCCTCTCCCCAGGCTTGTGGTGGCTCAGGGGTAGATGAGAAGGCTGCAGCTGTGAGGTCACCTCCTCCTAGGAGGGAACAGAGGGTTAGATAGAGTGGCTGCTGCTTTCCGGGGAGACAGAGTCAAGCTCTGGCTCTCACACAGATCTCCCTTAGCAGGGAAGCGGTTTACCCCCGACATTGCTCAATTTGACTAACTTTGGTTTGGTGTCTCAGGGGGTAGTTTGACTCACCGATCCACTGATGGTTCCAGAAGCCAGGAGGTCCCCAGGTCTCAGATTGCAGCCATTAACAGAGTGGTGTGTGAGCTGCTGCAGCATGGTCCAGTACATATGCTGAGGGCAGGGACACAGTAGGACACGTGTGGGCATCCCGCTCTCCAGGCAGGATGCAGTCTGCTTGCCCCATGCCTTCCCTGCCCTCCACACTCCATGCATACTTATAATTTATGCCTGCCTCATTTCAGTTGAGATTTTGCCTTCCTCTAGTCCCTCTCCAGATGCCCTGCTGTCCACCTGCTAAGGTTCTGACCCACCTTGCCCACCAGCTCTAACCTCACTTCCTCTGGAACCTCATCTCTCCCAACCACCTTTTCCAAGATGTCTGAAAGCTGGGCCTTCTCAACCCTTTCTGTCTGTCCAGGCCTATGTGTTCATGAGCACCTGAGGCCTGGGAGTTCCCAGAGCTGTTCCTGGTGGGCTGTCCTTCCTGCAATAAGGCCTGACTGACTCCTCAGGCCAGAACTTGGAACTGACACCAGCCCTGGAGCTGAAATGATTTTAACAGAATGTCAGAGTGAGGTCAAGGCTCCTGTGCCAGAAACACTCAGAGGCAATGCATGCCCAAGCCTCCACAATGACACAGCTTCCTGGGTCTCCCTTCTACAGCCATACTGGCAGGTAGTGGATCCTCAGAAGTAGATGCTTCCCTTGGTTCCTCCTCAAGCTCTCTGTTTCTTTTAACTACAAGGAGGTTATGCAAAACAAATGCATCCATCCATAGAGTCTTCAAGTGGCCAAAGAACATATGAAGAGGTACCCAGTTGTGTTAGCCTTTATGGAAATACAACTAAAGCCACAATTCCCCAAATGGCTGAGCTGAAAAGCAAACACTACATGTCCATACACGGAGTAGCAGAATTTCTTAGATGTCAGTAGTGGGAATGTTCATGTGATGGCTAATCTCAGCTGCCAACTTGATGTAATCTAGAGCCAAGTGGGGAAGAAGCCACTGTGAAGGGCTGTCCAGATTCAGCTGACCTATGGACACACCTGTGAGAGATTCTCTTGGTGAGGTTAATGGAGGTGGAACATCTTGGAAACATCTTGGAAAGCTATTCAAAATTATTCCTAGTTATGCATTCTGCTTTGTGGTGTGTGTGTGTGTGTGTGTGTGTGTGTGTGTGTGTGTGTGTGTGTGTGTGTGTGTGCATGTGAGTGTGCAGTGTGTGTGTGTGTGTGTGTGTGTGTGTGTGTCTGTCTGTCTGTCTGTCTGTCTGTCTGTCATGACCCAGCAGTTCTATTCCTGGATATGTACCCAACAGAAATGTGCACATGTGTACTCCAAGAGATGTGTACTAGAATGCTGACAGTAATTCAAAGGTGGCCAAAATATGGAAGCAACCAAATGCCCATCACCCATTGTGGAGCTGGCACAGTAGCACCCTTTATAGCAACAAGACAAACAAATTCCCACTGCAAAGAACAACATGGCTGAACCTCACAAATCCAGCATTGCAACAATGAAGTCCAGCATAAAATATACCCAGTATAACCATCCCTATAAATCTGATAAAATACAAAGTCTGAATGGCAAGAGAAGCATGGAGATGTGGTCTGCCTTGGGAAAATGGTGGCATAGCTGTAAGAGGCAGCAGGCTGATGAGGGCTGGGAATTCCCCTTTCTGACATGGGTGCTGGATGCACAGGGATGCTTGCTTTGTGAAAACTCCTGAGCATTTACACTTATGATTCTAGCATTTCTATATCTGTACATGTGTGTGCTGATGTTTCAAAACAAAACAAAAAAAACCTCTGCTTGCTTTTTTTTTTTTTTTTTTTTTTTTTTTTGGAGACAGGCTTTCTCTGTGTAGCTTTGGAGCCTGTCCTGGATCTTGCTCTGTAGACCAGGCTGGCCTCGAACTCACAGAGATCCACCTGGCTCTGCCTCCCAAGTGCTGGGATTAAAGGCGTGTGCCACAGCTGTTCGGCAAAACCTTTGCTTTTTGATGGCTCTGTGCTTATGAACACATACTTCTATAGCAGAGAGCCTGAGGTGCTTTCTCAGCACCCATGTTGGGTTCTCACCACCCTCTGTAACTCCAACACCAGGGATCACTCTTTTCTGGACTCCATAAGTGTTTGCACATGCATGTGCATACATGCATGCATGCATGCACACACAATTTTTAAAATAATAATAAATATTTTTTAAAGGTGTGATTAAGACATAAGCAGGCTGCCAAGGTGTTAGTAAAGCTTGCTGCACAGGCACGGGGGCCCAAGTTTGACTGAGTCCCCATGGCCCACATAAAAATCGGGGTGCGGTGAGTGCCTGTCCTCTCAGCACGAAGGCGGTGGAGACAGGAGCATCCCTGAGATTGCTGGCCGGCCAGCCTAGCCAGTCAGTGAGCTCCAGGTTCAGGGAGAGACCTTGTCTCAAAAATAAGGCAGACAGTGACTAAGGAAGACACCCACTGTCAACCTCAGGCCCCCACATGTGCACACAGCAGCACTTTCATCAATCCAGCCCGTGAGGACATGGGATCCAGAGGCTGGCCCTTACAAGATGTGAATTACTCCCAGAAAACTTTGGTCACATCTGTGCAGCAGCCTCCTCCTTGACAGGACTCTGTGATGTCATGCATGTCTAGGGAGGGACAGGGTCATGGAGACTCCAGGCTTTCAGGTGGATGTCATGCTTGTCTAGGGAGGGACAGGGTCATGGAGACTCCAGGCTTTCAGGTGGATGTCATGCATGTCTAGGGAGGGACAGGGTCATGGAGACTCCAGGCTTTCCGGCTGAACTGCCCTCTCATCCCTAGGTGGATGCCAGTCTCCTGTTCCTGTCCCTTTCTTCCCTCCCACAAAGCAGTCTACTGGCCTCTAAACTCACCTTAAAGTTGGACCTGCAGATGGTAGCCGCCTGGCTCATTCCTTCTCCTGTTAGAAATTGAGAAGTAATACTCATGAAGATTTAGTCCCACCGATCAGAAAGGAAACCTTTCCAATTACTTCCACTTGCCTGCTAGGATTTCACTTAGTCTGTGGAACAATATGCTTAGAGGGTATCAGAGCGTGGAGATGTCTACTGAGGCCATCTGGTCCAGGACAGGCAAAGATGTGCATCTAAGCTCTCGGTTTCTTCTCCCACACCCACAGGAAGCACCACTGACAGAGGCATGTGTGCCTCTGAGTCTAGACCTGACTTCAGAGTACCTCTTCCTACAGTGCTCCTAATATCCACCAGGCCACCAAAGACAACATAGGCTGAAACCTACATACGACCTTGATCAAGCACAGCCTGCTACTCTCTGGAGAGCTGGTCTACCTGCTACACTTCATTGTTAATGCCAACAGTCCTTACTAAGCACCTACTTCATGCAAAGGACCAGCCAGGGCTGCCATCTTCTAATAGTATGAACCGCTAGAAAGTGCTTCCACCCTTCCTTCCCTTGGTGCTTGTTGCCCTTCTACAACAGGAAGCTTGCTCTGAAGCCCCACAGGAGGTCAGCGTGCTCACATGGCTGCTTTCCAACCCTGTCATTCTGACGTCAGCGTGGAACGTCAAAACTGAGCTGAGCTCTGTACCTCCGGATGCCGTGATTTCACCCCTATCCTGGAAATGCCCAGAACAAGAGCAAGCTAGGACGGCACTGCAAGGATGTGTCTACGAGTGAAAGCACTAGCTTGGAATTTACAGCCCCAGCACTTAGTTCCAGCCTTACCCTAGTCAGTCCCACGACTCAGGGTAATCCTTCCTCTCTGACCCTCAGTTTCTTATCTTGAAACTGGGACCAGCAATTTCCCAGAGGGTACCACCATGGCTTTTGGATCTTTCTTTGATGGAACATCCTGCTATTTGATCCTTAAGAAACTGAGTCTTGGGGCTGGAGAGATGGCTCAGTGGTTAAGAGCACTGGCTGCTCTTCTAGAGGACCTGGGTTCAATTCCCAGCACCCACATGGCAGCTCACAACTGCCTGCAATTCCAGTTTCAGGAGATCTGACACCTTCACACCAATTCACATAAAATAAATTGTTAAAAAAGAAAAAGAAAGAAAGAAATTGAATCTCCTGCCACTTATGAGGGCTGAAATCCAGGAAATGACCATAAGGACACAACACAGCCTGTGTGTAATCACAGACAAAAGGAGAGAAATTGAAGGAACAAGGGGCCAGCTAGAGTTTGGCCTTGAGGAACTGAATGTGTCTCTCGGGCAGGCTCTCTTCCACCCTGAACATGAAGATGACACCTGCCCCTTCCTAGTTACAGGTTCTGTTCTGGGTCTAGATCCAGGTGTATGGATCGGTTTCCTTCCCCATCACCATCGCACAATAAAATCAAAGGTATAATCCCCGTTTCACAGATGACAAACTAGGACATTACTTGATTACTTGCCCAAGCCCCACAGCTGGACAAGAGAAGAGCTGAGACTGGACCTCCACCACGGCCTGAGACAGCAGGCCCCTCACACCACCGCTTGGCCTGGAGAGCCGGCCCCTCACAGCTCAATCTGTGAAGAGGTTCAATGGAGGCAGGCCATCACCATGGATCTCTGCGCTGTCTAACCTGCTGCTCAGGACTGAGCCCTGCTTCTCATGGTCCCATGAGCCTCTGAGATCGGGCTTTCAAATAGGCACTTGATGAAATGGTGCCACACATCTGGGGTGCGGGGGGGGGGGGCGGGGGGGGGCTGCGGGGCAGTGTAAGGTAGCTGGCAGTGACAAATGTGAGCAGACACTAGGCAGACACAGAGTAGAGAACCAGTGTTCCCATGGAAGACAATACCTCTAGAATGGAGGGTGGCCCTTGCATTCTCTTTTTCTTTATAAGAGCCCCACATGGGCTCCAGACTGCAGCAGGTGCTTCTAGTGCCCCTCAGCCAAAGCTCAGGATCCCTTGGGGGCAACGGCACCTGCCCATGCCTGCCTGCTGAGCGTGGGCAACACCACTCACCCTGCCACATACCTTTCAAGGCAACTGACAGGTTGATATCAAATGTGTAGGGCTGCTTGTGGCAGAGATACGGCAAGGGCTTGGGGTCCTGGAGGAAAAGAACACATCAGGGAGGGGCTATCAGGGGGGGCTGCGTTCCCAGCAGCCTCTGCTTTCCAGCACAGAGTGTGCCACGTGGCAGCAGAGTTTTTTTCTCCAGAGACCCGGTCCCTGCACACTGTCCATGGTTGGGCAGTAAGAATCAGGAGGCCGCTTGTGCTAGATTTGAGAAAATCGGCTGAGGATGGGGTGCATGAGCAGGTCGGGCAAAGGAGCAACGCTGCAGGGGAGGATAGGTTTGGAAAGGGGACCGTGGGAGGCAAAATGGTCCATAGCATCTGTAAGGAAAGGCTGGGACAAAAGAGAGGGCAAGTGCCTGGAAGACAGAGTGCCTGGCAACAGTGAATCTGGCAGCCCTATTTGGTGCTGGAACCCCTGGGGAGGCAGCTGATGGCCAGGCAGAGATGCTGTACAAAAGACAGCATTTCCCTAAAATACAATACAGACAATCGTGTAGCAGGACGTAAGATCACCCTGGGTGATTTGAACAGCCGTGTGTTTCTGACGGTAACAGTGTTGATGCTAGGGGGAATACAGTTCCTTCCCAGTGCATGAAGGGTTAAACTCGAAGCTGCTTCAGAGGAAAAAAAAAACACCGATTAGTTGGGAATGGACAAGGGTGGTGACAGCTGTACACAGATGGCACTTGGGAAGGACAGAGGCAGCTGGGGTCACAGACAGCCCTGAGAAGATGGACCTGGAGGAAGGATGAGGAGGGGAGATGTGGGCCATTGAAGGCAGGGGCCCAACAGGTCCTGTGAGGACAGAAACAGAGAGGGAGGGGGGGTGGGAGACAGACGAAGGGGAGGGAGAGCAGCGGAGGGGAGAGGTGGGTGCTATGGTGGGAAGAGCTAGGGAAGAGCCAGGGACATGGAGTGAAGGCCTTGCTGAGACTTTTATGAAGGGCCCATTTGCAGGGAAAGTCCCCACGGTTGTCCGAGAATAGAGTTACATGGACGAGTGAGGGGGAAATGCGGCAGTACACAGGCCGTTGAGACAATGCCAGGGAGAGGGTGGGGAGGAAAAGTGGAGAGCCCTGAGCAGAACCCTCTGGGGGACAGCTGGACCCGGAGACAGACACGGGAGGACCAGAGAGGTCATTGACAGACCCATGTTTGAGAGAACATCTATGCAAGCTGGGGCCTGCAAGGTGTTGGCCATAAGGCCAAAAGGGCAGGGTGACTGTAGTGAAGGGGTGGGGCAGAGCATAGTGGGACAGGCTGGGGAGTGAGAGCGAGGGCCACCAGCCTAGGCCTGGGCAAGGGAGTGGGTACAGTGTCGCAGAGACATGCACTTTTCCCTATACCCTCTATTCCAAACGCATTCTACAAAAGAGACTCCAGAGGGCGCTGTTGCACAAACCAAAATTGTGCAATGGGGCACCGGTGCAGTCAGGGTTTTGCCAGGCAGTTCCCTGAACTCAGAGAACTCTGAAGGCTACAACATTACATTTTCCCCTCTGAACTGTGTTGGAGGGAGAGACATCCCTGGAGCCACGGCGGCCTGGCCACTGCACCACGGCGATGCTCCAAGCACTGCCTTGTCTCTGTATTTGCTCCAAGGGCAGCAGGAAAGGGCAGAAGCTGGAACTGAGAGCAGGGCGTTCAGCAGAGGGGTGCTTACCTGCTCCGGGTTGGGCACAACAAAGGGCATGAGGGCATCCATGGGCACCACCCACGGGGAGATGGTGGTTCCAAAGCTCTTCCCCAGGAACGGCCCAAGGGGGACGTACTCCCACTGCTGGATGTCTCGGGCTATGGGAGAAGGCACGAGCTTAGGGCTCATGATGGCTTACAGGTTCACACCAAGCTGCTTCCTGCCCTTGACCTGCAGGGACCTCTCTACAGGGCAAAGCAGACCTCCCGGGGAACGAAAAGAAGGGTGTTCAGTGTGAAGACCGAGGTCTTTGGAGGCACTGTGCCAGGCTACAACACAGGGTAACAAGACTATCCCTGAATGGGGTGGGGGGGCGCTCTCCTGGGATGGGTGAACCCACTTCCTTTTACACATGGTAGCAGGGTGCAAAGCTGGCACTCAGAGGCTAGGCTGCTGAACTTTAAGGCTCAGCTCGGTCACTGGCTAAAATCGCACCACACTCAGCTCTTCATCAGCACAATGGGATGATGGCGCTGGCAATGGTGAGTGGAGATAGGTGGGGCTTAACGAAGGTTTAGGTACTGTCGGCTCCATCCTTCCACAGATTATGAGGAAGCAGCTGAGGGAGGCTGTGACTGGCCCACATCCTCAGAGTCAGAGGTCAGAGGCATCACTCTTGCGGTCCCTGGGCCTCCTGCCTCATCCCCAAGCCCTGTGTGCTCCTCAGAGCAGAACCTCAGAGGAAGCTGGGCCACCAGGCCTTACCACTCCAGTCGTTCATGAGGACCATCCCGAAGATGTGCTCGTGGGCTTTGGAAATAGGGATTGGCTCTCCGAATGTGTTCCCAGGGCCTACAAAGAAAGCCTGTCATAGGGAAAGTTGGTTAGAATCAAGATGACCCGTCACTCCGGGTCACTGTGGGTTACAGAGCAAAGGGAAAATATTTCCAAAGTCCAACCAGGAACCAGGGCTGCCTGAGGACCTGGTACTAATCACTGGATCTCTGAGACCGGAATGGCACTCATGTGTGCCCTGTTTTCCTCCCAGTCCCATGACAGTTTCTTCCTGACCCTCAGGGCATCACGGGACGTCCTGCTCCTTGCTTTGTTCCCTATACTCCATAACCTAATATCCAACAGCTCTGTTGTGAAGAACTGAAGCATGAGATGTGCCCGAGCCAGAGCACCTGACACCGTGGCTCACAGCCCAACCTGTCTCCAAATGAATGGCATCTGTGCGACAGCCATTAACAACAGAACACCCAATCATGTCTAGGGGGACCTAAATTGGGCGGGGGGAGACTCCTTCAAAGCACAGAATCAGTTACAGTCATGAAACCAGGGTCATTTTTATTTGTTCTGTGACAAGGTTTAAACAATGCAAAAATTTGCATCAAGATACAAAGAAAAAAGACCTGGAGTCACCGAGGCACGAAGGATCCCACCATTTTCAAGTGCAGGGGCTCACCACCTCATTTCTCACAACTGCACGAAAGTCTTCAGCACTCTCGTAATAACATGCTTAATTTTATTAACTTATTTAATTTCAATAAACTGTAGAGCCTCACTAGGAGAAGAGGAGGGAGGGAAAAATTGGGGAAAGATTATTTTAAATTATAAATAACTGTTTTTTTTTTTTAAAAAGGGAAGCCTTGGTATAAGCATGTTTATGAAATGGTACAGGCCCCGCCACAGGTGTAATGAGGTGGGTGTGGCTTGTTAACTCATGTGACATTCCATAAAATCACCGTGAATGTGAACAGACAAGGTGAAACAATACTCCCGTCAGAAGCAAAGAGCTGGGTTTTCACAGCCTCTGGCTACAGCACTTACCAACTGAACAATAAGTCATTTTATCTTACCATATTTTACTTCTTTTCGTTAATGATATTTGGTAGAGAGCATTGGCTCAACACCAAAGTCTCCATCAATAGCTACAACTTGGGTAGGAAGGAGGCTTTTCTAACACCTGTCTCTGTAAGGGACAACTGCCCTATTGCAGTTAGGAGACCACAAGCACTCTCCACGTGGGGGACATGATAAATAACAAAAGCAGCTCAAAGCACATAAGCACATGGAAAACATGGGGGTGGGGAAACACACCGAAAACTAACAAGTGTTTCTAGAAGGAGACCTGAAACAAGAAGACAGGGATCCTGGTGTGACCTCAGCGAGGGACCAGTGTGTGCATCCAGACACTCCTATGTTCCGTGTCTCTGTGTGGCAATGGCTTGTGTTAATATCTGGGTTGCAAAGGAGCTTAGCAAGTGGGTGAATTCTCAAACACAGAACCTGAAGGAAGAACACCAACTGTGCCCAGGGGTCAGATGACGGGTCCACGGGGCTGCTGTTTGTGGCTGGACAGGCATGAACTGCTTCCCAGCTTTGCAGCTGCAGGCCTTTGCGGATCCCCCTCAATGAAACTCTACACATAACTCACCATTTCCAACTCCACGTCCAGGAGTCTGCAGGCACCATACACAGGAGGCTTGGCTGGAGAGACAACAGATAAAAGGCAACCATCAACACCAGAGTACAGACTCATAGCAAAAGGGCAGAGCTGGGCACTGGCAGGGCCTGGAGACTGGAGTCGCTTACAGTTATCAGGTCTCATCTGTCCCATGGGTCTTCGGATTGGGGTGCCAGATACCACGATGGAGGAAGCCCGGCCATGGTATCCCACAGGTAAGTGGAGCCTGACAAAGGAGAGTGAGAGGGGATGGGTGCCATGGCTGTTACATGGTGTGAATTCAAGTGCAGGAAGAAACAGAGTCAGTATACACTCACTACTCAAAAGTGAACACATGTCCTCAAGTGTCCAAAATGAATTAAGAAAGGAGAATGGAGACACCAAATGTGGTGTCATACAGTGGGAAATGATTCAGCTCTAGGAAGAGAAGGGGGCAGGGTGTGCCTGTAATCCCAGCACTCGGGAGGCAGAGACAGGAAGGGTACCACAAGTTTCAGGCTGGCCTGGTGTGCATAGTAGGTTCCAGGCCAGCTAGGGCTAGGTACACAGTGAGGAGGGTGAGGAGAAGGAGGAGGAAAAGTAAAGAACCCAGAGTTCTGCTGCTTCCTTTGTGGGCCCCGTCCATCTCCAAGGCAAGGGAACCCTAGGAATAAATCACAAAGCTCAGAACAAATAGCTATCCAAGGCTGGGGAACACTGCCAGAAGATGCTTGTACAACAGGAATAGGGAGAGGAAATAAAGGAGTTGTCCACATATCAAAATACTACCAAGCAAGGTGGGGCCAGGGGCGCCCTCCGATGAACACACGGAACTACCTGTGGGTGAGAAGACAGCCCATGATAAACACCAGTGCTGTTCTGAATAAAGCAAGAGGTTATGCCGGCAGTGCAGTGAGTGGCAGCTCCCCGCAAAGATCTGTCTGGACCCTCCAGGAAGATGTATGAATGACAATTATTAGCCCTGGATCATCTAAGAGTCCCCATGGCCCAGAGTGTCTTTGTACAAGGTAATAGACATGGAGAAGAGGAGATAACCATGTGATGACAGAGGCAGGTGAGAGTGATATAGCCACAGGGACTATCCATCTGTCCATGGCGGCAGGAAAATGGACAATCAGGGTCAGACTTGCAGGGCACAGCAGGCTGGGCCTGGTCTCCAGGTTCCTGCTTAAGGTGGGTAGATACAACAGACTGCATGCAGCCCTGCATGGCTCCAGGCTGTTTATCCATCAGAAACGGTCTGCTCTCATGACCGCCGGGAAAATGATCCAGCAGCCTGTCTAGCCCCAAAGGAACTGCCTCTCACCACGGTGCCAGAACTTGTCTAGCCAAATATCTGGGATCAGGAAGTGAGGGGCAAGGCTGGGTGAGGGAATACATCCTTACCCTCATCTGAAGCAAACTGGGGAGCCACAGCCTTTGGCCTGCATTCCCTTCACAGAGTAGGAACAAGGGGCCTTTCTCCTGTGGTGTGTGATTCAGGGTGGTCCTCAGTGCTGCCTTTGGTTTACCTTATGCACATGTTCTCCAATATAAAGATAATATAGGATGAGCCTCCCTCCTCTAAAACGCTTGAGACTGGAAGTATTTCAGATTGCTGATTTTTTTTTTTTTTTCCAGAATGCTCATGGTTAGAACATGGGCAGTTTGCCAAAAAAAGAATCTAGAGATCAAGCAGCACAGAGAATCTAATCATCATGTCTGCTCTCCAGAGGGGAGTTGAAGGGAACTGCCCACAGGCCCTTGACAGCCCCCCACCCCTCAAGTCATGCTGAGGGAATCAGAAGCTAGGTCTGCTGTTTCCAGAGGCTGGAACATCATCACTTCTAGTTTTTCCAGAGAGAGAGAGAGAGAGAGGGAGAGAGAGAGAGAGAGAGAGAGAGAGAGAGAGAGAGAGAGAGAGAGAGAGAGAGAGAGAGATGATTTTGAATTTATCTCACCATCTGATCTAGGACATACCAGTTGGGCATCAGCGCATTCTCCTTGCCCCTGAACATGATGCCAACATTAGTGGCATGCTGCCGGGAGGAGTAGAAGTCTGTGTAGTCTCCTGCAGAAGGAAGACCCAAAACAGCCAGTGACCCAGATGGAGGAAGGCCAGTCCCACGTGAAAGGACTCACACCCTTCTTCAAGGACCCCTTCAGAAAATAAAAAAGTAAGCCCACACTTTCTGAACCAGGCAGTGCGATTTAAGTATGAAATGGCTGCTACCACTCCCTCCCAACTTGTAGCAGATGTCACTGCTGTGATCCTCACATGGGTGAGCCTTGACATGCCTTTGTCTACTATATGCCTGCTCCCTAGTCTCATTTCTTCCTCAGCTCTGCTGGCTTAAATCCTGGCACGTCTAAGGCCCCACTACAGAACCCTTCTTTGGAGTGGGCTTCACTCTGCTCCAGTCCCAGGTGTGCAGAAACTGTCACCCTTCGGGCCAGTCCCAGCTCGGCCCCTATTTCACGTGGACTGGCCCTCAGCACCAAGAACAAGGCATCTGGTCTCTGTATTTGAACTTGTATATCAGTGCCTGTGGATTGTGTTGAGCTGAACTTGGAGGTTCACGAACTCCAGGTGCCCCTCTCTCAAATGCAAATGAATTACTAAGATCTCCTAGAAAACCCACTTAGGGTAGTTTGCTTACTCATCTTCCTAAACCTTATACCGCCACCACCCCCAAGGCAAAGCTGAGTACCCCAACCCCAGGAGCCTGGACTGGAAGTGGAGGTGGAAAGATAAGGAGAGGAAACAGTCTGGGAGCCGGCCAGGCAAGGGGCTCAAGGGATGGCAAGACCCTCACTTACTGTATCACTACTTCCCACCTTCTGTCCTATGCACAGAATTAAGAGTGAATGTATTTACCACAAAAACAATCATGTCCATGACAGTAAAAACAAGAAGCCACAGCATCAGTTAACTAGAAAGGATGAAGGACCCCTAGAAGACAACTAGCTTGCCGTAAAAGTAGAGCACAGTCCTAATGGGAAGCAAGAGACAAGCCCATCCTCAAGCCCGCCTTCCACCTGGCTGTGGGCACTAGCACCTCTGGAGGACTCTGCCGAATGGAGAAACTGGTTCCGGAAACCCCATCCTTCCAGGGCAGAACTGTACAGTTCTCAGATCACAGGTGTCCAGGCATGAGCAGAGGCTCCCTCTCATGGCTGACATACAAGGATACAGCCTATGCCTGACCACAGGCTGATGGGCCCATCCTCAGCTTCAGGCTATCAGGCTGTATCGACAGCAACTTGCAGATTCAATCAAATCAGATGCCTGGTCAAATGCATGCATGGGCCCTGCAGGGGTTGGGGGGGGGTGCCTCTGGCTTTCCTCAAAACTCGCTTTCCTGACAGCTCAGAGTGCTTGCCTGACAACCTTCTGGGAAGAAGGAGTGAACTGCTGTACAGGGAGCCATGTAGCTAGTCACAAACTTAGACAGGCTGCTACTTCTTCAGGAGAGCAGGCTTGAGACAACCTGAGCCAAGGCCAACTGTGTGCTGAGCTTGGTCATGATGGGATCATCTGGCAATCCTAACGCCCTCGCTCTGAGGCTTTCTTTCCACCAAGATATGGGGGTCCAATGCCTCTGCCCAGCCATCTAGGCCCACTAAACTACTCAGGTTGATAGAACAGGGAAACAGGACTCACCTATGGTAGCAGGAAGGTGCATCTTGGCAGAAGCCTGGGAGGTGAATGCACTGAAACATAGAATCAGGGGCTCCATCCAGTCTTCCAGGCCCAGAGCCCTCCCACCAACATGCAACCCAGAACAGCAATGGGTGAAGCTGGCCTGACTGTACCAGGCCAGTCAGCCAAGCAGCAGTGCATGAGGGCACTGCCAACTTGCCCGCCCTTATCTCCCCTGGCACGTCCCTCTCTCCTCAGGTGTTCCTCACCGCTGCCGAAGCTCCTTGTCATCTCTCAGCCTGGCTTGGCTGGCAGACAGCAAGTTCTGCAAGGTTGTTCTTGCCTCCTTCCAGGCCGCTTGGCCCAGGCCCATAAAGCTGTTGAGAGTTGTCTAAGACCAAAACATGATCAGAGATGGTTATGCCTGAGAAAAATCCTCCAGCCAGCCCTCCTGTCAGTCTGACTTCTCTCTATGCATTCACAAGTCGGGGCCTTTGTTTACATTTTTGTCTTCTCTGCATAGAGCTAGAGAAAGCTGGTTACCTTCTCAATGCCCTGTCTACTCCTGGATATGCACCTCACAATCAATGCTCCATAATTATTATGTGGGCAGCAACCCACAAACTGTGTAAGTCCCACTCATCTAGAGACAATATTGAGCCTGTGCCGGGGGATGGCTAGGAGGACTGACAGAGAGGATGTATGTAAAGCTCCTGTACAAAACAGGTACTCAGGAGATACCACAAGCACCCCTGCCTGTGTGTCAGAAAAAAGCAGATCCTAAGAGCTGGCCTGTGACAAGGGAGGAAAGTTGTACCAACCCCACAGGCATGGAAGCCGAGCTGACTGTCCCCAGGTACTCCTGCACGCCTAGATGACAGTGCAGCCATCTGACATAGACACAAGCAAGGCTGGATGCTCCAGGACTGTACCCTTGAAGGACTGGGTAGCCATCCCCCATGAGCATGGAGGCCAAGATGACTGCCTCAAGCTGTACCCCAAATCTGGACTGTAAGGCTCATGGCTCCTTTTCTCACGGTTTTCTTGGGCTTTGAAAGACCAAAGCATGAATAGCCCAGTCTAAAAAGGAACCAGAGTTACAGAATATCCTCATTTCAGAGGCAACTTGGAAAGACCCTCTCAACTCAGGAGCTCACATTCTGCTGAGAAACCACCCTAAGATGTCAAGGATACCTCCTGTTACCTATTATGTCTCAGAACAGCTCCCACTTATCCAGGGATAACCTGTGTCTAATAAAACACTATCTCATTTGCAGTAGGTGATGAAATGGAGACAATCCATGACATAATATCCTACCTCATCGAAGACATGCTGGTGTTTGGAGAGGACAGGCCCAGTGAAGAGGTGTTTAATGACACTGAGGTCCAAGATTTGGTCACCGATGGCCACACCAATCCGTGGCTTTGGCTAGGAGGAGAATGACGCTGTTAGTTCTGACAGGCCCAGCTCATTCACTGCAAGAGCCACCCAATACGTAGGGACCAATGGGTTCCTTTGGGACAACCCTCATAAAGAGAGGACTGAGGACCAGGACCCAGGACAAGAAAGAAAACAAAGCTGTGATCTCTTGATGGAAAATGAATCAAATACCCTCCATAAAATAGAGGAAGAACAGGGAGCCTGTGGAGGCAAAGTTCCTAGCATTGCTTACATGCCTCTAGTGATGAGGGGCTCACCACCTTACCAAGAACCTGAATTCCTCTTTATATTGGGCCTAGGGCTTTGCTCAGGGCCATTCTATGAAGCAGAGCAGTGAGTGCTCCACGTGCAGTGACTTGGAGTGACAGCTCTGTGGTAGCCCGAATGCAGCAGAACTCAGGTTGCAGGGTGCTGCAGAAGCCACAGTGCTCCGACCACATGAATGAATTTCTTTTATGCCCCCGTAAAAGCTCTGCAGGAGTTCAGATGAATACAGTGGCCCAAATATTTTATCAAGGCTGGTCTCTGGCCCCACAACACTAAGCATGTTGGAAGACTCCACCTCCTGGAACTCTGACCTAAGCCAGGCTTCCTTGGCACCTGAACCAGCAGTTCGGCCATTCTAGGAAATTCATGGGAGCTGAGAGGTGGAATTCTTGGCTGGCCCTTTCTCCAGTGCCTGCTTTTTTTTCAGGGGCTGCTTGGCAGCCCCTAGGGGCTAGGGATAGACCAAAGCCACACAACCCTGAGAAGCTTCACTGGAGAACTCATATGTTTTTAGCTCTGTAACTCCATGGGCCTCGGTCTCCCTACTATGCTTCAAAGAACACAAACCTGAGTTACATGGGTCCAAGTGACAGTCCACTCAGGTGATGTACAACCTGGGGAGATCATCCTACGCCTTGCTGAAGGCAAGAAGGAACGTCTATCATTGAGTCACCTCTGTGATCTAGTCATAGGCATTACCTGCCTAGTCATATGTGAAAAAAGCCTATACTTTGTTTATACTAAGTCACTTTGGTACTATAACACCTGTTAAGGGGGAGGAGTAATCGGTAGTCCTACCCAGATCTGAGGCCTATGAACCACAACAATCACAGGAATAGCAAGATATTCACAAAGTGGTAATAATGGCACTTAGATCCTGAGGGTCACCCACAGCTGTCTAATTGGACTTAAGGCCTGCTCAATAGGAGGGAATCCATTCCTGTTACTATAAACCTAGCCAACTGCCCATGGCTGGAGAGGTCACAGACCCAGGTGGAGAACCTACTACTGCCATTTTCTGAAACCAATATAAAAATCTAAGTGTGTTCTAAATATGTATCCCTATACCCACAGATAAGTGTGCCCTCATCAAAGCAGCTTCTTTTTGCAATAGATAGAAACCGTCAGAGATCCGCAAGGGGTCAAAACGCAGAGAACAATTCATCATGGGTGCCCAACTTCATGATACATCTGCAATGCAATCCCTACTCCTACGGCTCAGGAAAAAAAAATCATCCAAGAGGGAGCAGAGAGACAGTAAGAGCCAGTGGCTCAGGACACGCTGATAGATCATTTCCTCTAGACATGACCAGGGAAATGCACCTAGGAACTCTCAACAATGTAGCTGCCTGAATAAGACCAGCACAATGACACCAGTGAGCCTGCCAGGACTGATGGGAAATTCCACATGGCCCCACCCCTAGATGAAGAGCTACAGGAGGTCCATAGTTGCCCCCAGGGACAAACTCCTGGATACAGGTACATATGAGCAAAGCTAAATGTATTCAGTGGGTTATATATACATATGAATGTACATGTAACAATAATAAAGAAGAGATCATGAACTTGGGAGGGGGAAGGGAGAAGTTGGAAGGAAGAGTGGGA
This sequence comes from Peromyscus maniculatus bairdii, assembly GCF_049852395.1. NCBI lineage: Eukaryota > Metazoa > Chordata > Mammalia > Rodentia > Cricetidae > Peromyscus > Peromyscus maniculatus. The sequence goes on from NC_134852.1 coordinate 95,891,730, forward strand.
GGAGCAGGAGTGATTTAGATGCAGTATTTATATATGAAATTCTCAAAAAAATTAATTTTAAAACTAAAAATTAAATTTTTATTACTAATTTTAAAAAAAGCTAGGCATGGTGGCACACTCCTTTGAACCCACACTCAGTAAGCAGAGGCAGGCAGATCTCTGAGTTTGAGGCTAGCCTGGTTTGCAGATCTAGTTTCAGAACAGGCAGGGCTACACAGAGAAATCCTGTCTCAAGAAATCAAAATAATATTGATGATAACAACAACAACAACAACAAAGAAACTGCAGAGTATGATGTCTAAAGAGCCTCTAGCCACCCACAAAAGAACAACAGCCCCAGATTCCTCTGGGAGCGCAAGTCAGAGTCCCTTACTACCTAGGCAAGTCCTGACGACGTACCTGCCTGCACAAATGTGATACATCTGCCTAACCCATTGGTGCTCCCAGAAAAGGCTGAGAGAGAGCTCCTCCCCTGAGGGCAAAGTACCAGAGGAGGCCAGAGGGAGTATTCTGCTTCCAGAAGGTGGTTGGCTGGCACAGGTTAAAGCTCCACACACCTCCTATGTGGAAAGGACGACACATTAACTTTGTGTCCTTGCAACATCTAGTCATGCTTGGTGGTTGTGAAACCACCAGTTGACTCTTCTGACCAAGGCATTCAGCACACGCAGGAGACAAAAGGGCAGCCATCTGGGCAACAGATGTAGAGAAAGGGACCAACTGCCAGGAACCCCTTCCTTCCTTCTGCTGGTGCTTGCTAGCCAAGCACTCTACCTATGCTACCTGACAATCCTGGCGAAGATATTCTGACTCCTGTTACGTCCAAGCAGTTTCCATGGCTCTATGGCTTACAAAGCTGAATCAACAGTGTAAGCAAAAAGCAAACAGAATATACCACAAACATTTTGGAAGGATATGCTTTTCCCACCCAAGGAGCCCTTTATGTATTCGCTGATAACTCCGCTCCACTAAAACCGTTTTTAAAGATTTCTTTCTAATCAGACTATGCGTACAAGTCAAAGTTCGTTTCTCTTGCCCCACAGGACTGGTGATCAGTTCAGGGAATGCCTAGCAGCTCACACTAGAGCAGAAAGAATTTAGGCTAAAGGTAAAAGAACCTGGTATCTTAGAGCGCACAGTTTCTAGGCCAGGAAGTACTTGCATCCTCGGAGTTGCTCAAAAATAAGGGAGTCAGCTAGTACTTTCCAAGTTGTAGAGTCAAGGACTAGCAATAAAGTGAACAACCACCCGGCTTCTTGGAAGGAAACCGCCTGCAGGACTAGGCGTCCGTTTCTGGGTCACAATAATCTCACGGGCCTGCTGTCCAGGCGAGGGGCGATAATTCCCATTTCTCTTTGCATTTGTTCTCGCACAACCACACAGACTGGGCCTGAATTTTAACATCGTGCACAACTATGGTGGGTCATGAGCCGCATTCGAGCCACAGGCACCTTCCACAGAGGCTCCGGAGGAACAGACCGGAGTTCCCACCTCCCCGCGCCCCAGCCCAAGCGCCGAAGCTCACGTGGCTTTGAGTGGAGAAAACGCCATAGGGCAGGTTTTGGATGGGGAAGTCGGAGTCCTCGGCCACCCGAATAAAAGACATGATGACGAGCACTAGGCAGGAAAGCCCTCGGCTGCAGGGGTTGGCTAGCGAGACTGTGCTTAGGGCGAGGATCAGTCTAGCGAAGCACTCTTAGATGCAGACACCGCCCCGAACCGTGGGACTGCTGTTCCCCCGAGGCCAGTACACCGTACCGCCTGGCGACACCCCTACCCGCCCCCTCGGGACCGCCTCCCCACCAAAGGCACCCTTTTAGCACCCGCCCCGGGACCACCCAACACCCTTCGCGCCTCCCTTACCCTAGGCTCACCCTCTTTCCCACCCAGCACCCGCCCCGGGACCACCCCATTCCCATGCCCCTCGACCGCCCCGCCTCTTTCCGGGCCCGCCCCCACTTCGGCCCTCTTCCACCCCGGAACCGGCCGGCACCCGCTCCGAGACGACCCCATTTCTCTCTCCTGCGACCTTCCCGCACCCGAGACCACTGCATCCATCCTGACACATAAGACAATCCTCCTTATCCGCCCTAGACATGACCGGAACCACGGAATCACCCGGCCCCATCCCGCCCCTGGGACTCCGCCTCGTCCACGCCCCGCCTTGGTCCTGCCCCCTCTCCATCCCGGAACCCGGGACCGTTCCGCCCCTATGTCCATACAGCCCCCTACCCTGTCCAACACCTGGGTCCAGGTATTCGTTCTCACCTAGAACGCCCTAGCCCCCAAGGCCCCGCCCTCTCCGGCCTCACGGTTCTTCCGAGCGGCCCCGCCTCCCTAGGAGCCCTGCTATTTCCCGGACCCCACCTCCAGTTTGCACTTGGGGATCCTCCCGGTGACCCCTTTCTTCTGTCCAGGGTTGCCTGCAGCTCCTCCGGCATCACTGGATACTGCAGACGCCCTGTCCCCAGCTCCTCTGCCTGCACAGCCTTGCTCTGGATCCGCAGAGAGGCTTCCAGAGCTGTTGCTGGAAGGGTGGAGTTGGAGCCAATATCCAGAAAAGTGTGACGCGCTTGTGTTTAACCTCTCAGAGTTCTTCTACCTCAGCTCCCCCCCCCAACCCACCCCCCCGTACAATACTAGTGGGAAGTCCGCTTCTGAGTGCGTGTGTGTAAAATGGGAGGGAGGGAGGGAGGAAAGACTATGGACTCTAGGTCCAGAAATATTAGAAGTATGCCTAATCACTGCCTAGAAACTTGGGCGTGCACGATAGTTCAGATGAGGTCTATGGGAGTACCCCTCAGACTATGGTTGTGTTGGTGGAAATACTTCAGGAACGCAATCTGATAAATACACAAAGGATTATTTGAATTCTTTTGTATTTGCACAGACGTGCTTTATGGCCTAAACCATGATCTCTAAGCAAGTTCTATGAGCTGCTGAGAATTTGTACTCTCTAGCTATTGGAGGGTGTAATGTTTAACATTGTCAATTTGACTATTGGATTTAGAATCACAATGGAAACACACCTACACGTGTCTGTGTGTTTCAAAAAGGTTAACTGAACGTGGGCAGCACCACTCCTTCGGTTAGAGGCCTTGGATAAGTGGAAGGAGAAATGGATCTAGGCACCAGCATTCATCCTTCTCTGCTTCCTGGCTGTGGATGCAATGTGATCAACCTCTTCCTTCACTCTTTGCCGTGCCTTCCCAGGTTCCTTCCCTGCCATGGTGGGCTGCATCTCCTCAAATTGTAAATCTAAAGAAAACCTTCCATCCTTAAGTTCCTCCTGTCAAGTATCTGGTCACAGCAATGAGAAATTAATACAGATGGAATATTCTGTAGATATCTGTTAAGTCGGCTACATCTAAATTGACCTCTGAAGTGTATCGCTTTTTAGTCTGTATGATCTACCTACTGATGAGAGATTAAAGTCACCTAAGATTATTATATCAGAATCTATCTGTTCTTTTTAAGTCCATTGGTATTTATGAAACTGAGAGCTCCATCCAAATTTTAGCGTACAAGTGTTTATAATTGTTATATCTCTTCAGAGGATTCTTTTTGCTAATATGTAGTGACTTCGTCTCTTCTAGTTTTGGTTTGATGTCTGTCTACTTTTTTAGTTATCAGAATAGCCATGTGAGCTTCTATCCACCTGATAAATTGAGTGATGCCTATGTTTCTTGGAGACAAGAGACAGTTGGATCTTGTTTTTTAATCCAATCAACAGTCTGCCTCTTGAATTGAGAGTTAAAGATAATTTACTTTAGGTCATTGTTTTTATCATTACCATTTTTTGGGGGGTACCCAGATTACAGCATCAGGGTATTATTGAGGAAGGCTTGTTGATTCCTACAGATTTTGTAGGTGTTTTTTCTGATTTGTTGGAATGCTCATTCTTTTCTTCCCTATTTGGATTAGGAGTCTGTGTTGGGCTCACTGGATTGTTCCTTATGAAATGTATTCTTTACTGTCTGTGTTCTCTTGGCTGAGCCTATCCTTCTCTCTGTGTCTAGGATTCTCCAAGTATACTCTGTAGTGCTGGTTTGTGATCATGAATTGCAATAATTTGTGCTTGTTTAAAATGGCCTTATTTCTCCATGAGTTTTAAAAGATCATTTTGATAGGTTGGTAGTTATTTACCTCCAGAACATGAAATCTATCACCCCATGCTTTCCTGACATTCAGGGTTTCTGTTGAGAGGTCTCGAGACTTGACACTTTTTTTTTTTTAACTTCTTTTAGTGTTCTTTTGTACACTATATAATGAAGAGGTTTTCTGGTCAAGCAGATTCGGGGTTCTAGATGCCCCTTGCATTTGAATTCTTTCTGTAGCATCGAAAAATTTTCTCCTCTAATTTCATTAAGTGCATTCTCTGTGTTTTTAGTTATTTCAGATCCTTCTACCCCATGAATTCCTAAATTGGTTTCTTGACTAAATCTTGAAAGTTGCATCATACTTTTACTTTTTCTTTTCTTCTCTCCCCCCCCCCCGAAAGCTTGTCTTTAACCCCAGCACTTCAAAGGCAGAGGCAGGTGGATCTCTGTGAGTTTGAAACCAGTTTGGTCTACATAATGAATTCCAGGCCAGCCATGGCTACATAATGAGGTCCTATCTCAAACAAACAAACACACAGACAGACAGACAGACAGACAGACAGACAGACAAACCCCAATTCTTTTGCTGAATTTCTTATCCATTTTGCATAGTTTCTATCTGTGTTGTTGACTCTTCTCTGGGTCCTGAATGGATTTCCTTCCTTCATCTGGTTATTTGTATATTCTTTGAAGACATTTATAATTTTTTACATATAAGCTTTCCAATTTGTTTTACCTATTCTTTCCTCTTCACGCATCACCTCTCCTCTCCTCTTTTCTCCTCCCCTTCCCTCCATCATCTCCCACTGCTGGTTAAAAGGGCTCATCAAGCCGGGCGGTGGTGGCGCATGCCTTTAATCCCAGCACTCGGGAGGCAGAGCCAGGCGGATCTCTGTGAGTTCGAGGCCAGCCTGGGCTACCAAGTGAGCTCCAGGAAAGGCGCAAAGCTACGCAGAGAAACCCTGTCTCGAAAAACCAAAAAAAAAAAAAAATAATAAAAATAAAAAAATAAATAAAAAAAATTAAAAAAAGGGCTCATCAAAGGGTCTTTCTCATCTCTGTGAGATCGGTTAACTGTATTTATGTTGGTTTATTTCTGAATTGTTCTGTTGCACGTACATTATTCTGCCAGTTATCAGTCTTCATTATGGGAGCAATGTAGTTAAATTTTGGAGTCTGTATCAACTTGCACCTTGTGGTTTTAAAAAAAAATTAACTATTCTGGACCTTTTTAATCATGTTGATGTCCAAAATATAATTTGCTGAGATTATTGGAATTGTACTGAATTTACCTGAGTGGAGAAGAACAGATTGAGTCTCCCCATCAATGACTATGGACCAGCTCTCCTGTTCCATGTATCTTTGCTTTCTCATTAGTTTTAGTTTTTCCTGACATAAATGTTATATTTACTTTACTAGACTTACAACTAAGTATCTTTTTGGAAGGTAATTCAAACTGTTACTTTCTTATTCAAAACCTTCTTGTTGGTATGAACACTGACTTGTTTATATATTGCAATCCACATAGTTGCTTCTAGCTATCAGAGTTATGCTAATTTTTTTATGTTTTCTATGGAGCGGACATGCCATTTGCAAATGAATACAGGTTTTCTCTTCCTTCCCAATCTGAGTGGCTTTTCCTATTACATTAGTGGATCAACAGGATGTAAAGGGGGAAACATTTTTGCCTCATTCTCTCTCAGAGGGAAAGTATCAATTTTCTCACCTCTTAATATACTAGGTAGGTTTGGAGTATATTTTTCCTTTTCTTTTAATCTATAAAAGTTTTCTATATTCCTAGTTTGTTTCATTTTTCTCATGAATGGGTATTGGATTTTGATGTATTTTTCCTGGATCTATCAGTAGGACCATGATTTTCTTCCCTTAGACTGATGTGAGACCAGATGTACAACTAGCCCTATAGACCAAAAATAAATACTGCCTGATTGTGGCGTATAGTTTTAAAATACATCTTTAGGTTCTACTTGCCAAGTTTTTGTTAAGGACTATTTGCATTGACATTTATGAGAAACACTGATCCATTATCTCATAATATATTTGATAGAATACATTAGAAAGCATTATCTCAGGGCTGGAGAGACAGCACAGTGGTTAAAAACACTTGCTGCTCTTGCACAGAATCCCAATTCAGTTCCCAGCACCCATATAGTGGCTCACAACCACCTGTAATTCTAGCTCCAGAAGACCTGATGCCCTCCTCTAACTTTTGCAGAAACCAGGCAGGCACAGGGTGTATATATATATGTATATGTGTGTGTATGTATGTATATATATATATATATATATATATATATATGTGTGTGTGTGTGTGTGTGTGTGTATGTATATATATATATGTGTGTGTGTGCACCAAATACACATAAAATTTAGAAATTAAAAAAAAAAAGGCAAGCATTCTCTCTGCCACTGCATTCTACATGAGATTGCAGAGAATTTGTCTAATTTTTTAAGTGTTTAGATTCACTAGTTTACCTACCAGGGGCTTCCCCCCCACCGTGGTGATTATACACTCTCTTTAATGTATAAAACACCCTGTCTTGTGAATTTTAGAAGCCTGTTCCTGTGGCTAATTTTTCATCAACATGACAAACACTTGTATCATCTGGGGAGAGGGAATCTCAGTTAAGAAAGTGCTTCCATCAGATTGGGCAATAGGAAAGTTTGTGTGACATTTTCTTAATGATGTAGGTGTGCCCAGCACCTATCCAATTGTGGGCAGTGCCACCCTTGGGCAGGTGGTCCTGGGCTGTATAAGAAAAGGGAACAAGGCAGGAAGCAGCATCTCCATTGTTTCTGTTTCAGGTCTTGCACTTACTTCCCTCAAACACTGATGGACTGTGACCTGGGACTTAAATCCAAATAAACCCTTTCCTCCCCAAGTTGCTTTTGGTCATGGTGTTTATCACAATACGAAGACTAGAACAGGGTCTTTTGAGAAACTGGCCAGTCATCTAATTTATCGTTTGTGGGCATAGAATGATCCAAAGTACTTTTTAAAATATCTATGTCCCTGGGATCTATACTTCTTCCCTCCTGATAGAGATCACTTCCCCTTTTTAACATTACAGATGCTAGTGAACATTGGGGGCCCTCAGGTTTCTAGTTGTAAAGGTCTTTCATTGGTTATATTCTATTCATCACATCTCCACATTCCTCACTTATTCCCCTTGCCCTTCTAATCTTTTAAAAACATTTTTTTTTTTAAAGATTTGTGTGTATGGATGTGTACCATGCACACAGAGGGCCCAGGAATCACAGAGCCACCATGTGGGAGCTGGGAATTGAACCCAGATTGGTAAGAGCAACAAGTACTCTTAACTGTTGGGTCATCTCTCCAAGCCCCTCTGAATTAATCTTAATGATTACATACTAAAAAAGAAAACCAAAAAGCTAAGAAGCCAGTATGAAAAAGAAGCAACAAACTTCACAGATCCTTTCCTAAATTTCCAAGAATATTCAGCTAAATGTTCTAGAAATTCTGTGAGGAAAAGAAATTCTAGCCACTGTCAGTTTTGTATAAGTTGTCTTGACATCAGCAAACAGGGCTCTTGCATGGCATACTTGGAGTAATCATTTCATGCAATCCAAGTTAATGTCTCAAAAAATTTAAATGACAAGAAATTCCACATCAACACAGAAGGGACAAAGAATAACAGAGGTTGTGATTTACGGTTTTACAATTAAGGCACACTGAGGCTGGAGGACTAAAATTTTATTGAAAATAAAAGTAACCCTTAAATGCTGGTTGTGGTGGTGACGCCTTTAATCCCAGCATTTAGGAGGCAGAGGCAGGTGGATTTCTGAGTTTGAGGCCAGCCTGATCTACAGCGTTCCCAGACAGTCAGGGCTACACAGAGAAACCCTGTCTCAAAACAAAAACAAACAAGCTGGTTCAGGAGTTTCCATGCACCAGTCCCAATTTCAAAGTGAGGTCATCAAACAGCTTTATAATTAACACTTTCCTTTTTAATATTCAGCTTGAGGTAAACAAAACAGGATTAATCATAATCCTTGGCTCAAGATACTCCGCACTGGCTCAGAAAGCCTTCTTTTGCTTACTGGAGTATCTTGAATCTGCTACCCCAAAAGCTGTCAACTGTCACTTACCAGCCTATGCTGCCTGTCATCTAAGGACCAAGCTTTACATCATTACCCTTCTCTTGATATAAACTTCACTACGGTTTGTAAGAGGTCCATTTTCAGACCTCTCTTCCCTGCATAGCAGAGTACTGAACACAGAGCTCCGAGCGTGTTCTCCATTAAGCTGCACCCTGACTCGTTTAACACTTTGTACTTTGTATTGACCTCACATTCTACCCACCACTCTTCAGTGAGGACTTGGGTTACTTCTAAGTTTTCAAGTTTGTTATAACCTATCTAAGTTTTTCTTGTATGTGTAGTGAAACTTCTGGAGGACAGAGTGCATTAAAAGCCCAACTTTAAAAAGTATCACCAAACTCTGAAGAGTCAAACCACTGTTCACTAACAGCAGCATGGAAACCCTCTAACACTGCTACTGCAAGGCTTCAAATTTTTTGGCAAGTGGATAGGTGCTGTTATCTCCTGTGGTCTTGATTTGCATTGTAGCTTCTTTCCCCTAAGTAACCTGTCTCCCCATGTGTAGATATGATAGGACAGATAGTAACAACTTAAAAATGTTTTACATTGTTATGGATTTTAGTTTATTGGTACAAATTTGAAGTTAATTTTGTTATACTGTATATATATTTCTACTCTCATTTGAAGTGTTAGGTTTATGTAACTCATTTAGATTGTAATGGGTAATTAAAAATACAGATTAATAATTAGTCTTCTATGATAAACTTATAGTCGTGTTAGTTTAGTTTTCTAGGTATATATAGATATATTCCAGATAGATAGGTGGTCTTCAAACACTTCAAAGACCTACAAAATATGGCATTTAAAATAAAAAATTTAGACTTTCTGGACAGTGAGACATGTCTGCTCCTGGCAGTACCAATTTACTTCAGAGAGGAGGATGGACATTAAAGACACTCTATATGGAGTTTATCTTCTTCTTGGCAAAAATTGCCATTTGGGCAAGAAACTGTTCTTCCCTGGACTGCTTGATCGACTGGACATACAGGACCAATAGGAAGGTAACCACTAAACTTTGCTTGGCAAAATGGTCCTTCAGGTTCCTGCTTCACAGAAGAAACTGCCAGGCATTCTACAGGACACAAAGAAAAGTGACTGAGAGACTCTAGACCTGTGGGCTAAAGACAGATGCCCCAACTTCACAAAAGAACTTTGGATGATTGTCCAGGCTGCCAGCTGTCTCTGTCTACTCTCGCAAGACTCCTGAAAGTTGCTTGCATCCTTCTCCTGTTTCGCAGGTAACATTATATCCTTCTGAGGTCTTTGATTTGTTAAAGACTAGATAGTTATAATTTTCCTTAGTTATGATAAAAAATAAGTTAGATATAAAACCTTAGACTCATAAATATAAGATAGAATATCTTCTTTAATTTTTGCCAAATACAAATAGACTAGATTTAACTATGATTCTTGCTTGATAATTGTTTTGTTATATGTAATTTTACTATGTGAAAGTTAAAACCTTCCTTTTTGAAAAAAAAAAAGGTGGAGGGGGAAGTGCTGTAGGATGTTCTCTATGCTGTGAATGTATTGCTTTGATTGATTGATAAATAAAACACTGATTGGCCAGTAGCCAGGCAAAAAGTATAGGCGGGACTAACAGAGAGGAGAACTGGAGGAACAAAAAGGCGGAGTCAGAGAGATGCCAGCCACCGTGAGAAGCATGATGTAAGATACGAGTAAGCCACAAGCCACATGGCAAGGTATAGATTTATGGAAATGGGTTAATTTAATATATAAGAACAGATAGCAAGAAGCCTGCCACAGCCATACAGTTTATAAGTAATATAAGTCTCTGTGTGTTTACTAGTGGGATGCTAGTGGGAGAGATTTGCCCTGACTGCTGGAAGACCGGGACACAGAAAAACTCCAGCTACACCCATGTTCTCTAAGTATCTTAAGGTCTGTTAGGTGGTCTAACTATTAATCTTTTATTCTCTTGGAGTTTTAAAATGTTGTATTACATTTCCATCTTTTAACATTCTTCTCTATAGTGTCAAAGGATTTATTTCCTCTTTCCAGCTCGATGTCTCCTTTCTCTGAAGCATCAGGCTATCTTTACCTGACACCAGAGTTCACTTTGGTCCTTTGGTAGGCAATCTAGTGTCTCCCATTGTAATCTCAAGGCAATTGGTACTGTTCAGACACTACTGTGGAAGGATGTCTTCTGGCTTTTCAGTTAACTGGTGTTAAGTTGTAGAAACTGGCATTCTATCTTACCACCTAACTAAACCTTACTGTATCTGGTGATTTCTTTCTGGATTTATGAAGGTGTGTCATTAAAAAAAAATCATAAAATGTTCAAAACTTGAGTGCTGCTTCTGGCTCATGGGTGTCTTGTGCCAGTGTCTAGGATCTGCAACAACACCATTCTAAATACACACAGTAAAATGGGCACCTTGTCTGTTTCTCACTTTGAAACAGTCTGCACTTTTTGGCAGATCTTAGTTTTTCTTTGACTGATAGGTTTTACATAGACATTATTGGCTTAAAGAAAATTCTATGTTTTTTTGTTGTTTTTGTTTCTCGAGACAGGGTTTCTTTGTGTAGCTCTGGTTGTCCTGGAACTCACTCTGTAGACCAGGCTGGCCTCGAACTCCCCGAGATCTACCTGCCTCTTCCTCCTGAGTGCTAGGAATAAAGGCGTGCACCACCACTCCCTGGCCTAGTTTTGTTTTATAAATTTACTATTTTGTTTGTGTATGTACGCGCCCATGAGTGTGGTGACGGTCTCTGGAATTTGGTTCTGAAAATGGGCTTCTGTGGCAAGCACTTTCATGCACTTGGCTATTTCACTGGCCCCAAGAAATCCCTGCCTAGCATGCAGTCTGGACCCCATCTCCAGCATTACCTGCATAAACCAGCATGGTGGAAGATGTCCTCAGTTACATATTAGCTGGGGTACAAGACTCTTAACCAATCAATCCCTTTCTAATCCTGCTATTTTGTTAATTATGAAAGGGCTCTTTTTTTTTTTCTTTCCTTTTCTTTTCAAGACAAACTCTCTCTCACTATATTATCCAAGTCTGAAGTTTATTATATTGACTAGATTAGCCTCGGACTTGCAGTGATCTGTCTGGTAAATACTGAATTACAGGCACACACCACCATGCCAGGCTTACTTTATCCAAATCTACTGAGACAGTCACAGTGGTTAATTCTCATTTAAATCTATTTGCATGATCAGCTAAATATATAACTGTAATATTAAACCATCGTATATACATTAGTTAGTATTAAAATTAAGAAATTTTACATCAAGAAATTTGTATTGTAAAGTACAGCCAATGTCTTTTTAAACAGACTAATTTCCAGAAGTTTAGAAACCAGAGGACAAATAGGTCTTTGGAGGGCTTATAATTTCGAGTTTATAATTCTTCTACTGATACATGAATGTCTTCTACTGAGACAATGAATGTCTCTAATCCTGTGGAGTAAAGGAGCCCCCATTAGATGTTAATTTGGTGTGTCAGAGTGCAGGACAGTCAGATGAAGGCCAGAATATGTGAGAGCTCAGTAACCTGGTTTTGAAAAAACTCATAGGAATATAATTGGCATAGCAAATGAGCATGAATAGATGTGAGACAAACAGTGGTACTCCTAACAAATTAGGAAAGCAAAATGGCAGAAGAATCAAAAAGAAATTAACTACCAGAAAGAAAGAAAAAGCAGCATTTTTTTTTTTCTGGTTTTCCTTTTTATTTAATCAAAGACTGGTGAATAAACATAAATACAGCACAATGACTTCAGATCACTCTTTATATTGTGCACACACAGACCAATGAACAGTAATCTGAAAGAAACTTGCAGTCAGCAGTGAAATGCATTCAGCCTTTCTTTCCCTTACTAAAAAAAAAAAAAAAAAGAAAAAGAAAAAAAGAAAAAAACCCATAAATTTAGAATCTCCTCAGCACATATTCTCCTGTGACAAATGATTCCGACATAAATAGTGGGTGCAAAGAAACTATGCTAACATATGTATAACCTTTGTTAATGAAAACAAAACAAACACAAGCAGCCATAATGATTAAGATACATTCAGTTACTGATAACTAGTTGTGCCCAGAAGGGCATTATCAAAAGGGAATCGTGCTGCAGAGAAAAGCTATATATACATACACAATGAGAAATAAACTGCAAGATCAACACATGCATGTTTAATACTGGAAAAATCACAGCCCTCCAGAATTTCTCCACATTTGTTATAAAAGCCCTCTGCACTCAACTAAAATTAAAATGATCTTAAAAGGATAATACTTCTTTTCAGCCACAGAAACTGCAATGGAAATAAATGTTCAGAGTCATTTTCAAAACAAAAACAAAAATCTATTCTTCTGATGACATGCATGATTCAAAGGTCTATGCAAGATACGGTGCTCTACATTCCCAAGGACTAGGAAAAAAAACCTCAAGTCAATTTTTAGTTTGCAGATGGTCAAAGGATTTTGTATTCCAGCAGGAGTTCAAATCTTCTGGATCTTTTCTCCAACAACTACTGGATTTTCTTTTCTGATTTTCTCAGCAGCATCAGCTTTGTAATTGTAAGAGCAATTGTGTACATCTGAGTAACGGTGCACACCACAGTAAACATTTCCACACCGGCATTCAAACCCTGGAAATGGATGAATATGTGTACAGCATGGGTTAGACAGGATGGCGAGACAGTAAGTTCTTCCCACAGTTGGTGCTAAGTAACACTGTTTTCAAGTCTATGAAGAATCACTGTTAGGTTCTAAAGCTACATTCTCAGCTCACTAGCAGAGAGCTTCCTTTCTTGCATCTATCTACAAATACATGTTTGCACTAGGGCAAGCCCTGATTGCTTCTCTGAGTTGGTTTCACCTGTGATAAGAGCATAATTTCTTCCTATGAAAAGAAGGCTGCTAAATTGAAAATGGATCATTTTTTTTTAAACTGAAAAAGCATATTATAAAAGCAAGTCCTACTGTCAGGAGATAACTGTAGCATTTAATTAAGAGCAGAGCAGTGAGTCCTGCAGAACTGCTTCTGAATGACAACTCTTTCAACTTTTCCCTCTGCTAAGCTCTGAGGAGATGTGAACTGTTCTGTGGGGGAAGGTCAAGAAGATAGAATCCAGGGTCAGGTTCCTGTGCATCCATGTCCTCACTATCAGAGGCAAATCACTAAGCTTCCTTGAGACTCACATGAGCTTTTTATGGAATTGTGAATTACTCGAAGGATCAAGTGAGTGTCCATATAAAATAAACACCCAATAAAAGCTACTTAACTATCCAGGCGGCGGTGGTGGTGCACACTTTTAATCCCAGCACTTGAGAGGCAGAGGCAGGTGGATCTCTGTGAGTTTGAGGCCAGCCTGATCTACAGAGTGAGTTCTAGGACATTCAGGGCTACAGTAAAACCCTGTCTGGAAAAACCAAACCACCACCAACAAACAAAATAAAAAACAAAAAGCTACTTAACTTGAGGGATATGCTCTGTGGGTTAAAGCCCAGACACAGCTGCAGGGAGAATGACGGTTCTGCTCCTCCAAATCAGGCGTTTACATTATTATGAATTTGGGGAAACAGCTCAGGAATAATCAATATTTTAATCAACAGTGTCATTCACCTTCTTTACTACATTTTAACTTTAAAAACATATTCTGAAAATTTATGTAATAGAAAATTAGCCAAATTAGATGAAAATTAAGTCCTAGACCTGTAGTCAGGAAGTCTAAAACTCTATGCAACTTTTAAAGGATGTGTTTGATATTAAATATGTATGTTTTAAATAGATATTGGAGGTGTGGGACAGTTTAGGTTAACTTTGACATCATACTTTAATCTCCTTAGTGACAACCTAGTTTTTAGCATGAAGTGATCCTAAGGTATCATTTTCTTTTCTGTTTTTTGTGAGGTAGGATCTGATATAGTATATGCTGGCCTTGAACTTGTGGATCATTCTGTCCTCCTGTCCCAAGTGCTGGAATTACAGTCATGTGCTACCATGCCTCCCTCTGAAGCATAATTTTCATTCAAAGTCTTACTGTTCTCTGCTCATATTTCTGATTTTTATATAAGTATTTGGCACAATGCCCAAGTAAACAATCAGTGAAACTATTTGTAGCTGCATCACATTCTAGTGAAGCAAGCCCAGTACAAAGCTTGCCTGGCCTTAACCCTCAGCTCCCTTGTCAGAGAAGAGGCTGCATTTTCCTTGACAGGCCTCCCCTCCCTTTTGTTTATGTGAATGGATCACAGAACTCCTGTCCCTGGATGCCCAGAGCAGCCTGACTGCGCTTAACCTATCTTCTTTGCTAATATTTTTGAATAGTTCCCCTTTAACAATTTTGACAACTGAGTTACAGCACCAGGCATGTACCAGGATTGTCTTCTACACTGCACCAAGCTGCTTTGCTTTTAGCTCACTGACCATGCATGGTCAATCATCAGCATTTTACATAAAGCACTTCACAGCTTACCAAAGTCCCTCCAAAATACCATCTCCTTGAAGGCAGGAGACACCTTTGCCCTTCACCAGCACTCACCACACCTTACTTGTCAAATACTCTCAAACCCAGCTGACAGGAATTTTTAAATGCTTTAAAAAAAAAAAAAAAGACAATACAGAAGTTGACATGTATGTAGCCAACCCCCATGCTTACAGAGGCAGCAGCAATATTAACTGGCCTTAACAGTGAGCATAAGTTATTCAAAACATGACCTTAACTTTAAACCATCCAAGGAAGCCCTTACCAGTAAGTCCCACTTTCTTCCTGCACATGAAACAGCGATTCTTTTTTTGTTTTGGTTTTTCAAGAGACTTGCTTTGCTCTTCAGATGGCTGCTGTGTTGTATCTGATACTGAAGCTGACAAAAATAGGAGGGTGACAAATTTAATTATTCAGTAAGATTTGGTGTTTGGGTGGTGGTTGATCTATACCCCATACTATCCCATAGATTTGTAATTCAAAGACTAGCTAAGGAACTGGTTTATAGGCCAGGAAAGAGAGATTCATAAACTTGGGCTATGTATAAAACATGACCCTATTTTCATTAAATGCATGTATACACACAGGTAGAAGGTAATCTGTAATATACTAAACAGTGGTTCTAAACAGTGGCTTACAGATATTCTTTTGGTATCTAAAGTGGGGAGGGGGAGAGGGAGATAGTGACAGATACTGACTACCTAGAAGCCTAAAGGAATGGTATAAGAAGAATAGCCATATGAAAATTAACACTGCAGAGTCTGGTCTAAAGAGACTTCTCAGAAAACAGGAATACCAATGTTCTCAGAATGTTCCACATAAAGCCACTTAAGCCAAGAGTTGTGGCACATGCCTATAATCCAGTATCCAGAAGATTATTGTTTGAGCCTAGTTTACAGAGTAAGTAAAAGGCCAGCCAAAACAACAAAATGAAACTCTTTCTCAAACCTATCCCTACTCCCAAAGCACTTAAGATGCTAGGAAAAAGAATCAGACATAAGTAAACTTTAAAATTATGTAATTAAGATTAAAACTAACAAACAATGCATTTTCACACTAAAATCAAGAGCAGATGCATTGCAACTCAGTTTTAGTCACCATCACTAAACCCTGCTAATGTGCCTTTTCCTGTTACTTGTCACCCTGGCCCTCCTGAGTGCTCCAGAGTCTGCAACCTTGCTTGGTACACATGACATCTAGCTTGAAAACAGTAAGGGGCCTATCATGGTTCAAGTTCCAACTTAACCATCTGGTCACAACTAGGGCCGTTCCAAGGAGTCACCACTGTTGCCGACTATTCTGGCTCATAGTTCTACAAGCTACCCCAAAAGGCTTTCCCATTCCAACCATGTGTGTTCTTTAGAGTCATGATCCAATACCCTTCCCTCATCAACACTTAGCTTTCCACCCTATTCCCCACGCTTCACCTGTTGCAGGTGAAAAGCAAACAGTGTAAACATTTTGATGGTTGCCCACGATTCTCCAGGTGAGGTCCAGGGATCTTCACCGTTCCTGCTACCTTCTCCTGGCCATGTTACATGATCCCTTAGCTGCCATATATTGGATCCACACAGCAGTGCCTGATGTCCTTAACACATCTCCCTCTCTCACCTGTGGGCTCTCCTGAGGTCTTGCCATGCTTGATCTTTAGCAACTAGCTCCATCTTGTCTTTTCTGGTTACACTGATGGAACCCACTCCTAACGTCTCAGAGCAGGAAACCCTCGCTATCCTGTGTTCCCATGGTACTTTCTAAGCTCCTATAACTGTCTACTTAACTTGGCTTAAGTGAATTCTTTGAGGGAGGGAACCTGTCCCACGGTCAGTGTTACCAGAGCCTATCATGATTCCCCTGTCACTCAAGAAATAAATGTCTGTGGATCTGCATTAAGTCACTTACCCACTGTATCTATGGAGGACATTTCCATAGCCAGAGCACAGCACCTCTTACAACTATCTACTTATAGCAGATACCCAAATACTTCTTAGTGGACTATAACTTGCTTATGTTAACTCATCTAGTATTAAAAAATATGACACCAGACAAAATACCATACATTGGAAGTGAGTGTATGGTAACGAATTCTACAGCACAACTTCTCCACTAGACAAGCTAAACCCAGGCCAGAGAAACTTCTGCTAATATACACCCTTATTTCTTATGGCTTTTGAGACAGAGTCTTAACTCTAGCCCAGGCTGGCCTCAAACTCATGGTCTTCCTGTCTTGAGCAAGTGTGAGTCACCACATCTGGCCACATTGTGTTTTTTTAAACAAAACAGGGAGACAAACTTTTTTATTTTCTACAAAAAAGTACCCCTAGAATATGAGCTCATTGTGGACAAGGGGTGAATGTGTTGTTTTAGTCTTTGTCTCTAGAACAATATTAGGTAAGGCTTGGCTCTGTAAACTGAACTCAAAAATAATTTAAACTGTAATCAGAAATGAACCTGTATATTTATTTTCTTTAAAATTTGTAAGCCATGATATCTAACCTGTTCTCTAAAAAATATGGTAGTCAAAAAATTAATGCTTAAATGTCAGTAACACTATCACAGATTTCTTTACTAAACAAGATTAGTTTAACTCTTGAGAAATTTTGGGAAGTAACCGGAAATGGAAAGAGTGAAAATTTACGTCCTTCCTCTGAACACAAGTGATTTCACACAACTCAACAGTGAAACTTGCTGATTAACCCTAAAGAACTAAGACAAATTACTGATGGCAGGTGCAACTTTGAAGTTAAAGACTGCTCAGCTGTCTTAAAAGCCCGTAAGCCAGGGCTTGCATTTGGACTGCTGAGTATCAGATACAGCTGAGAGGTGATGGGGACATCTGCTCACCGCAAACCTTAATTCACAAGCAATACGTTGAGTACTCTGTGAAAGACTGACTCCAAGAAATTACTGTCTCCTTGGGTTATATGTGAGATTTAAGAAAACAGAATGCCTTATCCAATTCTGTTTATAGAAAAAGAACTATTCAATCAGTAGCAAAGAAGCCAAAGAACCATAGTCTTACTGAGTTTAAAGTTAAGGACAGTTTCTTTAGAACAGGATAGGTTTCATACAGGGAAATGAAAATTAGAAATATACTGCATATTGTTAGTAACTAAGAACTGCTGACTGTCTATATCATACCCACTGGTCATACATGTCTGTGGTGAGGCCAATGTAACAACATAAAGGCAGCAAAATCAACAGTACTGTGCTTGCCAGCTGAATTGCTAACTGGAACCCTAACTAGACATGGTCTACTGGCTATTGCTGTTAAGAGACTTCAAAAAGCACTGGACAGGTAAGAGTGGTTTAACTACCCACATGGAGGATCACATTCAAGAGGAACAAGGCCCTCTGCTCTGGGTCCTGTAAACAGAAAAAGAACACAAATGTAATAGTAAGTACACAACATGATTTAAATACTACTTGTTTGGGGCATATTCATAAACACAGTGGAAAAAACAAACTGAACTTAGCACAAAACACTATCTTAATATGCCCACTTTCTCTTGGTGGTGGATACAGTATCTCTATATAATATGATACATAATTTTTTCCCTCAGACAGTCTTGACAATTCTCAAGAATCAGACGACTTTTTTTGGTGTGCAGCATTTGCAGAGCCCAAGCATGTAAGACAAGCACCCTACTACAGAGTTCCAGTCCAGGGAAGGATCGGAATTGAGGAGCTCAATGGTTCTGCTTACTTCTGCTCTGAACCCAGTGCTGACACAGAACAAATGCTCTCTAGCTATTACTTAGGGACTCAATGCAGACGGTTAAAACCACCAACTGGGATAATTTTAATTTTCCTTTCAAAAAGAACCTCATTTTCTGATGTGTGTGTTTAAACAATATAATTTATGTTCTTCCCAGTTTAAAAATTCTATGTAAAATAAGAAAAAAATTTAACTACCAAGAGAAAATCAGACTAGCTCTGGTACTAGCATCCAAAAGAAACAAGTCCTATTTTTATTATTTTCCAGGAATCATATTAAGTAGAAACAGGCCTGGCAAGATAGCTCAGTAGGTAAGGCTGCTTGCTGCCACCCCGACAGCCTGAGTCCAATCCCCAGAAGCCACACAGTGGAAGGCAAGAACAACTCCAGTGAGCTCTAGTACCAAGCAAGGACATGCTTTTATTCTCTTCAGAATTAAGAGTGAAAATGCTAGTTTACCTGGTAATTAATTACCCTTAACTTTTTGAGAAACTCCACATTGTTTTCCAAAGCATCTACACTATTCTGAATTCCCATAATGTGCAAGTGTTCCAATTTACACACACCAAAACACTTGTTATTGCTACTGCTGGCAGTACTCTGTGGGGGGTCCCGTGTTAATTCATTATGGGTATGCTTTTGCAATTCGCTGGTGACTACAGATGCAGGGCATCCTTTCACTGGCTGATTGTCAGTTTGTACTTCTCTGGAAAAGTATCTACTCAGACCCTTTGCCTCTTTTTATTTCCTTTAAAAACATCTTATTAATCCTCTGAGAACTTCCTACTGTACTTAATTTTTTATTAGATTTTTATATTTTATTTTATGTGAGTGCTTTGCTTGCACGTATGTATGTGGCACCACATGCATGTTTATGCCCTTGGATCTAGAACTGCAGTTATAGATGGTTGCAAAGAACCATGTGGGTCCTAGTCCTCTGCAAGAGCATCAAATGCTCAGCTACTGAGCACCATTCTACCTAGTTTTCATTGGATTTTCATATTCTGCTTTCTTTCACTCTTTTCACTCTTTCTTCTCTTATTTTTACAGCTACCAGAGATTTAAACTAGGATCCCATGCATGTTGCCCAAGTGCTCTACCTCTGAGCTACATCTCCCACAGAAAATTTTACTTCTTCATACACTCTTATTAGACAGATGATGTAAAACATTTCTGTGCTGCTTTTCTACTCTTTTCATGGGAAAAAAAAAAAAAACGAGATGATACTCATCTATCCTCTTTGGCTGCTATTGATTTAGGTGTCTTATTTAAGAAACTTCTAATCCAAAACCACAAAAATTACACTTTAAGAGTTTTTATAGTCTCAGCTCTTATATTTATGTAGGTTTTGGTTATGTTGTGGGTGAATTTTTACATCTTTTATGAAACAGGGATCCAATTCATTATTTTGATCAGACTTTCATTTTCCCACTGGATGACCTCAGACCTTTGTTTAATATCAACTGCCCTTAAGCTTCTGAGTGTATTTCTGGACTATCAATACTATTCCACTGATCTGTGTGAGTAGCTTCATTGACAGGACTTCAGTTTGGATCACTGTATCTTTTAATAAATTTTGAAATTTAGAACTGTTAAGTAGTGCAATTTTTTCAAGACTGTCTTGGCTATTTTCACCCATTCTTCAAAATCTGATGAAATCCCTGATTTATTATGTAAGCTTTTCTAAATAACAGTCCCAAGTTAGCCCAACAGTTCCTGCTGTGAACTACTGATTTAACAACTCTCTCTAAGAATCCTGGTTCCCTTTGCTTTGTCTTTGACAGCTCAGCCTCCAAAAAGCTGATTCATTCTACACCGAAAAGCTTTACAGTCAGTCATCTTTTATTCTAAGTCTCTGATAACTCTTAAATCATTTGGTCAATATACAAAACAAGAATATCCCTCACTGTTTGTACAGCTCATTCTGCATCTGCAGTCTGAATTATTTTAAATTTCCTGTAAGGTGGACATGATTAAAGACAATGAAAATACAGTGCAGAAATGCTGTCAGGGGAAAGACATGAAACCAGAAGCTCTACATCTAAACCCCATCTTCCTTTCAGTCTGCACCACCCAAGACCCGGAGGGCTGCGAGGGTAACCGAAGTTCAGCTTTATCTTCAACAAGGCAGCCAATCTGGTATAGTAGTGAGGAATACACCAAAATGCATACGTATTTTGTCTTTACGCTAGTTTTTATGAACTGTATGACTTAGATTTTTAAGAGCTTGAGATACTATCTTTTTTAATTTAAAAGGGTAATTAAACAACAAACATACAGCAATAGGCTAAATTTTCATTTAAGCATAAGAAAAGTTCTTTAGAGCCATGATGCCAAAATCAAAGCAACACCTACTTGGTGGCATCCTACTCTAATTATAAACAGAATACCTGCAGAGGAAATGCTATTCTGAAAGCCCAGTGATAATGGAATACACAAGAATACCAGGCAGCTTTGCTAACAAGCTAAGCCTACCTGCTTGGGGGACAAAGGGGACTGGACACACCAGCTAGATGTACACAGCGCATCCCAGACCATAAGCACCACACTGTCTAGTGGAGGAAACAGAGCCACAGTGGATGCTGGGGTTTCAGCTCCCCATATCATGTGCCTGTGCTGCAGGGGCCTTTTCTGTCTCTTTTTACTCATTCAGTAGACGAAAACATCATTCTCTGATTTGGTCAGCAAGGAAGCTATGTGTAGAGGAAGTGTGTGTGTGTATATGTAAGTATCTATATACAAAGAAGCATATTTGTGTTGACAAAAAAGGAAAATATTTTAAATTTAAAAATAAGTAAAAAATTTTAAAGGATGCTGTTCCAGATGAGGAGCTAGCTCTGTCTGCAAAGTGCTGGTTCCCCTAGAACCTATGCTTGTAAAACAACAGTTGGGTCAGTGGCATGTGCTCGTATCGCTCCAGTCACGTTACACAACTTGGTCAATTCTGGCCAGTAAGAAACTGTCTGAAAATAAGAAAAGCAGATGGCAATAGAGGAGGGACACCCTATGCACTAGCCTCCACATGCACACAAACTCACACACAACTTTACAAGTTGAAGACTAACCCCTTCCTTAACTTAGATAAAAGTGAAGCTTATATCTGATTTGCCAAAGATTCGGTTATGCTGAAGTTATGAACGCTTAAGTCTTTAAGGAACTGAGAAGTTAGTACTGATCTAAATGTCATTCAAAGCATACTTGTAAAAAAGAAACTCTCACTTTTATAAAAGCATTCCACAGTCTCCTAATATGACGTCACAACTACGTTCTCAATTAATTCATTCAGGGTGGGCTGGAGGAAATTATGATCTTCTCCATATATCAGAATAGTATAAAGTATCTACAACATTACTGTATTATCAATTCACCTACCTATAATCTTTACCATTTGCCAAACTGCTCAACTCTTACTGCACCTTTAATCTGGTTTGTTTTGGTTCTTTTTTTCGAGAGAAGGTCTTTTTTTTTTTTTTTTTTGGTTTTCCGAGACAGGGTTTCTCTGTGTAGCTTTGCGCCTTTCCTGGAGCTCACTTGGTAGCCCAGGCTGGCCTCGAACTCACAGAGATCCGCCTAGCTCTGCCTCCCGAGTGCTGGGATTAAAGGTGTGCGCCACCACCGCCCGGCCCTGAGAGAAGGTCTTACTATGTGGTCCTAGCTGTTGTCCTGGAATTTGCCTCGTAGACCAGGCTGGCCTTGAACTTAGAAATCTGCCTGCCTCTTCTGGGACTAAAGGCATGTGCCATCACACCCAGCTGCATCTTTAATCTTTATGAATTCTTTTCACAGACAACAATCTAAAAGGTGTTGTGTTCTAAGACATACATAACTAACTCTTGTTCTCTTCCATCTGTGCTAGCCTCCTTCTCAAAACCATTTGCTCTTGGGAGCTCCCCTTTAGTTGTGTCTATGGCCTGAAACTAGTCAGGATCCAGACAGATGACCCTGTTTTCTGTTCCACTGCTGGCTCACCTTCCTGCTTTACTTTCAAATTCTTGCTTTAGCAGCTTATACCAGACCCTCCAAATATCAGGCACAATCCTCATCCCTTTTCTTTTACCTACCTACATCTTCCAAATAAGCTCTCTAAAATCTCTTCTTCCTCATTCATTAACATTTTCTCTAACAGGCTGGTGAGATAGCTCAACATTTAAGAGCACATACCGCCATTGCAGAGGACTCAAGTTCAATTCCCAGGACCCACAACGAGCAACTCACCATTACCTGCAACCTCAGCTCCATCAGATGCCTCTGGCACCTGCCCTCACATGCACACAATCATACATATAACTAAAACCCTTTTCTGTAACCAATACCTGTCTTTACATCACTGTCACTATCATAAAGTTAAGCTTTGATATCAACTATTCTAGTTTATATAACTAGTGGATAACTTAATCAACATTTTTCCTTTTATGCACTTAAAATACCCCACACATCCCTACTACTCATTTTAGTTTTCTATTTACTATTACACTTTATGAATTTATAGTGCTATGTGGGGTAGGTTAAAATATTTATATTGGCCACACAGCAAAAGTCACTTCCTGTAGCAATATCTGCACAAATAGGTAAATCTGGTTAAGCACTGACTGGACAAGAAATAAACCAAGGATAATTATATTATTTAATATAAAATTTAACAAAGTTCGCCGGGCGGTGGTGGCGCACGCCTTTAATCCCAGCACTTGGGAGGCAGAGCCAGGCGGATCTCTGTGAGTTCGAGGCCAGCCTGGGCTACCAAGTGAGTTCCAGGAAAAGGCGCAAAGCTACACAGAGAAATCCTGTCTCGAAAAACCAAAAAAAAAAAAAAATAAAAAAAAAAAAAAAATAAAATTTAACAAAGTTCAAATGAACATACCAAATCATCTGTCACTAGCATGCCTACATCATACATGATGCAGAAGTCAGTGTGCTCTCCCCTTAAACCCTGCCATGGTGTCACACATCCCTGAACTTATCTTTGCACAGTACACTCCCTTGGATGACAGGATAAAACAGCCTAGAAGAGATTAAAAACTTCCTAAATGCCTCCTCACTGAGAATGCCTGCAGATAAAATTTTAAGGGTACTTGGGTCACTTGAATCCATTGAACCAGGGTGACAGAGAGCCTGGGGTGCCACACTATGAATGCAAGCAGCTGGATATGACTACTACACTATAGGTCACATGGGGAGAGGAGTGTCTGGCAACTAAGAAAAGCCTCAGATAATGAGTCAAAACTAAAGACAACCAGATTCCAGCAAGTCAGTAGTCCCAGTGCTTGGCCAAAGTAACAGAACATAATAGTTTAGTGCCTCTACTGGCCATTCTAATTATGGTTTTTAAACAGATTTGAATCTTCTCTTTATGCTGATCTCATTATGTAAGTGGGAAATGGATCCCAACATTCTAATCAATTAAATATTTGAGAATATGAAAAATACTATTCACAAAATAAAACTATCAAAGCATGTACTTATAAGCAGGTATTTTTCTAATACCCAAGTCTATGTATGCTAGCATCTAGCCTACAGAATTCAAGTGTTAATAAACAACAAATACATGCTCTATCATATGCAAACCTTGCAGGTCTTCTGTCTCGGATACTGCTTTGTCCACAGATGTACTGTCCACTTGGGAAGGTGCTACAGATTCTGATAAAAGTGACTGATTTGATACAGGGCTAGAAAAGCAAAAAATATTATTTTTTTAACATAACATTTTTAAAATTAACTTTCTTCTTTGGTTTTGAGATAGGGGCGAATTCTGTTTCCCAGGATGGTTTAAAACCCCTGGGCTCAAGAGAACTTCTGCCTCCTTCAGGTGAGTGCCACCACACCCAATAACAGTTCTGTTTGAAAAGGTCATCTTCCAAATATCCATATAAACTGAAGGTTCACAGTAAGTACCACTTACCATAGAACACAGAGACACTGGTAACCTAACATAATCACGGGGGCCTGGAAACCAAGGCTAAGTTGGGCCTGAAGTTTATGCTTTGGAAACCAAAGCAACAGCATCTCATCTATTTTTTTGTACAACCCAAGTACCACATGAATGCACTAAATGAAAACTAGAAAGATGCAGCCTTGCTTCAGAAACTCTCAAACAGAGTTAAACAGAGTTGTTAAGTGAGCATCTACTATGGACTTTTAAAAAGGAACCACAGTGCAAACATTCGATGGCCTGCTTTGTAACAGAATAAGATGGAAACAAGTCTTTCCTTCCCTCCCCTCTCTTTCTTTCTCTTGTCTAGAAGGGCCTCTAATCGGCTGTGCAGTTGAGTCTGGCCTTGAACTCCTGATCCTCTTGCCTCCATTTCTTAAGTCTGAGATTATAGGCATGCACCATGACTTTCAGAGATTAAAATACGTACTTCTGTATGCATTCCTCTATCTCTGACTTCAGAGCTAAAAACAAAAAAATATATATATTCTAAAAAAAAATGAGTATTACCTCATGATAAAAACAAAAAGAATCAGAGACAAGGTTCTTCTGATTCAAGGCACCAATACATGTAGACCAAGGACTGCAATGTGAAGAACTAACCCAACATGGGTTAGTAGTTTAAAAGGACTTCAGCATCAGGTCAAGATGCAGTGTGAAGACTAAAGGAAAAGATGTCTCAACAGGGAACTGAAGACTTGAAAGAGCTCTCCCTCAACATAAAAACAGTGAAAAGCATCTTGTAACTAGTGAGTAGCAAGCAGTCAGATATAGTTTTAGGCCAATAGATCCTGCTATGGCTTTAAAGTGTTCCTCAATGAAGTGATCAAAAGCAAACAAGATCAATCCTCTCTAGTTTTCATTAGTTTTAGAGTTACCCTGGTTGCAGAGATGAAGACGTGGACTCTAGTGCTGACTGAGCGTCTGGGCCACTGCCGTCTGTGCACTGTACTGGTAACGATTCAGACAGACTGCTGACAGAAGCTGCTGTAACACAACGATATCGCATGTTAGTGATTCCAACAGCAATGCAAGGTCAGTTTCCCACAGAACACGGTATATAGGGTTTCCTTCTTTAATTTACAACTTTGTTATCATTTGCTGATGGGAGAAAACCTCGTGGAGGGGGGTGCTAGGAGTTAAACTCAGGGCCTTGTGCATGTGAAGGATGTGTTCTACCAATGAGCAATACTGTATCCTCTACCTCTTATTTTTTTTAAATCTGCTTTAGTGATATGAATGAAGCACCATAAATATGACAGAAAGTGAAAGGAGTTATTACATATACCCCAATGTGCTTGTCATAAACACTGCTGTGCTTTAACTGGATTACTTACCAGGTGGGCTTATTCTACCACTGCTACTGTTCTGTCTCTGAAGATGTTCTTTATAGCATACCGAACACATGCCATTTGTACGAGGGTTTCCATAAAATCCGCAGCCAGTGGAGCAAAGCATAGGTGCTTGGCTGTGGTTAGTTTCTTGAGCCATGTTCTTCTGTTGCACACCTGAAATTTGCAAAGAATTAATAAAGAACTCAACCACAGGACTTCAGCCTTACATTATCCAAATCTGCTTTTTATAATGAGAGGAAAACCACATATGTGCCCTTTCCCTGAACACTCCATGGCTGTCCCTAGAAACAGTGCAAAAGTCAAGAACAAAGGACACTTGGTAACTCCTACTTCAAGCTACCCTATGTAATAAGCAGGTCTGTGCTGGCTCAGAAAGGATAAAACTTCCCCAGAGCAACAGGCTTCTTTCTGAAGAGACTGCACCATTCCAAGATTAACTTCAGTTTGGACTCTTAGAATAATGAGCAATAAATGGGTTTTGATATAAGTTATACTATTTAATTTCTAGCTATTTAAAGTTTTGTCCCAAGTCCACATTAACTTGTGATTCTGTTTAAAAATTACCATTGAATGTAAAATTCATTCTGGTGACAACTTGGAGAACTAGGGAGAATGCTGGTGAACTATGGATTCAATCATTGTGGAAGGCAATTTATTAATTCACCTCAAGAGCCCTGTTGAACTGCTCTCTGAATCAGCCATTATTTTTCCTTAAGGGCCATCTACAGAACAATATCTACAGTATTGTGTTACAATACAGCCAGTGTTACAAAGTGAGACCCTGTCTCAAAATAAACAAACAAATGAAATAAAAAAGACATGTCCTAGCTGTGTGTGGTAATGCATACTTGTAATTATAGCACTTGAAGGTTGAATCAAGAGGTCACCAATCTGAACTACATAGAGTTCCAGGCCAGCCTCGGCTAACCAGAGTAACTCAGCCTAAAAACAAAAACAAAAGGTCTCAGACTGTTAAGGTTAGTATTTAGACCTTTAGTTAGGAATATGATCTGAAGTTCTGACAAGCTTCTTTTTCACTCCATGACAAGTTCTTCTAGAATCTCACCCTTGTCAGCGTGTATGTGTGAAGCATGTGATAGATATATCAGTCATCTCTCTCCTGCAGCCCTGTAGATTCATATGTCAAATTAAAATACAATTATAATATAGAGAAGCTAACATAAATGAAAGTTTGATGGCAATATGTTCCTGAGGGGCACCAGTCTATCGCATTCTCTTTTTGTGTTTCTGTTGATGTATGTGTGCAGGTGCACATTCATTTTGTGTGTACATCTGTGCTGAGGCCAAAGGTTAAAACTAAAACTGTGTGTCTTCCTCGGTCACTTTCTACCTTGCACTTAGAAACAGTTGTCTCACTAAACCTGGAGTTCACTAATACAGCTAGACTGTCTGTCTGTCTGCCCAGTGGCAAGGACCCTTCTGTCTCCACCTTCTCAGCGCTGGAACTACAGAAGTATGTTGCAGTGCTCGGCTTTTTATGTGACTGTGGGGGATCTGAACTCTGATCCTTATGCTTATGCATCAAACACTTTATCTGCTGAACCATCTCCCTAGCCCTGTGCTCTTTTTCCATGTCTGCCTAGATCTGTTACCAGGATGACTACTCATCATTAGAAAGCTAATTAAGTAATGGAGCTGGGATTCATCCCAGTAACCTAGCTATACCAAAGTCCAGGTTTGAAGCTAGTAGTTTTAAAAGCATGGTCCATGAGCCCTATGGAGATCAACACTATCCTCAGAACAACGTTAACAAGTTATCTGTCTTTAAAAAACAAAACAAAAGAAACAAACAAAACATAGTGTCAATGATCCTTAGTGGTGCAAAAGCAGTGGTGTGTAAACATCCAAAGCCTTTCAATGAGTCAAACAGGAAGTGGAACAAACTGCACTAGCAGACATAATCATGCTACACCCACGCAAAAAGCAATTTATTCATTAAATTTTGTCCAAGCACACACATCTTATTTTGAGACTGGGTTTTCTGAAGTCATAGGCATGTGTCACCACATCTTTTTAATATTTTGTGTGACCAACTGGGAGGGTGGTCACCTATGAAGCATTTCTACATTCTGAAGAAATATAAATGTCTGAAAAAAAATGGTTGTGCAACTATTTGAACTGTAAGGTGACTGAATTATCCTTTTAATGAAGAATTTTATTTGACAGAATGACTGATAAACTGGATATTCAGACGACTATATGGTAGACATTTTCTTATTAAAAATGAAGGAAGTGCACCTGTCACTTCAACCAACCAACAGAAAGTTGCCCATACCAAAGATAACATTCAAGCATTCAGACTGAAACGGGCTTAACAAGTCTCCAATATTTTGAGTGTTTTACTAAAATTAGTGATGTTATTAATAAAAATGATATTGAACCAACCTTTAAAGACCTCCTTAAACCAGTGAACTAAGTACCCAATGTATGACAGTACAAGACCATTCGTGAACAAAAGATCCATTCAAACTGAAAGAGAGGCCAGCAGAAGACAAAGAGGTTTCATATGGTGTCAGGGTCTAAGCTGCAACCATCCCTGAAGGAACTTTGATGTAATAGTAAAGAACACCACCTTTTATCATTTAGAAAGCTTATTAAAACATTCTTTTTTCAACTACAAGAGCCCAGATTTTCTTTACAGCAATGTATATGTTAAATCCTAAGCAACCATGAGAATCTTGTTTTATTAAGCTTCTTAACACTAAAAAAATGTGGTGTTGGGGGGGGAGGGCAGGTGCAATTCCATTAAAACATTTTAAATGAGTTAGTATTAAAATTTCCCCTAAGTTTTACTTGTCATATGTTAATAGCACAAAATATAATATTCATGAGAAAAGCTTTTCATGGTACTCATTAATTTTAGAAAGCATAAGATTCTGGAACCAACAATGAGAATTTACTGCTACAAAATGTACATTTCTCAACACAAGCCACCACACTTCAAGAGGGCTAAAATAGATTCTTTTGGGAAAAGAGGTACAAAACTGATTTACCCTTTCTGCACAAAAAACAGATACACAGCATATCTCTGGACTTAAAATTTTATGTAAGTGGAGGCTACATGGGGTATCGGGGACACATAACAAGCCTCTTTGGGATAGGTAATAGGGAAAAGACAACGTAGAAGCACAGGTTCAAATGTTACTATACCATGATACTAAACAATAGATTAAAGTAAGATAAAATAAAAGAAGCTTTTTTCCCCTCAACACAGATAAGCATTTCAGTATAACTGAAAATCACAAAGATCCCAGAGAGGGATGTATTTCTATGAACACTCAGGTAAACAAACATAAATAAAAGGAAATATGACCATCAAGCTTTTCTACCACATTCAACTTCAAAACTAACATTAAAATTCAATATCATCTAACTCTAGGTATTTCCTAAGCCAAACTGTCCTGCACAGGAGGAAACTGACAGTAACTTTTCAGAATTCAAGAGACACAAAATATTCGATCTTATTTATTCATTTTCAAAACACTGAACAAGTACCTTTTGAAAAGATTCAAAATGACCACACACACACACACACACAAAATCACAAAAGGTGACAATTTATTTAAAGGCAGTGGCACAGCAAGCATGCCATGGGAAATCCCAGTTCTGCACCTCCCGCCGGCCCACCCACACCACCGCGTTTTTTTTTTTTTTTTTTTTGGTAGGTGAACAACTTTCAGGGCATCAATCTGGCACTGAAATGATCAGGGAGCAGAACAGGTAAGGGAAAAGAAGAAGGCAGATCAATTCTTCATGCTGCACTGTGGGACTCCACAGCTACAAATCCAAGGAGATGAAAATGCCAGGCATAAGCTCCAGCACTGACTAGGAGAGTATAGTAATAAAACAACTCATGAACTGAATACAAAGTGTTGAACTCACTCTTCACAGTCAAACACAACCTATCACTCCCACATAATTTACTGTGGGACTCTTGTTTTATCCCTATGCCATTTATTTCTAAACAACTCTCCAAGATGGTGCTATGAGATCCCCCAGTTTAACAATGAGGAAAATAATACTCAAAAAACTTAATAACTGGCCCCAAATCACACATCTGGTAAACACAAATCAGCCTTTTTATATTTAAAAAAAAAAAATGAGAAGAATGGCAGTCTGTTTTCAAACATTCGTGAATAATTCAAGCAAATAATTTTTATTATTTGCACTTACACACTAGCTTAAACTTTATGCAATTGTTCAGGCTTAAGATAATATGCAACTTTAACTAGCTGTAACTAGCTATACTCAAAAAAATCAATTGTTTCCTTTATGTCTTTTTCCCTAACAAAGTCTGTATAAAAGTTCAAGATTATATAATCTGAGAATGCAAGAAAATTCATTACCATTAAAATGCCTACAAACATCAGCAATGAATGAAGGCAAGAGAAGCAATGATAAGGACACCGTTGTTTCATTTTCTATAGCCAAGTCACCAGTTCTAGTGATTTTATCTGGGAATATATCTCATGCTATTTTACTTTCCATCCCAATGGCGATTCTCTTCCCTTCACATTGGGGAGCAGGGGTGGGGAGTGTTTTTAGGAGCCTTGAGACTGAGTTCCATGTGCACAATAGCCGCACTACTTTTAATTTTTCTGTTTTACTACCCTGCCTCCAGTTCCACTGACTTCAGTGCTCCTTGAACACATAGGTAGTCTGAGTTACTGTATAGTAACTGCCCTTGAAAAACACTCAACCAAGCATTCATGTTCTACATAATGTACCTAGTTTAGCCTACTTTCCACACAAAGTATACTGTGTGAAACAAGAACAGCCTTGGAGACAGCCAGCAACAGGGCAGTTCCCAACTTTGCCAGTTTCTTGTTTGGAAGAACTTGGACAAGTCACTAACATAGCCTAGGGGTGATACTCTAAGAATACGTACATTACCTATCCAACAGATTAAATCCTGCATATAGTGCCCACCATACAACTAAAGCTCAACCACTGCTCCGCCTCTGCTCGGCCTGAAAGCAGAAGGCCCAGTCCCGTGCTCCACGCAGACTGCTCATTGCTGGCTCTTGCTGCTCCTTCCCTGTGGATGCTGTCTGCTGTGGCACTCTGCCCAAACAGTCCTATCTATTTCAGGAAGTCAGTCTCTCTCGAATTCCTCAGAAAGCTGCTTGTGGCACTCTTTAGGATGCTTAAGTCTTAACCATACATAGGGCAACCCAGTAACTCACTTTCCATCTATATGAAATCTTCAAATCCCTTTTATGCCCACATGAATCTTACAAAATATTTGTGGACTAACCACATCTCATAGTTGTTGAAATGTTATTCAGAACAGATGACTAGCAGCTTAAATAAGTTGTAAGATGCAGGCACCCCCCAACATTGTCTTTCTGCCTTGATCTAAAAGAAACTAGATAGAAATAGTTTATAGAGTCATTCAGAGAAGCTGTAATATGCCAACTTAATCTTACTCAGCCATGTTTGGTTGGCTAGCATGTTAGTCTTCAAAAACTGGGGAATGTCACTTAAAAGTCTCAGATTTTCAAGAAAAATAGGAAGAACTCACAAAGTGAGCTCATTTTCTCAAAACTAAAGCTCAGCTAGGCAGGCCTCTAGGATGGCCTGTGTCTGCCCACTTGGTACATCAGTCTTGTTTTTCAGATTAAAATATATTTTTTATTAGTTCTTTGAGAATTTTGTACAGTGTTTTGATCATATCTACCCTCCTTCCCCATCTTCTGACGTTCACCCCACTCACCTTTGTGTCAGTCCCTCAACCCCATCAAGGCCAAATATTCTGGGATGTGTGGCCTTCCACTGAGCAGGTCAACTTATCAGAGGCTATACTCTTTGGGCCCTTCATCTAGTAGTTAAAACACACACACACACACACACACACACACACACACACACACACACACACACACATTTTGTGTGTCTGTGTGCATGTACGTGTTTGCCTGAATATATGTATAAGTACTACATGTGTGCCTGGGGCTTGCAAAGGCCAAAAGAAGGCACTGGATCCCCTGGAACTAGGATTACAGAAGGCTGTGAGCTGCCACATGGGTGCTAGGAACCAAATCTGAGGCTTTTGAACCACTGAATCATCTTGCCAGCCCCTGACCAGAATTTGGGACCTTTCAAAAAAATTGGGTGTGTATGTGTGTGCACACATAATGTAGCAAGTTAAATAAAGTCACCAATTAAACTATGAATTACTGTTATAGTATAAACTCCTAAAGTCCTTCAAGTCTGTCTTTCTGATTTTTTGTCACAGAGTCTCACTTTGCAGCTTTGGCTGGCATGAAACTGACTATGTAGATCAGGCTGGCCTCAAACTCAGATCATTTCCTTCTGCATCCTGAGTGCTGGGATTAAAGGTGTGCACCACCATACCTAGCTGTCTTTCTTTAGTCACTAGAAAGCTTACCACCCAGAGATGGCTAGTTATCATATATTATTGTATAAAAAGGGAATCTCAGAAGACAGCAAAGTAGAATCTAAGGTATTCCCTACTATAATTTTTAATAAGTGATCTAAAGATCAATTATTGCCCAGTGTGACATGCAGTAAATTCTGAGTTCTGAGCATCAAGATCTTTAATTCCATGTGATTGAAGTGTGTGTGTGTGTGTGTGTGTGTGTGTGTGTGTGTGTGTGTGTGTGAGAGAGAGAGAGAGAGAGAGAGAGAGAGAGAGAGAGAGAGAGAGAGAGAGAGAGAGAGAGAAAGGGAGAGAGAGAAAGGGAGAGAGAGAAAGGGAGAGGGAGAATTTGTCTGCAGAGATAACCAGCAAGGTCACAAACAGAGACCACACCTTGACAGAAAACTCTTGGGAAGAAAGCTGCTCACTCTGATGAAAGAACAGGGACTTAAGTTAAATTTCCTACTGTACTGTAGGCTTGATAACTCTCTGCATAGCAGTCCCCAGATCCCTATGTCGAGTTTTCTTTCCTGCTGTTGCTTGCACTGAAAGACAAAAAGGCCGTTGAGTCTTCCTAACATATGGGTAAAATCTCTGAGGATTTTTTCCTAGAAAACATACAGCACATCATTCCTACATGCTAACTACATCAACATAAGAAGTGTTCTAGTGTAAACCCCAAGGGCCTGGAGGATAAATCTCGTCAAAAGGGGCCACTGAGATAGACAAGGTAACACATGCCTCTGAAAGTTCAAGGCCAACCATGGGGTAAGGTGGGACGTGGCCAGTGTATATGTGTGTGCATGCCTGAGTACATGCTATACTTAGTATCTTTTCTGGCTCTTAAACTTTTGTAAAGGAATTATATAGCACCTAATCCTGTGTGACTTAGCTATGCTCTTTATGTAACTGTTTGTTTGTTCTCATCCCTACAAAGTATGTTCCATGGTGTAAATGATTATCTCACGCTGATGGGGATTTTGGAACTTTCTCATCTAGGACTTCTACAAATACAGTTGTTGGGGATTTTTTTTTTTTTATGTAGCTTTTGGTTAACGTGTATCCAAACTTTGGCTGAGTACACAACGATGAGTGGAAAAGTTGGATCATAGGGTATGTGGATATTCAACTTCAAGCAGAAACCACCAGTTTCTCAAAGCAGTCACAAATGTTTACATTTTCCTAAGAGTATAAACCACAGGCTCTTCCTTGGCTCTCCCACCCTCAGTACTGTCTTCTAAACTGGGCTGGATGATGGGCTCCAACGATGTCCATACCCTAATCCCAAAGCCCTAGGTATTTTCTCAAATAGAGTAAGACTCTGAGGAGATCTCATCCTGGATTAATCAAGTAAGCCTTAAAAGAGAGAAGCACAGCAAGCTTTGAGATGTTCAGCAACACCTTCATTTCTGATTTCTTGACTCTAAAATCAAGAGAATGATTTTTCTTTGCTTGTTACTACCTCCTTTCTATTTAAACACTCTTGTGCCTCCATGTCTTATTGCTTCACCATCAATGGCACTAGCACAGCAGAGGTCATCTGCTTGCTCTGATTGGCTACTGGCATCCTCTTCTGTCTTCACTGCCTATTTTCTGTCGTATGGTTTGGGGTTTTTGTTTGTTTGTTTGCTTTTTTTTTTTTTTTTTGGCTTATTTTGCCTACTATGTGCCCTCTCTTTTCCATTTTTAATGGGACTTGATTCTATAAGCTGATGCTTTGAATGTGTATTCCCTGGCTGGTGGCACTGCTTTGGGATGCTGTGGAACCTTTAGAAGTGGGACTTAGCGGAAGAAATGGATCCCTGGGGACAGGCCTTTGAAAGTGATATAAAGGCCCTGGTTCTGAGCTTGCACTGTTTGCTTCCTGGTCTATCGTGAAATATGGGGCCTCTAACATCCTCCTCTAATACCACGGACTTCTTTACCACAATGGACTGAGTTATCTGAAACTATGAGCCAAAATAAATTTTTCTTCCTGAAAGGTTTTCCTATCAGATATCTCATCATAGGGATGTAAGCTATGTTAACAATGCCCTTGTATAGTTAGGTGCTATTTAATAAGTCACTGCCTATTCCAAAATCATGAAGATATTCCATACTTTTTTTCTAAATTTTGTTATCTTTCATCAGTGACTTATATGGACTTAACTTTTTTAAAACACAGAATGAGGCAGGATTAAGATTCATGTTTCAGTCATACATAAATAGCTCAAAGTCACTACTAAAACGATCCTTCTTTCCTTACTGCAAGGCACTATCAGTTTGTCCCTATGCTTGTTACTTTGGGGAAGCTGGTTGCCGCATCATAAAGAAAGACCTGTGTGATAAGCAGCTGAGACCTCCAGCTAACATGCTCTCAAAACTGATCTTGATTTTGTACTACTTTTCTTCAAAAATAAGTCAGTACTTAAAGTCACTCAATATCCCCACTTATCCAAAAGGCAGGGAAATCCATTCAGAGCTCCCCAGTGGCTGCTTCATTTATGGACTTTCATCTGGTCTCAAAACAAAACACACACACACACACACACACACACCCCTAACCCCAAATATAAAATATGATCTGTAATACACAAGATCCATACCTATAAGTACTCTCATTTCCTCCTGTTTGACCTTCAAGTTTCTAAGCCATCCAGCTATCACTTCCAAGCAGCCAGATAGCAAGGAGTGGCTTCATCTTCCACATCCCTTTAAGGAAATATCTTCACCTCCTTCATCTCCCACACCCTTTTAAGCAAATCTCCAACTTAGTTTATAGCCTTTGTAAATGACTGTCTTGCTTAAGTTCTTCAGTTCAGTAACACCTTTCTCTAAACCTCTCAGAATCTTGTACAATGCTTTTTATGCAACTGACTTTTATCATAGACATAGATACTTTAGGATTTGTCCTTATCAGTCTGGCTATTGGCTACAGTCTACCTTCTAAACCAAGTATGCAAAGCCTACCTGGAATCCCTGAGACCTTTTCTGAGTTTAAGGAGGTCGAAATGATAACATCTATAACAATTTATATCCCTATGTGGTATCATGTACCTGTACTTCTAGGTACTGGAAAACTGAAGCAATTAGATCACTTTTACTCAAATTCAAAGGCAGCCTACACAATATAGAGAAAACCCCATTTTTAAAAAACACCAAGTATGGTAGCACACAGACAAAATAACAGTACCGGGAAGACCAAGACAAGAAGATCAGACAGCAAATTCCAGGACAGCCAGGCTACACAGTGAGACCTTGTCTCAAAAAATAAAACAACAAAGAGCTTGTCTTTTTCAATTCGTTGGCATCTACATCGGCAGTGTAAAAGAGAGGATAAAACAGCTGACACCTTAGTGGTGACACTGACCTGTGTCAGAAGTTATAAAACACCTTATCCCTATACTCTTAACATGAAAAAAACAGCAGTTCTTTTAAAAAATATTCATTTTATGTTTTTAAGGCTCTCATATAGCCCAGGTAGGCCCATGTAGCTATTTAGCTAAATTTTAATCTTGCTACCCTCCACCTCCCAAGTGCTAGGATTTCAGGCATGTGCTACTACTCCAAAACTGTTGCTGGAGATGGAACCCTGGACTTCATACATACTGGGCAATCACTACCAACTTCGATATACCCCAAACCCCTGGGAAGGTCTTTATCTCTTCTTAAAAGTTGATCTTGTAGTGGCTAGAGAGATGGCTAGCTGTTTGGCACATTGCTCAGATGGAAACCATTACAGAAAACCATAATCAATCAACATGCAGAGTCATGGAGTCCCAGTGGGTACATCTACAATACATTCCTACACCCAAAGCTCAAGGAACATTGCAGAAGTCCGAGCAGAAAGACTCTAGAGCAGCAGTTCTCAATCTTGGGTTGGGGCGGGGGTCGCATATCAGATATTTACATTACAATTTGTAACAGCAGCAGAATTATAGTTACGAAACAGCAATGAGATAATTTTATGGCTGGGAGGGTCACCACAACATGAGGTATTAAAGGGTTGCAGCATTAGGAAGGTTGAGAACCTCTGAATTAGAAGATCAGGGAGTTTGTCAAATAATGTCAAAAGCTATACCATGAAGTCTCACCAACACGACTGCCCAGACATGAGTTGAATAAGGATGACACCAATGGACATGCCAAAGTGGATGGAGGATAGGCCACAATGCCTCAACCGTACACAAAGAACTACAGGCAACTAAGAAATGGTGAGAGCAGAACAAATAGTCTTCTCCAAGAAAAAGCACACCAATTGGTTATTGGATACCATATGCCAGCTCTGAAACCGTATATACAAGTAATATCATATACACCAAGCAGGGTTTATTTAGGAATGAATGTATATGTGTGTCGAATGTGCGTGTGCATGCGCACATAACGAAGAAGCCATAAATTTGAAAAAGGTGGGGAGTAATATGGGAGGGTTTAGAGGAAGGAAAGGGAAAGGAGAAATGATGTAATTATGTTTTATGTTACAGTCTCAAAAATAAAAGGAAAAAAGTGTGCTGTTCTTTTTCTAAAGACATTTATTTTATGTATATAAGGGTATATATGTATGTAAGACATACTTCAAGTATGTCTGTATACCACTTTGCATGCTTGGTGCTAGTAGTGAGCAGAAGAGGTGTTGCATCTCCTGTAACTAGAGTTCAGGATGGCTGTGAGCCACTGCGGTGGTCTGAGTGAGAATGGCCCCATAGGTTCATTATTTGAATGCTTAAGTCACGAGGGAGTGGCACTATTTGAAAGGATTAGAAGGATTAAGAGGTGTGGCCTTGTTGGAAGAAGTGTGTCATTGGGGATGGGCTTTGGGGCTTAAAAAGCCCATGCCGGAGCCGGGCGTTGGTGGCGCACGCCTTTAATCCCAGCACTCGGGAGGCAGAGACAGGCGGATCTCTGTGAGTTCGAGGCCAGCCTGGGCTACCAAGTGAGCTCCAGGAAAGGCGCAAAGCTACACAGAGAAACCCTGTCTCGAAAAACCAAAAAAAAAAAAAAAAAAAAGCCCATGCCAGGCCCAGTCTGTTTGTCTCTGTCTCTTTCTTGGCCTTTGGATCAGCTACTGCTCTAGCACCATGGTGCCTCTATGCCTCCATGCTCCCCACCATGATGATAATGCACTAAACCTCAGAAACTGTAAGCAAGCCCCCATTTAAATGCTTTCTTTTATAAGAGTTGCCTTGGTCATGGTGTCTCTTCACCATGTGACTAGATTAACTACCATGTGGGTGCTAGAAACTGAATCTGAGTCTTTTGCAAGAGCAGCAAGCGCTCTTAACCATTCAACTATCTCTCCATTGTGGTGATATTTTAATTGTGCTGAAATGTGATTTTATTTGTATGTTAATAAATAAAGTTTGCCTGGAGACCAGAGGTCACAGCAAGCCAGCAACAGAAGTCAGGCGGTGGTAGCCCACACCCTTAATCCAAACACATGGCAGGTAGTCTCTGTGTGGTCAAGGACACAGCCAAGCATGGACAGAACCTTCAATCCCAGTACCAACCATAGAGACCTGGAGGTCTGAATAGACAGCAGTGACAAGGAAGTCATGTGGCTGGCTTAGAGCCAATGAGAAGGCAGAAAAGAAAGGTAATAAAAACACAAGTCAGACAGGAAGAAGCTCTCTCTGGGGAAGCTACTGCTGATGGTAAGCTAAAGCTAGTCAGAGTTATTGCTCTGATCTCTTTGGCTGTTACCTCTGTATTTGGCTCTGTGTTTCTTACTTAATAAGACTGTTTAGAAATTTGTCTACACTCCATCCCCAAAGAGCAGTTCCTAATGAAACAATAACATTATTGGCTTTATTAAATCTTGGTGCAGATTCTGCTTTAGTTTATTTCTCTTTGATCCTCTTTTATAGGAGTTCTGGAGTACTGGCACCTTGGAATAAACCCTTCCTCATGATAGTTTCCTGTCCATATGACACTGACAGAAGTCACCTTTGGACAGAGTTAAGTTTCATGGCTCCTTTTTCAGAGAACATATCTGCTGAGGAAACAGGCACTACAAACCCAGAGGCAGACTGTTATAGCTACAGATGCCTATCTATAATCAGCAGTGCCTTTCAGGATCAACTGACAGATAAATGATGGACAAATAACCTACCTGTGAGGACAGAGGGAAAGAATGTGACAGAAAAGGGAAAAATCAAATTCAATACACAAAGCACTTTTCCCCCTAGAGTTGTATTTGCAAGTACACTGGACTGATGTTGGCAAACTTTTCCTTTAAACACTAATAATAAGTATGGGGCTTTGTGGGTCATACAATCTCTATTGCAACTTTCCAGTTCTACCTTGGTAATGAAAAGAAGCCACACTCAAATGTTAATGAATGAGTGTGTTTACAATAAAAGGTGACTAAGAAGTATTTGGTTAGTGGGCCAGGGTCTGCCAATTCCTGTCCCAAGCTCAGTGTATCTAGCAGGTACTCAAGTAAAGCCTGATGAATACATGAATGCTTTCAAAAACTTGTTTGATTAAAAATGTTATTAGAAAAGACACAGCAAGACTTCTTGACAGCAAATCAGTTTTTCTTTTGTTACAGTTTTATTCAAGGATGATATGCTGACCTGTGCTGCCTACTGTTCTTCTGGTTATTATAATAGAAGTTTTATGCCATAGCTTCTGCTTGCAAGGATCAATGTAGAAATATGAGTGTGTGGCTGGGCAGTGGTGGCGCATGCCTTTAATCCCAGCACTCAGGCGGCAGAGGCAGGCAGATCTTTGTGAGTTCGAGGCCAGCCTGGTCTACAGAGCAAGAGCCAGGAAAGGCACAAAGCTATACAGAGAATCCCTGACTCAAAAAAACAAAAACAAAAACAAAAAAATCAAGAAAAAGAAGAAAAGAGAGTGTGACTCTGTGGTAGATCATTGGTTAGCATGGGATCAATCAACAAGGGCACAGATATCAGTGTCTGATTTTTATGTACCTAAAAAGACACAACATCTACCTTCAAAATCAAAACATCAACAAAGCCCACAAAGTGCTAACAAGTACCCAGAAAATTTAGAAATATAATCTTCTAACTTCAGAGAGGTTTTTGTTTTGTTTTGTTTTGTTTTTAGAGACCATAAAGACCACCACAGTGGCTGAGAAGAGTGGTAGAGTTCTTGCTAACATGCACAGACTTTGGATTTGCTCCCTAGCACCACAAAACAAGCAAGCAAATAACAAGTGCATGGCATTCCAGAGGCTGACTTTTCTTTTGGTGAAGATGCATTCACTTGAAGTAAGGGCTAACAAATATCCTGACAAGAGGCCTGACGACAATTTACTGCAGAAAAACTATATACGCAGGGCCAACTTTATATGCAGGGCAACACAGTGAAAAGGACAGACTGGCTTAATTTTAATGCCAGCTTTGATTATGACACTTTCTGCTGCTGAAACCAGGCCCCTCACATGGAGGTCGGTGTGATACCTGACTTTTCTACTTCATGGGATTCTCAGGAAGAGCCCATCAGGTGATGAATATGAAAACCACACCACAACATAAAGTAGTACAAAACCACACCACAACATAAAGTAGTACAAAACATAACGAGGAATGGGTGCAGTTATTAATCCCCGATTCAGCAAAGACAC
Organism: Peromyscus maniculatus bairdii; assembly: GCF_049852395.1. Classification (NCBI taxonomy): domain Eukaryota; kingdom Metazoa; phylum Chordata; class Mammalia; order Rodentia; family Cricetidae; genus Peromyscus; species Peromyscus maniculatus. Next base: position 95,931,390 of record NC_134852.1, read on the forward strand.
TGCATAAAAGGCCTGCTTGCCACATAATAGATCACTTGTTAGGAATTAGTTGAAAATGCCTCACTTCTACCTGAGATGATGTCAATTCCTTAGTCAGAAGTGTCAGGGAATGGTTCATAAAATGGTATATCAATTATTTTGCTAGCACAGACTTTCTAATTGCTTATACTGAGCATTTACCATTGCAGAAGGTCAAAAACAAGCACAGCCACACTCCATATAATGGCATTCAATAAATGACTAGTGGTTCCACAGGTTATACTGCCTGTTGATCCCACCGCTGTCTCAGTTTTCACTAGTATATGCTCATGTGTGTCCGCGGTTAACAGATGTGTGACGGAATTCTCCCTGGGGGAGAATTCTGTGTGTTTGGAATGGTGAAGTAACCTTAGTTATGTGCTTCAGATGGTGGAAATAACCTTAGAAACAGAATAAGGAAACATTGTTAAAAGTTTATTATCTACGCCAAGGAGGAGTTTGAAGTTAGATGATTAGGCATCAGGGAACTATCCCAACTTAACAATTAGAAGGAGCCTTAACAAGTACTGCTCACTACATACTACCATTTCTCTTACATATCTCATACTGCTTTGAAGAGCATTCAGAGTAATAAAGGTAGATGCTGCATGACATTAAAGTAGGTAAAAATGGCTCTCAAAGGGGAAACAGTAGGGAAAATAAACAAGTCAGAGATGGTGTCTGTAATGACCAATCTTCACTGTCACCTTGACTGTATTCAGAATCACCATGGACATAGACCTCTCAGTGTACCTATTATGAGGGTGTTTTCAGTGGAAGGAAGACCCACCCTGAAAGTGGGTAGAGTCACTGCATGAGTTCGGACTGACTGCATAAAAAGGAAAAAGCAAACAGAGCACAGCACACAAGGCTCTCTGCTTCCTGACTGTGGATACAATGTGACAACTGCTCCACACTCCACAGAACTGTCAGTCAAAATGAGCTCTCCTTAAGTTGCTTTTATCAATTTTTATAGAACATAAGACAAAGCATTCCTTCCTTCCTTCCTTCCTTCCTTCCTTCCTTCCTTCCTTCCTTCCTTCCGTCCGTCCGTCCGTGTATGTAGCCCCCCTGAGAGACTACCCCTGCTCCAATAGATGGCTCTATACCCACGCACATACTGGCAGTACTCAGTGGATTGAGTAGGTTTATAAAAAACGAAAAGGAACATGGGAGAGATGGTTCATCACTAAAATCATGTATTGTTCTACAGTTTGGTTCCCAGCAGTCACATCAGATAGCTCACAACTGCCTGTAACTTCAGCTCCAGGGACTTCAATGCTCTCTTCTGGTCTCTGTGGGGATCTGTCAGCCCATGCACATAACCATACACAGACACACAACACATACTTAAAAAGCAAACATTGGGTGATGGGGCACATAAAACTGGAAGGGAATAGTTGTGGAGAATGGAAGCAGTTGGAAGGAGGGAGTATGGATAGATTTGATCATTTATTTTCTTCAAATATTAAAATTAAATAAAAATTTAAATTTATATCTGTAGTAGTTTGAATGAAAATGCCCCTAAAGGATCATCAGGAGTGGCACTATTAGGAAGTGTGACCTTGATGGCGTAGGTGTGGCCTTGTTGGAGGAAGTGGAAGTAGGCTTTAGGGTTTCAAATGCTTCAGCCAGGCCCTGTGTATCTCTCTTCCTGCTGCTCTCTGCCAATCCTGATGCAGAACTCTCAGCTACCTCTCCAGCACCATGCCTCCCTGAATGATACCATGCTTCCTGCCATGATAATGGGCTACTCCTCTGAATGTAAGCAAGCCTCCAATTAAATGCCTTCTTTTATAAGAGTTTGCTGTGGTCACCATGTTTCATCACAGCAACAGTAAGACTGTATTACCTTTATTTGTATTTGTCCTGAGACCGGGAGGTGGGGAGTGGGGGGGGGCAGAGGGGGGTGGGAGTGGAACGGTGGGGAGAGGAAAAAATGTGTGCCATATAGCACATGTGTGGAAGTCAGAGGACAACTCCTAGGAATCAGTTTTCTCCTTGCACCATGTGAGTCCTTGGGATCCAACTTAGGTTGTCAGGCTTAGCAGCAAGTGCCTTTACTTGCTGAGCAATCACAATTGTCCAAGGATTCTGAGCCCCCCCCCCCCCAGAAATGAGAAAAGCAACTAACCAATATACTGTTCACTAAATAAAATGCAGTAAGCCTATAGGATCTACTTGCTAATTTGAAACCAGTTGATGTTATTCTTCCCACCAGTTAGTATGAAAAATAATGAGTACTTAAGAGGCACAATATTCTAAAGAAAAACAAATTACTCAGGAGAAATATACTTTAACCTTCATCCATATAACACAAGTGCACTTCATACTGCTTGTAAGTAGAAAAGAATATGCTATGATCAACAATACCTATTAAATAAAACATGGAACTCTAGGCTTGTTTTCTGCTATTATTTTCCCAACTACACATCTATAGTATCATAACTAACTTCAGAAAACAGCCCATCCATCAGGAGCCAGAATTACAAACTAAAAATCTTAAAAATACAACATTGTGCATAGCTTTTGCGAATATTATCACTTAGGTAATTCCTCATCAGGTTTATGTGGTCAATGTTTTGTTCTATCAGGAGGGGGTTGGGCGGATAAAGAATACTGAACAGTAGGGCGGAGTGCACCAGAAGACATCTCTAAGTCCAACAGTTCCTTTTTGGTATTTTTAAAATGCCCAATTTCTATTAAAGATCTTATTTGAACAAAGGAGTTCAAATGGCTACAATGCATTTGGCAGCACTAGTCTATGTCCCTAAGAGCCAACCCAGAACAACAGCAGGCTAAGCTAAGGAACGGTTAACAGTCATCAACACCTTAGAGCGTAACAACACCATCAGACCAATTAGACAGCCACCCTGTTTCTCAATTGACATGTTTTTCATACACCAGTTCATCAATTCACCAAAGTTTTCCAGACTTTACCACTAGATTAAAAACCGGTAGCTACACAGAGAAACCCTGTCTGGAAAAAACAAAAAAACAAAAACAAACAAACAAACAAAAAAAAAAAAACAGAGCTAGGCTTGGTTGTTCAAGCCTGTGATCCCAGCACTTAGGAGGCTAATATAATAAGCTAGGAAAGTCAGGAGTTCAAGGCCAGTGTGGGCTCATGAAACCTGCCACCCCTTGAGGGAGAAAAAATGGCCAGAGACATATAACTCTTTCCTAAAAGGTCCAAGGTTCAAAAATTATTTCAAGGCTGGAGAGATGGCTCAGAAGTTAAAAGCACTAGTGTGCTGCTCTTGCAGAGGACCCGGGCAGTGGTGGCGAATGCTTTTAAGCCTAGCACTTGGCAGGCAGAGGCAGGTGGATCTCTGTGAGTTTGAGGCCAGCCTGGCCTACAAAGAGAGTTCAGGACAGCCAGGGCTACCCTGTCTCAAAAAACAAAAATAACAACAAAAAGTGTGTGAAATGGGTGGATACTGGCAGCAGGTCAAGAATGAGAGGACAGGTGCGTGAAGGTCATCACTCCACTGTGCTTGGGATGTTTCCTATGGTACTCTAGCTGAATATGTTCATGATTTCTGAATTTTTAAGCTTGGGTTGATGAGAAATGGCTCAGTGGATAAAGGAGCTTACAGCCAACCTGAATTAGATCTCCAGGACCCACACAGTGGAAGGAGACAGCGGAGTCCCTCAGTTGTCCTGTGCTCCACACTCACATTGGGGCAAGTGTGCACATGCATAATGCAAACACACACACACAAATAAATGTAACTTTAAAGTCTATTATTTGGGGGCTGAGAATGTAGCTGTGATAATACTTGCCTAGCATGAATGAGACCCCAGGTTCAATCCCCAGCACGACAAAAACTAAGAAAACTCAACTATTACTTTGAAGATTTATATTTCCTAGTATTATTACTTTTAAAGAAGAAAAAGAGGCTTAAAGTATTAATGATAATCCATTGCAAGTGCTGTGTATCACTGAACCTTACCACTGTGTTAGATAGAAAGTTATTGCTGCGTTTTACAGAGGCACGGAAGGGTTAAATAATTCCTCACTATCACCTGGCTGTTATTAGTAATACCTAGGATGTGAGACCAGGACAGCCTGACTCTATAGTGTTGGCACTTAGCCACAGCCACTGGCTCTCATGTAGCCAGAACTCCATCTTAATCATGCTGAATAATAAATGCAGACGCAAAAGAGGCCAAAATTAATGTATAAATCTAGGTAAGAGGGACCTGGATCAACAAGCCTACACACCTTCCTGATAAGGTAAAGGGCAGAGTAGGGTAGGGCAGACAGAGAGACAGAGAAGAACAGGCACATCCTCCACACAGACCTTCTGTTGAAGTAGACTGCGAGGCTCCTTAGCACTGCCCTGCACACCCTTGACAAGAGTACTACAGAGCAGAGACTCACTTCAGAGTGAGAGAAGCTGGAGAGATCCTACCATCCATTTACCCAGATACTTGACTACCATAAGCCTTCTAGCTACCAGGCTTCCCTTTCCTACAGTCTCCTTTCTGCCTAATCTGACCAAAACTTCCATAAGTTGGTCCCAAAGGCTTCTTTCACTTTGAATTTTATTTTTGACTCTGAGAGGAAAGTGTGTTCTGATTTGTGTGTATGTGTGTCTTTAAAGAGCAGCACCAAATTGATCTTGGCTTTACAAGTGAAGTGCCAAACAACTGGCTAAAGAGTAAAACTGCCTGTTCAATAACCCAGAGCACCAGTAAAGAGAGGCTTGTCATTCTTAAAGGGTCACACCTCTGAACTTCTCAGACATCACATCTGTGTATCCCCTGACCAAAGAGTGGGCAAACAGAAGTCTGCACCTTCAAAGGAGTATCTATATTCAAAGTGTAGTCTTCACTGCTTGCTGCGTCTTCTTGATCCCTGCTTTCAAGTATAGTCCACTTGTGATATTAAAGAGAAAGTAACTCATCTTAAATGCAAACACAACAAGCAAACAGCCTCGGTCGCTCTATGCGACACCCACAGGCTAACCGCCCTGCTCCATCCCTCATACTTCCAACAAGTCATATGTACACACCACTCATTCTTCTAAAGAGAAGGGAGTCCAAAGTAGAGCTTCATTCTGAAAATCCATCAACAACAACAAACTGAAGCAGAGAAAAAAAGGTGACTTCCTAAGAGGATTCTTGAGGTGATAACTTTAGGAAAAGAAAGGAAAATCTCTTTCCCTGTCACTATGAATTTATCTTGTCCAAGTAGTGTAATAATAGAGTACATTACAACATTTCAAACTGCATTTAAGAAGTAAGCATTCCTTTAATTTCAGGTAATGCTCTCTCTAAATTATTAAATTATCCTACACAGAGAAACCCTGTCTCGAAAAACCAAAAAAAAATTTATTAAATTATCAGGGACAATTTTCCATACCAATTTCACAAATTCCTAAAAGAAATTTTATGGTTGGCTGAGATTAACTCTAAAATAAACAATCTAAAAAATAATCTTTTGCTTTAAAACAAGAAAATTAGTCATGCATATTCTAACTCTTAGGATAATCTTAAAGATGTGTGGTCACCAACATTGTGCTACTGTAAACAATATCTTATGACTAAACATCTACTACCCACTCCACCCCTCAAATCCTACCCACCAGAAAAATAAGACTTTAAAGTCTTATCATGCTGACTTAGGTGTATCCTCACGTACTTTAGATTTTTTAAAAATTAAGTTCTATGTTCGTTACATAAGGTTACAGGCTTAAGTCTCTACTCACACAGTTGAGGTTGATGAGCAAACAGCTGTCCTGTGTCTTGAGATAGACATTAGCTTCCTGCCTTTCCTATCCTCATAAGCAGCTACTTAAAGTTTGAGTTTTATGCAAGAAAACATTTTAAAGCCTTCAGTGTTTTACTGCAGCAGACTTCAGATTCATTCCTGTAACACATTTAACATGAAACAGAGTTGAGACAGTTAAAACTTATCATGTAAATTTATCATATTTTAATCATCTAAAAGTTAAAGGAATGCTTTCACTATTTCAGTGACACAAACAGGGTAGTAACAACCATAACCTACCACTTTTTCTACACAGGGCCATAAGCTATGTGAACCAGGGTTACTTTTCATAATCATTTGATCCAAAGTTAGTTAAACTAGGTAGTCTTCAATTTTTCTGAAGTTTAGCAATTTATTTAGAATACCTGCCACAACTTTACAAGTGGTGGATGGAGGGTCTTCTTCAGTTCTCCAAGGACAGCTCTGTCCCAGCTCTTAGAGAAAGAGGTCCTAGTCCTGCTGTGACAGCAGAAAAGTGCTAGCTGACATGTGCTGTAGGGACCTGCAGCACAGGTCCCCAGATTCTGTCTCTACAGTACCACCACTGCTGCAGACTAATCAGATCCTACTCAAACTGAACTTGCAAAACATAAAACCAAAATGTTTAGAAATTAGGAAGTGATTACAGTTAAGATAACTCCTATCTGCATTTCATTAATGTATATACACAGGCAGCCATGATAACATTTTGTACTGTAGAAACAAATAGAAATATTTTAGTTTAAAGATTCCACTTAAAAAAATTATACTCCTAGATAAAAATGATGTTTGTAGTATTTAAAAATTTGATGCAGGGACTAGTAAGATGAGTTAGCTGGTAAGGGCTCTTGCAGCCAAGCCTGAGACGAGTTTGATTCCTAGAACCCACCCACTGGTGGAAAGAGGACTGACTCAAGTTGTTCTTGGACCCCCACATGCATGCCAGGGCACATATGTACCCCTCTCCTACCCATGCCCCCCACAATAAATAAATGAATGTAAAAAAAAAACTGATGCAGAGTACTCTTAAATAGTATTACTGCCCATATATTTATTCAATCTATTTTTAAAATTCTGGCCTCACTGCTGT